>NW_024096792.1:1492500-2092500 GCF_016545835.1 Crotalus tigris
ACACTTATGAAACTGACTTTTTCATGCTGTTTATAGATTTAAGGATTTTGTCATTCTTCTTAGAATTTAACATCAAAGATAAAACTTGATTCCTTAGAAGCAATTTTTATATGCAAAAATAATTAAGTAGTTTACTTATTATCTTAATTACATATTTACTTCTCTGGAAATGCATCAATAACATTATTTGAAATAGATACCTGAAAACAGAAAAAGGAATATAAATCTATGTAGACCCAGTACTAGCTAGATCTGACTTTTGTAATCAAGTGCCACCTAGCTATAGACTATATTAAATTGAAAATATTCTGATAGGTATTTCTTAGAATTGTGCCACTTATGTTCTTATTTATTTAAATTGTTACAAGTACTGAGCTTTCAAAAAGCTCCATTTAAATAGTCATTATAAAATTTTTGAATAAGTATAAGTTAATTTCTGAAGAGTTGAAAAATGAAAGTGATAAATGAACTTCTGTTTATTAAATACAGGTTTAGCAGTTTAGTCTGTTTTAAAAATTAGAGCAAAAGAATAGATAATAGACTCCTGCACCCAAACATACCTATGTCAAAAATGGTTGCAGGGCCTAGTTGCTCAGCCCAATCATCACTTGCTATTTATGAAGAATCATTTACAGGCTGTTATAATTAAGCTGCAGTCTTGCCATGATAATCTTTCTCTACCAAATAATACAGACAGGAGAAACTACAGTTCAAGGTTAAATGTGTACAATATGACTCTTGCATTCTGAATTCCTGGAAGTATTACACTTATTAAGCTAGATAAGTCCACTATTTCCAGTAATTCAGAATGCAAGAATCATGCCTATAAATTGCTTTTGTTTTTAAAAATATTATTATTATAATTTTTGAGGATTTCCAAGACCAATTTAAGCTGCTATAACTCAGCTGGTTTTTGTCTGTGTTTTTTGAAATGTGGGCAGCTTGCATTCCTTACACAAACCATCTTCAATACCAAATTTCACACTGATAGGACAAATCATGTATGAGGAATGTATGTATAATGAAGAGAATATTTGTGGTTTCAGCAAAATGCCTTGCACTTATATTTTACAGCACTTTTTTTGTAATTGTACAATAAGTGTGTAAGTGTTAAAGACAGCCAGAATATTCAGTACAAGAGAACATTTGTTAAAGCAAGATATTAGGTGCTGGGTAGAAAGAAAAGTATCTATTAAAGCAGTGGACTTGCCTTGGTGAATCAAGAGCAATAGAAAATATTATCCATGCACTTTTATGTTGTAAAAATGAACAATGACAATAGTTTTAAATATATTATAAGTACTTTACTGAAATGTTCACGTTGCTTTGCTTTGCATTTCTGTATTTATTTATAAGATAAAGTACATAGTGGCAAAATTATAGTACATAGTGGCAAAATTCTGCACAATCGTAACACATAATTGCTATTACATAAGTACTACTATGTTTCCCCAAAAGTAAGGTCCTATCTTACTTTCTTTTGGGCTCTGAAATAAGCAGAAGGTTTTACTTTCATGGAGGACTTACTTTTTGCCGGCATCAGTAGGCCACGAGCACACGGGGGTGGGGGCAGGGCCTGCGCATGGGGTGGAGAAGCAACATGGCAGCGAGAGCATGGTGGCAGACCAGATACGTACTGGTGTGGCTGTGGTGGGTGGTGGCAGAAAGGGCGCCGAGCCTGGTGCTGGGCGAGTTGGCCCAGATCTTCCATGCGACTGCTGGAGCACCCCCGCACTGCCGGCCTGCCAGGGCTCTTCACCAGCTACCACCAGCCCCACCCTATCCGTCCCACTGCCTACTTGCCTGCAGCTGCAACAAACCAAACCTTAAACGAGCCCCAGCCTCTGCCCGCCCTGCCTGCTGCCCTCAGCCGCGTCGGGTGCCATGCAGCCGCCAAGCGCTGCCCATGCTGCTGGCCTCACTGGGCTCTTTGCTCTCTGCCTGCATGCCTACTTTTGCCTGCATGCCTAAGGGCTGAACCTGGCGCTCTTAGGGCTCTGGTGGGTGCTGCACCCCTGGCAGGCCAGCAGTGGGATGGCGCTCCGGTGGCCACACAGAGGATCTGGGCTGACTCACTCCACCCTGCCCTAGAGCTTACTTTGGGGGCAGGGCTTATATTAGGTCCACCCCCCCCAAAAATCATCTGGGGCTTAGTTTTGAGTAGGGTTTACTTTTGGGGAAACACGGTATGTAAGGGTTATTTAAGAAATCTAATGTTTTTATGCTATCTCTGTATGTATATATATACACACACACGCACCTTGATTCAGTGTTAACTTCTGGACAACTCCCTATAGTTTTCTTGACAAGGTTTTTCAGAAATGGTTTGCTATTTCTGGGGCTGGTGAACAGTGATTGCTCGAAGATCCCTCAGCTGGCTTTTGGTCTATGGCAGATTTCATGGTCTCCTGTTTTCTAACCTGAGGCCTTAAGCACAACACCCTATTGGCTCCCTATCTACTGTCTTTACATTTATTGTTGTTGTTTTTTATTTGTTGGACTTGGTGTAATACATATTTGATTTTATCTGAGCAATGAAAATAGTGCTAATTTGCTAACCAGAAATTGAATGCTCATTGAAATGTATGTTTCTATTCTTTACAAAATTGCTAGTGTGCCTCTGTGGTATTTTTCATATGTGTGCTCATGATAGCAAACTTCCATTGTATTCCAGGGCTTCTAATAGTCTATGCTGGTGGTTCTGTATTTGTCCATCTTTACTTAATCATGTTTACATCTTATTATGATCTGGTGGGGGGAATGGGGGAGCAAGAACCAATGAGAGCTAGAAATGCAAATACGTGGCAAGAATATTTTGTCATTTCTAAGTAGCATTTTCAGACATGGATTCAAGATCATTGACCTAGAATAGGGTCCAGAATTCCTGAGCCAGCCATGTTGAGGGGAAAGGGAAAGGTTTCCAAGCTGAGCCATGCTGACTCAGGAATTCTGGGAGTTGAAGTCCACGAGTCATAAAAGAGCCAAGGTTGCCGACCCCTGGTCTAGAACTATGATGAGTTTGCTTGTAATTGCAAGCTTCTGGTTATATCTTTGTCTGGACAACTTAATTTAGATTATTAGCAAGTAGAAAAAACTTCTGACCTTTTCTTATTCTTGTTAGTGTGGTCTGTCAAGTAAGAAAGTTATATATCTCAACACATAATTCCAGAATCCTTTTTTTTCTTTTCTAACCAACTTAACTTTTCTTATCTCTCACCCAAAGCAATTAATCTTCCATTTGTTAGTTTCATATGTTCAGAATGTCCTAACCTGTTCTATTTCAACATTATTCTTTCTGAAATGAATTTGTTGAAATGAATAATGAGGGTTTTTCTTTCTTTTCCTTAAAAACTCATGCAAGGAAAATAAGTAATCTTAAGCCAGATTTTTGGGGAAACTTGTTCAATCTTTGTTGTAATGTAGCTGAATGAGAGGGATGTACCTTTTTAATATAGTTGAATGGGGTTTAACACCAATAGAGAGACATAGATTGAGACACCCCTCTATCCAATGAAATTCCTTAAATGTATATGGCATCACATAGTAAGAGGAATGAATGAAAAATTAGAACAAGGGTGAAAGTGGCTCAACAAGAGGTGGGTATAAGTGGGAAAACTAGGGCATGGAGTTGGAAAGAGTGATATGAGGAAGAAGTTATGCAGAAGATTTTTTGTGCAGTTGTGCTAATTCTAAAGTTAGAGACATGCAGTGCTAACCGTTAGGAGAATACTTAGGTCTGATTACTAGATGTTGTGAACTGGGAAATCTTGTTTCCTGGAAACTGGATGAGCAGAGGATTGTGGAGAGAGAGTCCAGAAACAGAACTGAGGATTCATAGGAATAAGCTGGTTTTCTGAGGTCAAGCCAACCTCTGCTTTCCATCCAATTTGGTGTTAAGATTATTTTCATTTTAGCCTTGCTAATTTGCCTTTCTATGAAACATGCAACATAGCATCAGCCTTAGCAGTCCATGGCACAATAACCTGTTTGCTAAACTCCAAACTCTCTAAAAAGGTTGAATACCTCTGACAAAAAGCATGATTCATGTAACTGTAATGAACACAGATGAAACAAAAACTGTAGTGAAAATTAGACCCCAGAAGAAATAATATAGGATCCCTGACACCTACTTTTGTCATCTTTTTCCTCTCTGGTTTTAATTTCATACACTATTGCCTATCTTTTTTGATATAAAGTTCAAAAAAAATTCTTAGTATGTAGAAAGAAGAGGGAAATGAAGAGTTTAAGCAACCTATTATGGCTCCTTGATACTTATTTTACCTGATAATTTGGCATATTTTATCTGTGTGTAGCAGATGTTGCTTACAATTCTGTCCTATGCAATTACATTTTATTGAGTTCACAAAGGTCCTCCTGATTAACTTCCATTTACCAGATTTTCTTGTATTTCACAAATTAGATTATCTGTCCAAACACAAGAAAGCAAGAATACAGAATTTCTTTGAGGCAGAAACCATGCTGTGCCATTATAGGACATGCTGGCGGGCAACCCAAAAATTAATGCTTAGGACAAAGATAAATATGAAATCAACTTCAGTTTTAGAAATTGCAATTAATTTCTAATCAAATGTAATGAAAATAAATATGCTTATTATAAAATAATTACTGTTCAGTCAGGTATTGAGGAACTGTATCTTATTTTTGCATTAAACATTGCACTTTGTTTACAATTGTTAGAAAAATCTGGAGCTATATTTAATTTTGTCTAAGGCAAAACATTTATATCACATATGCCACATTTTTTTTTTTTTTTGGGTCCATGCAAATGTTTTGCTTCAGACTGTTGTCTTCAGTAGGCCTTATTTATATTCATTGATATATAGTAAGGGAATATAATTCATTCATTTATTTTTAAAAGTTATTCTTTAAAAATCTTAGTGTTCATTGTCTTCAAAATCTTATGTTTGGAACTGTGGCATACATGGAATCCAGTATTCTGTGGCTTACCTTATAATGGCTTGTTTGTTTTCTTTTGGTGTTTTGGTAGTTTTGGGCTTAAAGTAATGTACCCAATCTCCCAGTTATGGCTTAGCATTTTGTGTGAACCACTATGCTTTGTTTAAGAAACCACAGATAAAAGGAATCTTGGCTTAGTGTTCTGTCTGTGTTTTATCTGTACTTTATGAAATATGAAAAATGTCCAATTTGTTTATATATCTTCTGGATTTTAGTGATGATTCACGTACGGTTACTCTTAGTTGCATTATATTGGTAGAAGGAGCTGATGATAGAGCACAGAGACACATCCAGTATGTCTAATCTTCTTACAAACCCATTAAGATTAAAAATACTGGATATGTAATTTTGTGTTAACATCCAGTTTAAAGATAAATATTGATTTTGTAATGTCATGTTACTAGGTTACAAGATAAAAGAATTATTATAGTTCTAGTTTATTCCAGAATCTGTATGCAGTAATTAGAAGATAAATATCTTATTATAACCCCTCTACTTAATTAAGAATAATTTCTCTTGATAAACATCAGCTTCAGTTTGATTGATTAATTAATTTCATTTTATTTGATTTCTATAGCCACTCATCTCAGCAAATGAATCGGGGGAGGGTGGGTCACAATTCGAAACATATATTACAAATTAAATCTTAAAAACAGTTTAAAACAATGAAAAACATTAAAATGTCTAATTTGATTTATTGATTAAATGACTTCAGAGTAATGTAATACACAAGAATGTGCACAGTTTTCTATTAAGCATGATTAAAGTGGCCAAAGTTTGTACTTTATTGTACTGTCATCTTATCAAGGAAACATTTAATTATGGCACAAAGTTAAAATGTTGCAGAAGACATTTTAGCATTTTAATATTGTTTAAAAACTGACAAATATTGTGAGTTTTATGATTATTTTAATGGACCCCCGAGAATAACATTCCTGAATAATTTAGATTCTTTCCCCCAAGATATTTGACTGACTTCCTGAAGGCATACTTTAACTGAAAGTAAGACTGAAAGACATAAAATGATCTGAATATTAAAAATTTAAGCTTTTTGTATAAGGAGCACCAAGTTTAAACTAATGGCTTTGACATTCATGATTTAAAAAATGAAGAAATGAGACCTGCCTGAGCCGGGGGTTGGACTAGATGACCTCCAAGGTCCCTTCCAACTTTATCATCATCATTATTATTATTATCACTATTACCTATATTTTTGCCAACATGACAATGTAGACAAAAATATACTGCCCGCCTTTTTCATAAAAGCAACCTTTGGTTCATGGCTATAGGCATTTCCGTGCCAGGAACACATTTAAAAATGATCAAAAAATGCCTCAGAATGATTTTACAATCATACATGCAATATAAGACTCTTCAGAGACAATCTAGAGTGCAACAGTCAAAGAAATGATGCAATCTTATAAAGCAGTTGATTTTGAAAGTGACACAAACTACAGCTTCGCACAATATAATTGCACGATATAATTAATTATCATAATTTAGAGACTAATTAGCATATGACCAAAGGCAAATATGAACTCTGCAGTGTGCATTAGTCTAAAAGGAAGCTAAATAATTTCAATGAAAGCCAAAAAAGTGCTAATAAACTGACTTATAAAGCTAAGAAAGAAATGAGAAGCAGGTCGATTTGCAGTTTCTGGATCTAGAAGAATTATAGTAACATGGTGTACTCCAAGAGAAATTTATATTTGCAATATTAGATTAATATAATCAAATTTTAACAACATCCATGGGTCTGAAGTTGTTGGCTGAGAAATATATCCACAGAGTGCAATAGACTGTGTGTGGGTGTGTATGTGTGTGTGTTTTCACATTTCGAGTCCTGATTATTATTAAAAGGCATACACTTTGGTGGGATTGCCTGGCTATCTTTCTGTGATAGTTGGCATGAAATTCTTATTGTGAAATGCAGGATTTGGTTTATACGAGACATAATTACAACAACAAAATCAGGATAATTCCACTTTGCCTCATATGTCCAGCCTTATGAAATCTGGAGCATCATCAGATGATCTTTGATACAGTTCAGACAAGTGTCAAGAGAGTGAGCAATTGCACGTGCCACCATTATTCAGGATATTTTCAGAGGATATTTGGAGCTGATACTGTGTAGCAACTTTGATCTTGTGATGTAATATCATAATTAGTTACTTATAATGGTGGGATTCAGATGGTTCGCACCATTTTGGCAGAACCGGTAGCTATTTTTTTGTTGCCCAGGCCCAGAATGGACTTCTGGAAGCAGCATCCACACAGAGATCCGGTTGTTCACATATTTGAATCCCACCACTGGTTACTTAGCAGGGCAAGTGTATTGAAGAAAGTATTATACTGTTATCAGTTTCAACTTAGAAATAATTAGGATGATAGCTAACAATTGATTAATTAGGATAACAGCTTAATGCTGTAAGAAACATGGATTTAATTTTCTGTGATTAATAATTTGGCAATTATATTTACCTTGGTATAGCTAAATGCTTCAAGTTTTGTTATCTTATTTCTTTTAGTGCATATTTCCATTATTGTACATTTTTTTTAAAAAAATCTCACTTAATCAATCAATCCAGGCTTTTGCTTTGGTACTTTCCTATGAATTGCATTTTTACCCAGTGATTTCCTGGTGGGGGACTTCAGCTAAAGCAAGACAGATCTGCAGTTCTTAGAGTCTTCATGATTTCTGTGATTATTTCATTCTGTGTTGGAATATTTTTACAGTATGACCACAACTTGTCTGTAAGACCATGTCTCAGACAACTCTTTTATCTTTTTTTTGTCTGCCAAAAAGGTTTTGCTGTCTGGTAAGTTTCATGCACTATTTGATGATATCCACTTATTTTGATGGTCTCATGTTTTTTTCCCCCCTGCTCAATTATTGATCAATGGTTGAGAGTGATCTCTGCAGATTTAAACAACCATGCCATAATCATAAGGATATTTTTTAAAAGATTCTGCCTACCATGAATAACAACTATTTGGACATTTTAGATTTTAATCCTAGTGCTAGAGGGAAAAAAAGGTAAGCCTAAGGATTAGCAGAGTCTCAAAACCTTGAACATGGTTTTGTAAATATTTTCTAACTTGAAATTGCCCCAAAGTACTTCATTTAGTTTCCTATCACGAGACCACAGTTTAGAGCTCTGGGAGATGAGGAAATAAGCATCATTTTGCTCAAACCATGGCCTTCAAAAAAAAAAAACAAAAAAAACAAAAAGTGCACTTCCTTTTCTAATCACTTTTGGGAAATTGTTAATTTCTGTTCAGCCGTTAGGAACCTCTGGATTGGCAAATGATATAGGATGGTGATAATCCTTAGTGAAAGCAGTTTTATAAGTTTAAGAATTTCATTTTGTTTTTCTTTTGGAATAAACAGCAAAACGTTGATTTTAGAAAGTTACAAATGGAGTAAGGATCGAGATGCATTTGAAATTAACTATAAGAATGCTTTTGTTTTGAATTGTCTTTTAAAAAGACAGGATGAGACATTGAAGCTGGACACTATATGGTATATATTCAGATTAGCGGTTTGGGGCTGTTTAGTTGACCATAATCCCTTAAACTTAATCAATATGTTTCCATTGTTACACACATTTCACTTCTACAATAGTCGTGAAAATTGACTTTTACTTTCGGTCTGTATAGAAAAGGGGTAGGCAACCTCGGCTCTTTTATGACTCATGGACTTCAACTCCCAGAATTCCTGAGTCAGCTATGCTGACTCAGGAATTCTGGGAGTTGAAGTCCATGAGTCATAAAAGAACCAAGGTTGCCTACTCCTAGTATAGAAGGAAAGCAAGGTTTTCTCTTTAATATCATGGACATAGCCTCCCTCCACACCAAAAAAACCCCCGAGTATTAGAAATATCTAAACTATCCTCTGCTAGAGATATTACCAAACCAAACAAACCAAACAATTACAAAACCAAACCATCCAAACAAGACAGACACAGACATCAGCGGATAGTTAGAACTGCAGAAAAAAAAAAAAATTGCTACCAGCCTGCCTTCCATTGTGGACCTGGATACTGCATGAGCAAGAAAGAGGGCTGTGAATATATCTACAGACCCCCTCACATCCTGGACACAAACTATTTCAACTTCTACCCTCAAGACGACGCTGTAGGGCATTGCACACCAGAACGACTAGACACAAGGACAGTTTTTTTCCCCCATGCCATCAGTCTGTTTAACAACTAAGTCCTACAACACTGTCAAAATACTTAGTAAAGCAGTATTACTATGATACTCCTATCCTTCCTATTACCTATCCTTATCTTCTTATGACTATAACTTTGCTGCTTGTATCTTACAATTTATATTGTTTTTTTTTGTATCCTAGTATGATTTATGTTGTTTGCTTAGCTAGTACTCTATGACTATCACTAAGTGTTGCATCTTATGATTCATGATGAAGTGTTGTATTTCACAATTTATGATGAATGTATTTTCATGTTGTGTATGATCATGATTATCACTATTACTTGTATGTACACTGGGAGCTTATGCACCGGAAACAGATTCCTTGTGTCCAACTACACTTGGCCAATAAAGTATTCTATTCTATTCTATTCTATTCTATTCTGTTCTGTTCTGTTCTGTTCTGTTCTGTTCTGTTCTATTCTATTCTATTCTATTCTATTCTATTCTATTCTAAATTTGGGATGCAAACATTTTGACAACCGCTCGATAGCAGCAAATAATCTTTGTTGCTATCTAGTGGATAACTGGATTTCTGTTGGAGTTTAGTTTATTCTCAGCATTAAGAACAAAATATTTAAAAATAACCCTAGGATATGGAAGTCTAGCAATGCTAATTTTATCCAAAAATAAAAAAGAAGTGGAAAAACAGCATACACTGCTATTCTTCTTTTTCTAAATCCCTACCTTGTAAACAGAATATCACATATGTTTTTGTAAAAGGCAACACACATACTTATTATATTTTAAAATCCAAGTTTTGCAAAAGAAAAGCAAACGATATCAATTCCGTTTTCTGTAAACCTTTCAAAATTTGGGTAGAACAGTAGGGATTGTTTTAATTGGTTACGTATTTTTATTTAATGGTCATCAAATCAACCTCTGCAAGTGTTATGTTGACCTCATAAGGCCATCTTGCCAACCATTGTATCTATGGTAAATAATTTCTTTGATTGCAATCAAAGCAGTTGTAAATGGAATCTGCAAGTAATTAGTTTAGTTGAGAGCGTGAAATGTTAAGATTTCTTTTTCCTTTTGGTCTAAAACATATCCTACTATTTTGTCAAAAGTTGGAACACAGTAAAATTTTGATCTGTAGCAAAAACACCATCAAATTTACAATAAGCAGATATCCTTGAAAACAACTCTACTGAAATTCAATTGTAATAAACAAGAAAAGCCTCTAGCTTTACATGGATAGTTATTTTACAACACAATTTGATTTTTTTCATGTTAAAAAAGGAGGAGAAAAGAAATGAAAACCAGTTATATTGCTATCCAAAGTTTGTTATGATCCAGAAGCAATTGATATATAGCTCCCATTTAATTTACCTTTAGTGCTAATATGTTTATAAAGTAAGTTCATGTTAGGGCTGTTTCAGACTCAATTCCAAAAAATAAATAAATAATGGTTTGAAGCCCATGGGATATGAACATCTGCTTTAAGAAGTTGCAGACAGGTGTTACATTCCCATGCTCTAAAGCACCTTTTTAGAATGAAATCCAAGGCATCACACATGTTATTTTAGCAATAAAACACTTCATTCCTCTTATTAAGAAATAAATATTAATAACAAGCTCTTCAGTAACATGGTGTGCCACCAAGCATGGTGTTTGTTTCATTTCTGCTCATAAAGAAAGTTTAGAAAAAGATAATGAAGGACAAGGACAAATAGGTGTACAAAATCATAGATGGCAAGAAGAAACTGGACAGAATTAGGAACAAACACCATTCAACAAAACTAAGATATAGAAACAGACAAGGGAAAACTTCTTTTCTTACTGCACAGAATTAACTTTTGAAAGTCATTGCAATCACTTGGTAATAGTCACTAGCTTGGATTTTAAAAGGATTTTAAAAGGAAATTAGAGAAATGTATAGATTTGGAGTCTTTGAAGGAAAGCATATGTCTACATAGCAGTTGTGAGGGAAGAACAGCAAGAGATGGATGTTATGTCCCGAGCCTTGCAAACGGGCTCGGGGCGTTTGCAGGCAGTCCCGGGCAGGTGCAAGCTGCCCGGGACCAGACAGGCTATCGCCAGCGCCTGTGCGCATGCGCGGGTGCTGGCGCGGGAAAAGTAACACATTGACCCGGGAATTGCCTATATAAGAGGCTGGGAGCTTTTGGGCGTTGCTGAAGCCTTCACCTGTAAGCTGAACACAGAATAAAAGGAAACCTGAGAACTACAACTGCTTCTCGTGTCTGCTTTTCGCCAAGGACTCAACACTGGCGACAAGGATGGGATGCCTTACATCGTCTGGAAAGGAAGAGGTGTAAGCTTACCCAAGTGAGTCCTGAGCGGCGGAACGGAGTTGACTCGGCAGCTACCTGCCAATCCAGTGCGCATTCGGGGGTAGGCTGGCTGATAGACCCGTCTCCTGAAGATGGCAAAAATTGGAAGGCTTTCGGAGTTCGACGTCTCGCATCCAGAGAGGTGGGAGTCCTACGTAGCCAGGTTGGAAAACTACCTCAAGGTGAACCAAGTGAGGGAAGATAGCTTGAAAGCTGCCACCCTGCTGTGTGTCTGCGGTCAAGACGCCTTTGAAATCGCGGAGAACCTCGCAGCACCTGTCCCTTTAGAGTCTGTCAACTACGCAGATCTAAAGAAGCTACTGAAGGAGCACTTCCAGCCTAAGATGTCCGTCATCACATGGCGCCACACCTTCGAGCAGAGGGATCAACGATCCGGAGAATCGGCCAAAGAATACATCGCCGCATTAAGAAAGGCCGCCAAGCACTGCGAGTTCAAGGACCTCGAAGAACGACTGAGGGATCGATTCGTGTGCGGGCTAAGGCATCGAGAGCTACAACAGAGGCTTTTCGCCAAAGAGGACTTGTCTTTCCAAGATGCCTTGAGAGAGGTCACCGCAGAAGAAGCAGCAGGCGGCGCCATCAAGAACATGCGGCCGATCAGGAACAGTCCAGATGTTGCATCCGTGCACCAAGAAGAAGTCCGAGGGAACTCCGAGGAGGATCCGGACGAGGAAGTCGACCGTCTCCACCCCACGAAGGAAGAGAACCGGAAAGGAAGCTCTTCAGCTCCCCTCAAGTGCATTGGCTGTGGAGGTCGCCACAGGAGAGCCGACTGCAAGTTCCGCTCCACTATCTGCCGGGCGTGCGGGAAACAAGGACATATTGCAGCTGTGTGTCTGGGCCGACGAAAGGTACAACCTCAGGAAGAACTGCGCCTGAAAGGTACCAGGGTCCCCAGTCAGAATAGGGTAGGTTTTTGCGCTTCGCGAAGGAGCATCTTTAGGACAGGCACACACAAACCCATTAAGAAAAAGCTGTCACTCAAGGTGAAGCTACAAGGGGTTCCATTAACCATGGAACTAGACACGGGGTCTGCACTTTCAATCATCTCCTTGCCTACTTTTAGGAAGATTTGTTCCAGCAGTGGAACTCAGGCCACGTTAAGGCCTTCTGACATTGTGCTAACAGATTTTCAGAATTCGAGAGTGTGTGTTAAGGGGAAGGCCACCCTTAACGTACAGTATAAGAATTTTGAAGGTCCACTAGACCTATTAGTAGTAGGGGGGTGAACTAACGAGTCTCATAGGACTCGATTGGTTTGAAGCCTTGGGGATACACATCACGGGGCTCAACAGCTTACAAACACTCGACCTACAGGAAGTCTGCAAAGAATTTGCAGATGTCTTCAGCCCCCAGCTGGGCACATTCAAGGGACCCCCTGTGTCCTTAAAACTAGACCCCACTGTCACTCCCATTAGAATTAAAGCAAGAAGGGTCCCTTTTGCTTTAAAGAGTAAAATTGACACTGAATTAGACAAACTGATCCAACAGGGAATTCTAGAACCTGTTGATTCCAGCCCTTGGGAGACCCCCATTGTCACGCCTCTAAAGGCAAATGGGGACATTCGCATTTGTGCTGACTACAAATGCACTCTTAATAAGGCATTGCAGCAACATGCCTATCCTGTTCCTGTGGTCAGTGATATTCTGGCCTCCCACAAGGGGGGCCCGTTTTTGCAAAGCTTGACCTAGCTCAAGCGTATCAACAGCTGCCTGTTGATGATGATGCTGCTATAGCTCAGACTATTGTGACCCACAGGGGAGCCTTTAAGGTAAAAAGGCTACAGTTTGGAGTGAATGTCGCTCCTGGGATTTTCCAAAGCGTAATGGAAAACACACTACGGGGCATACCGGGGGTTTGCCCCTACTTTGATGATGTCTTAATTGCAGGAGACGCCACACACATTCTAGCTGAAAGGCTAAGGGCTGTTCTGTTAAGGTTCAGGAAAACAGGCCTCAAGCTCAAAAAAGACAAATGCAAAGTTGGGGTGCCTTCTACTGAATTTCTGGGGTTCAAAATTGATGCTGCTGGGATTCACCCTGCTGAATCCAAACTAACTGCCATTTTAGAAGCACCTAGGCCAAAGTCTAAGGCCGAACTTCAGGCCTTTCTGGGCCTCCTGAATTTCTACAATTCCTTTCTTCCACATAAAGCTAGTGTAGCTGAGCCTCTTCACAGGCTATTAGACAAACAAGCAGTGTGGCAGTGGTCACAAACACATGAGGCTAGTTTCAATGAGGTCAAGGCCTTGCTCACTTCTAACAGTGTACTTGCTCACTTCAATGAGTCCCTTCCTGTGTGCATCGCTTGTGATGCTTCCCCTTATGGGGTGGGTGCTGTCCTGAGCCACCTCAGGTCTGACGGAACTCAGGTTCCTGTTGCATATTACTCCAGAACACTGTCTTCTGCTGAGCGCAACTACGCTCAGATAGACAGGGAGGCTCTGGCTGTTGTTGCTGGAATTAAAACATTCCATGATTTTTTGTATGGCAGGCATTTCACGGTCTTCACTGACCATAAGCCTCTGCTGGGACTGTTTACCACACATAAACAAACTCCCCAAATCATTTCCCCTAGAATGCTTAGATGGTCTATTTTTCTGTCTGCATATGATTTTTCCTTACTCCACAAGCCTGGGAAAGAAATGGGCCATGCTGATGGCCTCAGTAGATTGCCCCTGCCAGTAGTAGAAGCTGACCCTGCGCCAGCTGTCAACATTCTTTCCATCCAAGCCTTGCCCGAGTCCCCTCTGAATGCCAGGGATGTTGCCGCTGAAACAGGCACAGATCACACACTTTCACGTGTCCTTTCTTGGGTTTTGTCTGGATGGCCTGAGCACTGCCCTAGTCCTGAGTTTCAGAGTTTCTGGTCCAAAAGGAACGAGTTGTCCACTTCTCAGGGTTGTCTGCTTTGGGGAAACAGAGTTGTCATTCCCACCTCAATGAGGACTAGGATCTTAGAGTCCCTCCACGAGGGTCATCCTGGCATTGTTCGCATGAAGGCCCTTGCGCGCAGCCACTTGTGGTGGCCTGGTTTAGATAAGGACATTGAGGCTAAGGTGCATGCATGCCACCTGTGCCAGCGCTCTCGCCCAGAGATGCCCCAAGCTCCTGTGCATAGATGGGAGGATACACAGTCCCCATGGTCTAGGGTGCACATTGACTACACTGGGCCCTTTCAGGGCCAGTTCTTCTTGGTCCTCATTGACAGTCATTCAAAATGGCTTGAGGTTGTACCTGTCTCATCCACCACCACTGCAAAGACTATTCAGGTACTGAGGGGGATTTTTGCTGCACACGGGCTCCCAGATGTCATCGTGTCTGACAACGGCCCTCAATTTACTTCCTCCGAATTCCAAGCTTTCTTACAGGCTAACATGATTCGTCATGCCACGTCTGCACCCTTCCACCCGTCCACGAACGGTATGGCTAAACGCATGGTCCGCATCACAAAGGACGCCTTGAAAAGACTCACCTATGGGGACTGGCATCACAGGTTGGCTGACTTTCTCCTTTCTTACCGCACCACACCGTCCACTTCTACAGGGAGAAGCCCAGCTGAACTTCGCTGGGGGCGCAAACTTACTATGAAGCTTGACCGGTTGCATCCGGACAGACTGCCTTCATCTACCTCACATCCTAGGGCACCTAGACAACTACTTGTGGGTGCCCCGGTTTGGACTCGCAATTACGGGCCTGGTCATACATGGGTCCCCGCTTCTATTTCCAGGGTCACAGGTCCTCTATCCTACGAGGTAGCCCTGGACAACGGTCGTGTCCTGCGTCGGCACATCGACCAACTCCGCCCTATGCGGGATCTTCCAGATGAGACTCCTGGGCCTTTTCCAGGGGGGAGGGGGACCCTTTAGAGCAAAGGGAGGGCACGAGCTGCTGCCCACCTCCAATGATGGAGCCACAAACGGCCCATTCCAAGATTCCGCGAGTGCCCCAAACAGGAATTCTAAGAGCCTATCCAACTACCAGGCATTCACGCCTACTCCAGCCAGGGAGTCACCCCGGGGGTACAATCACTATTCACCTGCACAGCACAGTACTCCAGTCAGGGAGGATACCCGGGAGCATCCCAATAAATCATACCCCGCAAGAGAGCTGGCACATAATCCCCAGAGTTGGCCTGACCTTACCCCAAGTCCTACAGGGGGTCAAACATTCAGGGAGATGGTCGAGGAACCAAGTCCCGACCGCAACACCTCTAGCCCAAATCAGGGAGTAACTGAGTTTTGGGAAGGTACAGAAACCCACACGAGCCCGGACACAGAACGGGGTTTAGGGAATGGACAGCCTCCTGACAGGTCTTGGACGGACCTAGGAGGTTCTACAGAGACGCCCAGCAGTGGCTATCACTTCAAGGGGCCCGAGGGCCTACAGCTAGGCAGGTCAACCAGGTCACAAAGTGACAGAAGCCCTGGCCTGACGAGCCCGGTGGGCGAGCAAGCAGGCCAGGCATTGGGGCACAGTCCTTGGAAGGCACCAAGGCAAGATAAGGAGAACAGGCTCATGTCTCCCTTCAGTCAGGGAACACCTGTCAGAAACCCAGAGCTGAGAAGGTCACAGAGAGCAAGGAAATCTCCTAAGTACTTAGAGGATTACATAACATTGCTGGCTAAACAAAAGCCAGTAAACAGTAGGAGCACTGTGGAGTAGAACACTGCATCAAGAAATAATTGTATGTTGGTAGTAGTCTTAGCCCGGGGGAAAGGGGTGTTATGTCCCGAGCCTTGCAAACGGGCTCGGGGCGTTTGCAGGCAGTCCCGGGCAGGTGCAAGCTGCCCGGGACCAGACAGGCTGTCGCCAGCGCCTGTGCGCATGCGCGGGTGCTGGCGCGGGAAAAGTAACACATTGACCCGGGAATTGCCTATATAAGAGGCTGGGAGCTTTTGGGCGTTGCTGAAGCCTTCACCTGTAAGCTGAACACAGAATAAAAGAAAACCTGAGAACTACAACTGCTTCTCGTGTCTGCTTTTCGCCAAGGACTCAACACTGGATATATGTCCCTGAAAGATCTGGCTGACTTCTGTAAAAAATAGAATCCTGGACTAAAGTGACTCTTCCTTGATCAAAGTGACCCTTGCTTTCTTTTGTTTTTATAAAGTGTTTGGGATGCCACAGTGGATGATTTTATGAAGTAGCCCTAGGTGCCAGAATTTTCTAAAACTTGCAGCTGTATTCCATGAGTACTCTGACTTTTCATGTCAAATACAGGGAGAGGAGGAGGAGAATAATATGGAGATTAGGGATGTCTTCCTTTCTCACCCACAACTGTAGCACTTGTTTGATTTTCAACTGATTGTGCACTTTCACAGTGTTTTGGGTGTTCATACCATATTTTATCTGGCAGAGTCTCTTTAAACTAATTAATCCATTTTCATTCCAGGCCACATTTTGAGTTATGATCTAAGATTCAGCATTATACTCCCTCACTGTATCACAGTTGCCATATAAATAAAATATATGCATTAAATGCCCTCTGGAAAAACTTTATCTTCAATAAATTCTGGAACATTATAAAGGAATGAGAAAGCCCAAATTGATGGGAGAAAGTATGCTACAGGCTAAGACCACAGATCTACAATTGGAAGAGGCAGTCTTGTGAGTACTTAGTTTCTAAGCCATATTAGGATTTATTGAGCTGAACCCAGAAATGCAAAGGCATGCGACATAAATTTATATGTTCTGGGACTGATATCTGTCAATGGGATGGTTTTGTACAAGCCCATTGTCACAGACACAAATTTTTAATAGTTGTTATAATGTGCTGCTCTTATATGAAGTTAGTTGCTTTAAAAAAAGGATGCTGTGGCAGGGTCTTAATGATAGCCAGAAATGATCTGCACTCTGGCAGTTTGAGCCCAGCTTCTTGAGATGGAGTGAGCTCCCATTGCTTGATCCCTGCCTTCTGCCCACCCAGTAGTTCAAAAGCATGCAATATTGCAAGTAGATAAATGGGTACCTCTTTGGTGGGGGAAAAAAAACCTAGCTGCATTTATGTATGCAGAAAGCGAAAGCCAGCGCTAGATACAAAGAGTTGCAACACCAAGCGAGGAGAAACTAGTGGAGGAGCCAGGAAGAGCCAGCAACCTGAGTGTCCCAATTAATTGGTGTAAAGTAATTTTCCCCATGGATTGATGTGCAAATGCCAGACAGAATAAACTAGCAGTCTAGGCTGTCAGGACTCCATTGTGTCTAGCAGGTGTAGATTTCTCTGTATGCCATGTGCTAAATAGGAAGTTGTTTTAAATTCTGGTTCATTAAATACATTTAAAATATGGGTATAGTGTTCATAAAGGCATCTTAGTTCTCAACTCCTATTCTTTATATCTTATATAAACTCAGAGTTCATATAAGATTTAAATTCAAAACTATATTTCTCATGTAGATGTGATAATTTGGGATAAATATATTTTTTAGTTTCTGATAAACCAGTGGTTCTCAACCTTTTTAATGCCGCGATCCCCAACTGGTCGTAAGTTGAGGACTACTCAACTGGTGCAGCACTGTTTGCAGAATGGGACTTTTGGCGGGCTCAGCAGGGCAGAGACAGCCTGGACAATTCCTATTGGCTTTTGAAAGCCAATAGAATAAAAGGGAGTAGCACAGCTAAGGAAAAGGGGAAAAAATGTGGACTGCGTTGTTTGGCGACCCCTGTGAAATGGTCGTTCGACCCCAAATGGAGTCCCGACCCACAGGTTGAGAACCACTGTGATAAACCAACCATTTTGGTTGCCAACCAAACTGTTTGGAAAAATATTATTGCAATATATGCTTTTACAAAATTAAGACAGAAATGGTAAATTACCTTTAGAGTTCAAGCTTTCTGGGGCTTAGTGTTAATTATGAAGCTCAATTTGCCTCTAGAGATAAATCTAAGTAGAAAGCATGTATATTTAGCTTCTCATGAAATTCTCTGTTGGAACCAAATACACTGAAACATCACAGGAAAAAAATTTTTGTGGGCAAAACTCATAAGGGATTTGTCAGCTGTGGAAGGGCACAACGTAGCCAACAAAGTATTTTAAGTATCTGTGTTCTAACTTCCTACATATTTTTTTAAAAATGTAAAACTTTAAAAATCTCCTTGGTGATGTTTTGAAGCAATGAAAGGTATTTCTGTGGTATATATCTTTATATACAAATACTGTTCTACTGTAGAAGTAATGTTTCAATCATTTTTTTAAGTATATTGAATGAGCATCACCATACATGCATTTTCTAGTCAAGATAAAAAGTATCACAAGTGCTTTTCTACTGAAGAGAAGACAAGTTTCTAAATTGCTCTGCTAAGAGCAAGTTCAAACTGGAAACTGAGGAAAAACATATAAAAAGAAAAACCAGAAACCTGGCAGTGCCAGGAAGTAAAAAACTGACAAAGTTAATAACCAAACTAGTAAAGATATGTATGGCAAGAACTGAATTTCCAACTGTTTTCTTCTTTCCCATTCTTGGGAGTAGTTCTGCTAATTGACATAGATACTTATTTGGTTCTGGCAATAATTTTCCTCTCTGCAAATAGGTGGAAAGGCTGTACACATTATTACTAGAAGGTATTATTTTGCATCCCTGCCTTTAGGCAATACATCTTGATTTCTTGAATAGTAATATAGAAAAGACTTTTAGCCAGCACTTTTTCCCCCCTATATAGACTTCATAGTTTGTTTACTCAAAATACATAATCTAAAAAAAAAGAATTAAATAAGGGTAATGGGTGCAATCCTTCTATGTGTTAGCAGGGCCACTTGCATAATACTTGCTTAGTAGCCCCTCAAAACATTTGTTTAATATTCAAAATTTATTAAATATAATTTGCAAGACCCTGCTGGATCATGGGTACAGGTTCTGTCACGGGTTTGGTGGCCGATTAGGTTTTTAAGCCTACGTTTCTTTTGTGTTTTATCTTAAAGAAAAGCTAAGAAAAAGAATACCTAAAACAAGTAAAGAAAAAAAAAAGAAATGAAAAACACACAACAGTACAAAATAAACATGCATATATCAATAAATTGAGACCATGATTCATTAGTTATCCATGATTGACCTAGATCAGTGTTTCTGAACTTTGGCACCTTTAAGATATATGGACTTCCATTCCTAAAATTCCCCAGCCAACTATGCATGTTGGATTACTTTCTTTATCAAATAAAAGAATAAGCACCAAACTTGCTGTTCACTAAGATTACCGTACTTTCTGACGTATAAGATGACTTTTGAAAGCATTGAAATCGGCGCCGAAGTCAGGAGTCATCTTATACGCCGAGTCGTCTTATATGCCGGAAATAATGGTAGTTTCCGGCGTATAAGACGACTTTCTAGGCATGCGACTTGGCGCCGAAATCGGGGGTCGTCTTATACGCTGGGTCGCCTTATATGTCGGAATATATGGTACTTTTGTATATCAGTAAGGCCTACCAGAAATGCTGATGCCAATCAATAGCAAAGATATATAATTGTCTATCTATGTAATTTTCAACACCAGTGTAAAATATTTCATGCCAACCTATCACACAATTTTGGAGACTGACAAGTTCAGAATGCATGTGAGGAAGTTTTTATATAAAAGACAAAATAGTTTTAATACATTGTCTGAAATGTAGTGCACTGATATTTCCTAGAATGAGACAATGATCAAACAGGAAGGGGGGGGAATCCTTTGTTTGACCCTGAAACAGAATGGTTAGCTGCTTCTTGCATTTGGTAATGTATAAATTAATAATTGCCAATAGATAATTATTCATAAAGGTCTAATGTTTTGCAGTTACTGTTGCTGCTGCTGCTACTATTTTATGTTAGATAAATACTTATTAAATGCTATGTATAATTATGTACATTTTTTTTTAATAAGTCAAGCTTATGATTTGTAAAGGAATTCTCCAACTCCTTGAAAAGGGAAGCTTTGAACAATTCTACCTATATTCAGCAAAGTTTTAAAGCATGTGTTTAGTTACTTGGATCTTTGGTATACTGAGACTCTACTTATAAACATGCTGTTCTATATTGTCTTAAATAAAAAACACAATTACCCTTGTCTAAGAATGTTGGGAATTTTATTAGCCCCATAAAGTTTTTTCTTTAAGCTTAGTGCCATAAGGTTAAAAATAAATAAACTTATAGAGCAACAATTATTTAGCCTTTTCCTCCCTTCTCGTTTCATGACATCTGTCCAATCACTGTCTCCCAAAATAAACTTTGCCACTGTGGTCACTGACTTTTCATCTACTATTCTGTAAGCAAGCCTTTCCATTTTCAAAAGGCAATAAAACATTAAAAGGTTGTCCGTTTCAATGGATAGCATTTAGTTGAAATTTCCAAATGTAGAAAATTAATAGAGCATCACTTAAAAAGTAGATGCCAGCTAAATAATTAATTATATGAAAATCAAATGTCTTTAGGACCATCAACATATTAAGTTGGCCATTTCTTGTCCATGTTTCTTTTTCCATCAAAGATTTGCTTAATCCTCTAGGGATAATCAGTGTTCATAACAGTCACATGATAAACAAATAATTACAGTTAAATCCAGAATCTGAAAAAAACTTTTAAAAAAATAAAGATTTGCTTATTTTTGAAACAACATACATGAGAAACTTGCATTTAGTTGCATAATGCAACTATTGATTTTCAATTTCTTTCTGGAAAATAATTTCTAGAATGTAGCAATTGTTAAGAAGTCTTGATTTTGAGAGGATAAGCAGACAGGAGAGATGGCCCAAGGAGCATTGGCAGAAACAGAACTGCAGCAGGAAAAAAGTGAACAAACAGGTGAACAAAGGATTACAAGATCGACTAACCCTAAATATAAGTAATGAAAGAGAAAATAGAGAAAAAAAATGAGGTTTTTTTGGTAAATGTAAATGGACTAAATTCCCCAATTAAAAGAAATAAAATTTTTAGGAAACTTCAGAAATTAAATATAGATATAATCTGTTTACAAGAGACACACATAAAAAAACAACATTACAAATTTTTGGAATACCCTAAAATGGGGAAGCTTTATTATACACCAGCACAACAAAAGAAACGAGGGGTGGCGATTTATGTTAAAGAGACAATAGTCTCTAAATTAATATATTCAGATGAAGAAGGAAGAATTGTTATGGTTGAAATATATTTGCACCAAAAACAAATATTGTTAGTGGCAATTTATGCTCCAAATGATAGTCAAGAACAATTTTATCAAAGATTACACAGGAAATTAATAGAAATGGAATACCAAAATATTTGTTTAATAGGAGATTTTAATGCAATAGTAGATGGAATAATGGATTACAAAAGTAGTAAAACAGGAAAACTCATAAGAAGAAGATTACCCAAGACATTTTTTTGACATGGCAGAAGAAACTGGAATTCAAGATGTCTGGAAAGAAATCAGTCCTCAAAATTGACAGTATACCTTTTATTCAAATAGTCATAAATCTTGGTCAAGAATTGACATGATTTGGATGACTCCTGAATTAAAGATGGATATACAGGAAATTGAGATAGAAATAGGCACATGGGCAGATCATAACCCTATAAAAGCAACATGGAAAGGAGTACAAAAAAAAAACAAGATGAGTTTTAAATCAATCTATACTAAAAGATAAAGAATTCATAGACTTGGCCAAAAGAGAAATGGAATTCTTCTTTAAAGAAAATAAAGAAGAAGACACATCACTGCAAAATGTATGGGATACAGCTAAAGCGTATTTTAGAGGCACAGCTATAACGTATATGGCAAAGAAAAAGAAACAGAGAAGACAGCAATATTTATTATTAAAAGAAGAATTCAGAAAGTTAGAGACAGAATTACAACAAAACCCACAGGAAAAGACTTTGAAAAGAGAAATGGAAATAATAAAACATAAGCTGAATTTGTTGGACTCAGAAAAATTGGCGGAACAAATAAAGAGAGCAAAACAAAATTTCTTTGAAAATGCTAACAAGCCAGGAAGATGGCTAGCCTATAAGCTTAAAAACAGAAAGAGAAGAAAATAATACATAACTTAGTAGATGGGAAAGGTTGTTTACAATTTAAAAAGGAAGAAATAAAAAAGATAATCAAGAACTATTATATGGAATTGTATGGTAAAGAGGAGCCTGCAAAAGAGAGAATTGTTCAATATTTAGAAGAAAGTAAATTGCCAAAGATTCCAGAGACATTCAAAACTATGTTAGAAGACAGAATAACAATGATGGAGATATTGGAGGCTATAAAATGACAAAAGAACGGGAAAACACCAGGCCCAGACGGGCTACCAGTGGAACTTTATAAAAAGCTACAAGATATATTAAGCGAACCGCTGAAAAAGGTTTGCAATGGACTATTGTTAGAGGCCAAACTCCCAAATACATGGATAAAAACAAATATTACTTTGATACCAAAAGAAGATTCAGAATTGATGTATATTAAGAACTATAGACTGATTTCATTACTCAATGTGGATTACAAAATTTTTACTTCAATAATGGCAGAGAGACTGAAAAGATATTTAGTTGAGTTTATACATCCAGATCAAAACGGCTTTTTACCGAAGAGACAAATCAAAAATAATTTAAGGGTGATAATGGACGTATTACAATATTATGAATTACACCAAGGGAAGCAATTAGCATTAGTGTTTTTAGATGCCCAAAAAGTGTTTAATAATGCTTCTTGGCAATTTATGGTTCAACAATTACAAATAATGGATTTTGGTAAGAACTTTATAAATATGATAAAAACAATATATAGTAACCAGACAGCAAAAGTGATAGTGAATGGAGATTATACTGAGAACTTTGAGATAAGAAAAGGCACGAGATAAGAGTGTCCACTATCCCCATTATTATTTATCTTTACTTTGGAAGTATTAAATAGAAGGATAAGACAAGATATAGAAATTAAAGGATTGAAAATAAAAGATGAAACATATAAGTTCAAGCATTTGCCGATGATTTGGTGTTTATTGGAAGAACCTTTAGAGATGATTCCTAAACTATGGGAAAAGATAGAAGAATATGGAGAAGTGGCAGGACTAAAAATAAATAAAGATAAAACTAAAGTAATAGTAAAGAACCTCACAGATAAACAAAAAAGGCAAATACTAGAGAAAACAGAGGTACAAATAGTGAAAAAAGTTAAATATTTAGGTATTCATCTTTCGGCTAAGTGTTCGTCAATAAAAGAAGACAGTTATATAAAATTATTGAAGCAAATAAAGCTAGATTTGGAAAAATCTCCAAGTGTCAATATTAGGAAGAATTGCTACAGTAAAAATGAACGTGTTGCCGAAGATTTTATTTTTATTTCAAACGATTCCAATAAAACTTGAGAGAAAATTCTTTCAAAATTTAAATTCATTGGTTTTGAACTTTATTTGGCAGGGGAAAAAAGCTAGAATTAAGATGAAAACATTACAAGATGCTAAGGAAAACAAAGGTTTTGGGTTGCCGGAATGGACATTGTATTATCAAGCATCTGTGTTAACATGGGTGAAAGAGTGGATAACATTCAGAAATAAAAGATTATTGTATTTAGAGGGACATGATTTACAATTGGGGTGGCATGCTTTTTTATGATACAGGAAAAACAGAGTTCATAAGTACTTTCAAAATCATTTTATAAGAAATGCCTTGTTAACAGTATGGGAAAAAATTAAAGCTAAAATATATTCAAAAATTCCACGGTGGTTATCAACGATGGAGGCATTCATACATCTGAATCTGGTAGACTTTGAAAAAGTATAGACATATAAAGATATTTTAGATATTGATGGGAAATTAAAATCTAAACAAGAATTGGAAAGTTGAGGAATAAATCTGTCCTGGTGGGCACATTTGCAGATACAAAGTAGATATGAAAAAGACGTAAAAATGTATGGATTTTATAAGGATCAATCTGTGTTTGATAAGATTTTGTTAACCTCAGATGAGAAATTAATTAAGAAAATGTATAATTTTTTGTTAATTTCAGATATGGAAAGTGAACAAGTGAAAGAAACAATGATAAGATGGGCAAAAAATTTTGGTTATGATATAGAATTAGAAAAATGGCAAATGTTATGGGAGAGAAACTATAAATTAACAATGTCAATTTCATACAAAGAAAATCTGTATAAAATGTTTTATAGATGGCACCTTCCACCAGCAAGATTAGCAAAAATGTTTAAAAATATGTCAGATAGATGTTGGAAATGTAAACATAACATAGGTACGTATTATCATATTTGGTGGACAGGTGAGAAGGCAAAGGCCTATTGGAAAAGCATACATATGTAGTTAGAAAAAATATTGGGTGGATTTTAAACCTGAACTTTTTTTACTAGGCATTATGTCTGAAAAGACTAATAAGCAGAAATTATATTTAATCCTACATATTACTACAGCAGCGAGAATAATTTTTGCACAATACTGGAAGAATGAAGGATTGCCATCAGAGGAAGAAATAATCACGAAAATATTGGAATGTGCAGAGATGGACAGACTAACTATGAGGCTGAAAGACAAAGAAGATACGGACTACTATCAAATTTGGAATTTATTTTATTCTTGGTTAGAGTGAAGGATTAGGAATTGAAGATGTATTAGCTTAGCAAACTCCAGACAACTTGTTGATTGGAAAAATTAATATATGTTGATGGGAAAAAAATTAATAAAAAAGATTGATGCAGAAAAAGAAGTCTTGGTTTTGGCCAGCCATAAGGCTCCCAGCTCATGCTGTGAAAGTAGAACCATATCATTAAGAAACTGAATGTAATATGTTTCTTTTAAAGATCTTTGGAAAACCATATTTCAATTCTGCCCCAAATACCTTTAGAGAATCCACAAGCAAGAGGGCTTTCTTGTGGAGAAAATTAATTTGAGAAAAAAAAATGTGTATTCCTTGTATTTATTGCTCTAACATTCAGGTTTATAGTTTACCTTTACACTTAAAACATAAAGGCTTTCCATTTCGCTGCCAAAATATAAATATGGCTTTCTAAACTGAGGTTCAGAGTTTTTTCCAAACTAAGGCCAAACAGTTTGTACAGGATGCATTAAAAACATATGATTAGTTTGAAGGCCATAACTAATTTGCATAGTTTTGATACATGTAATAACCATATTTGGCATATCATTTGTTAAATGTTCAGCAGGGACCAGAGCACAACTTGTGTGTCTCGTGGTTATAGGGATTTCAGTTAATAGCTGTTGACCTGTGTTAGGAAAGAACGTCAACCAACCTTTAAAACTTAGTATGAATTTTGTAACAACCACATCTAAAGAAGTGGTATCACTCCTTAAAACAAACTCAGATGGTAGAGTGAGAACAGGACTGGAATCAAACTAGATCCATAATAGGGATGTATCAGCATGCTTGGTGAACCCTAAGGCATTCAGAATTATCCTGTCCCTCAAAACCAGTCCAAAGAAGATTAAATATGTTCCATGGTTGCCAGGAGCCACAGAATGTTAAGAGCTGGAAGAGAAAAATGGAAAACTGAAGGGGAGGAGAATTGGCTAGTAGATCTTGGAAGAATAAGCTTAGTTGATGGAACTGTGAACAGGAGCAGGTCTGCTAGCAGTTAGGATATGTGGAAAACATCTTCCTGTAAACTCCAGTTCTGAATCTGGAAATCCTGGGAGACAAGACAGCCAAAATTGTGTGCTTTATTTAAGTGAAATAAACATGGGCCTAAATGTCTTTTGTTTAGATAAGTGGGATGTGAAAGTGTTTATCTTTGACTGGATCGTGTTTATTCCATTTAAAATTACTTCATAAAAAGTGAAACTGTTTTTTAAAATTAGAGGGAAAAAAATAAAACTGAAACTTCGGAATACTGCTTTTAGTTTTCTCCAGTATGGTATACAATATCTTTCATGCTTCTTAGTCTTATTTTATTATCAAACACTAATGATGCTTTACAACTCTGAAGCAAAATTAAAACACAAATTATTTCATACCAATTCCGATACATTTGTATTAAGTGACATTTGTTTGATATTCTATTTAGAATATTTAAAATTATAATTAAATAAATAAAACATATTTAATGATTCACAAAACCAAGATATAAAATATAATGCCAGTAACAATTTATAAAAAAGTTTATAAAAGTAGTAATTTATGAAGATGGGAAAAGGGAAAAAAAGGGAAAAAAACGCATGCTGACCCACTAAAGGTTGACTTATCTCCAACATGCTCTCACACTAAGTGACACAATATTGTTCAGTCAGTCCTTGGAGATCTTGTAAATTATACATTTGAATAAATAAAAAGTTTACATTAGAAAAGCTGATACAAAAACAGATTGTTAGTTTCAGTGCACACCATTTTTAATTCACACATTTTTAAAAATAATTTTATTAAAAGTTAAAGATAAAACTGATAGAAATCAGTATGAAACAAGGAAGAAGAAAAAAGAAATTTTGTTTCTTTAGCTATTCATCTATTTTCTCTACAGAGATGTTTCTTCCTTTATAAAAATTAGAATATTAACGCAAAGCTTTTTGTATGGCTGTGCTGCCCATTAATACAGTTTCTCCCTATTGTAACATCAATATTTTTTTCTTTTTTCCCCTTTAGATAATTTATATGCTAGTCACTTCCCTGGTTTATTTGCAAATTCATTTTTTCTTTTACATATTTCATTTTTATTTCCATTCTTCTTATTGTTAAGATAGATAACAAGCTTAATTTGTTGAGAAATACTTATCTTCTCTGCCATTATAAGGGAGATGAACAGTTAAGAAATTATATATATATAATTCCCTCCCTGACACAGCTGACAAAGTGAGAAAGAGCCTGTGGCCTAGAGGTTAACATAGCTGCTTAACATGCAGACAGCCCAGGTTCAAATCTCAGAAGGGTATGTCTGGTTAACGAGAACTAAAAAGTTCGAAATAACTATTCCATTCTCCCTTAATTCTTTGTTAGCAATCCAAATTTGTCCAAATAAAAATTATGTTATTAATTATACATTTATAAAATATAGATTTACTTGTTTAGAAATAAAATTAAGAAGTATCAGGATTATGTACTTGGGATTAGCCATGCTCAGTACCTCCTCTTTGAATTCTGGTTTGTTTGTTTTTTTAAGCTGAAGGGGATTTATTTATATTTAATTTCAATTCCCAAAATTTTTCACCATTGGTTATACTGGTTGGAAAACAATGAGACTTGTACTATGGAGGGAACGGAGTTGTACACATCTATGTTAGGGAAGCTGATATTTGCACTTTCTCACAAAATGTAGATTTTTTTGGTTCACATTCTGTTTCCAAGCTGCCTTCTGCCATGGTTCATTTTTCCAACATTCCATAACTATGCAACTGATTATATAGATATAAAATGGCTGAGTGTACTGTAATTCAGGCATGTATTTTTGCAAACATATGGATGCTTATATAATATTTTGTCTTCACAGAGACAGAACTACACCAAGGAGACATTGAATAAGCAGAAATATATATACTCCTAAGTGAGATAAACAGAGGGAAAATTTAAAGTAATTAAAAACATATTTGTGATGCAGTTTTTAAAAGTCTTGTTCTTTAACCCACCCTTCAATCATATTTTCAGGATATTTACAAGAAGGACTAAAACAACTAAAGTAGAAAAATATAAAAAGACCATTAAAGTAGCAGCACAAAATGTTGAATAATACTAACATTTATCTTTTAAAAATGCAAAAAAGGTGCTTTTTTTAATCTTTTAACAAAAAAAAGGTCAAATTATGTGGGCCCTAATTCAAAAATTTTGCCGGAATGCCCCCATTAAGGTATTTTTTCTGTTACTACCTTAGACCAGGGCTTTTCAACCAGTGGTACGGGTACCAGCTGTGGTACATTGGCACCCGGCAGGTGGTACGCGACCATCCTAGAAAAGTGGTAGCGGGGAGGGGAATGAGCTGAACAGATGGCAGCACTGCACAAGCCTGAGCGAAAGATGGCTGGAGCTGCAGGGCTGTCAGAGCTCAGCGGAAGTGCCAGGATCAGCACCAGGCTGCAACTGGAAAGCAGCACTGATCCTGGTGCTTCTGCTAAGCCCAAAAAAAGCACCGATCAGCTGGAATGTTGCAGCATCTCCAGGGTCTTGTGATTTACATTCAGATGCTTGGCAACTGATTCATATTTATGATGGTCACAGTGTCCCAGGGTCATGTGAAGTGACCAAAACCTGCTGCAACCACCCAGCAGACGGGGGGAATAAAACCAAACACCCCGCATCCCACCCCCCACTGCCAATCCTCAACAGAAATGCTCACAACAATGAAAACCTTGGACAGGAGGAAGAGCGCAGCCGGGTGGGCAGGCAGGTGTCTTGCTCGGTTGTGGCTTGGGGGGGCACTTTTTCAGTGCCATTGTAACTTCGAATAGTCACTAAGTGAACTGTTGTAAGTCAAGGACTATCTGTACTTTATCCCTTTTTTCTTTTTTCTTTTTTTTTTTGGTCATCAGGTTTTTGACACCTTGCTAGGCAACTGGTGGTACTCGGATATTGCCATATCCTAAAAGTGGTATAATGGGTGAAAAGGTTGACAAGCCCTGTCTTAGACTACAAATAAAACATGTAGGAGGCCTTTTATGGTGTGTGTCAAGTCCCAAGGGGCTTGCCATTCAGTGGGGGGGAGTAGCAAGCGAACAACCCCACCCCCACCAGCACGCCTCGTCGTCGGCCCCGATGTTGCCCTGCGTGCCAGCCCAGCTGCGGATGGTACCGGAGCCAGCCTGCAGCACCCCGCCGGCCAGCTGGGAGAAGGAGAGCAGCCGACGGCCTCTCGGCCAGCCTTGGATGCCGCAGGAGACGCCGCGGCTGCTGCAAGGTGTCCCGCCGGCCAGCTGGGAGGCAGAGAGCAGCCGGTAACACCGGGCGGCGTGTGGCCTCTCCCCGGCGCCACGGAAGGTACCGGAGCCGGCCTGCAGCACCCCGCCGGCCAGCTGGGGGGAGGAGAGCAGCCGACGGCCTCTCGGCCGGCCTTGGATGCCGCAGGAGACGCCGCGACTGCTGCACGGTATTCCGTTGGCCAGCTGGGAGGCGGGGAGCAGCCGGCAACACGGGCAGCGTGTGGTCTTTCCCCGGCGCCATGGAGGATACAGGAGCCGGCGCGGAGCACCCCGCCGGTCAGCAATGCACCCCCAGCGTGGCCATAGAAGGGGAGGAGACGCACGTTACCAACCGCCTATCTGAAAAGGACTGGCCAGCGGCTGAGCAAACAGACCTACCATTAAGACTGAAAGGAGTGGACATGGGGCAGCAGCAGCAGACGGGCAGACGCTGGACTGCGGGGGGCGGGGCTGCACGGGACGAGGGGTTAGAGCACAAGGGTGGGGTTATAAGAGTAATCAACCGAATGGTGGTTTGTGGGCGGAGGGCGGGGATGTGGGCGTGGACATACTATAAAGAGCTCTGGGGACAAGCCATTCCCAGTGCTGACTTTGTTAGTTAGTGAATAAAATTACTAATGTGCACCGAGTTCCTGCGTTCCTGGCCTTCATTCCGGACGACCTAGGACTTGGATTGTCAGTGTGTATACAGTGTGAGATTCAGTTTTCTGAAAGTATTTAGATCCCTTCACTTTTGTCAATTTTGTTGTGCTGCAGCCTGATTCTACAATGGGTGTAGAAATGTTGAAAAGCCCTGTTCTAGATCCCAAATTAAGTTTAGATGACAGCCACTTGGATTCATGGAATGGCTAAATTTATGGCCTTGATTTCTATAATTTTGTCAGTTCCTGTTCTTTCTATGGACAAAGAGCTGGATTTATAACTGAATTCTTTATTTTTGTTGTATTGCTTGCTCATTACAAGATCCTAAACTGATTACAAATGTAAATAATTTTGCTTAGGTCACATAAAGGGCATAAAAGGACGCATAACTTCCACTGAGATTTCATGACTCCCAGATTGTTACCATAATCACAAATTATTATTTTCCACATACTGTAGTATAGAAAATGTTGACAACTGTGTTTGCAATGGTCAAAATTCTGATTCGAAAACCAGCAGAATTATTTCTAAGACTTACTTTCTTTAAATGCCTCTCTCAATCAAAGTATTTCTGAAGCAATGAATCTAATCATCTCTTAATAAATAAAAGTACTCTTAAGGAATTCTAATTTGGTCCCTATATGACACTTGGTAATTGAGAGACAGGTTGGTTTGTAATGGGAACACAATGCTATTTCATCATATACATTGATTTTCTTTAAAGACATTTTATGTCCAGCTGAAGTACATACCATACTTGCAAAACATATTGTCCTTGTTAGAGGTAGCTGCATAAAGGAGACTTTGTTACTGACTGAAAAAAAGGAGCTTCACTTTCTTAGCTGAGCTTTGCAAAAACAAAACATTCATTAATCTACTTTCCTTATTTATGTGATAGGAGTAACAACAATGAGCCTTAAGTGCTGTCTGATCTCTAATGGGTAAAGAGTCCAGCTCATCCATCTTCCAGTTCTTGGTTGGTTTGCTTATTTGTAAAATTTATATCCCATATTTCTGCAGGGGTTTACGTGAGGATTTCACTAGAGTTTAGCTTCAGCCAGAGCCCTGACTTGAACCCTATTGAACATCTCTGGAGGGACCTGGAAATGGCTGTCCACCGAATACTTATGCCAATGTGACATTTCATTTTTTCTTTTCAATAAATTGACAGACATTTCTAAAATTCTGTTTTCATTTTGTCATTATGTGGTACTGAGTGTGGATTAATGAGGGAAAAAAACTGAATTTCAACAATTGTAGAATCAGGCTGCAGCACAACAAAATTGACAAAAGTGAAGGGGTCTAAATACTTTCAGTACACTGAATCTTACACTGTATACACACCATAAAAGGCCTCCTACATTTATTTATTTATTTATTTATGAGACTTATATACCGCTTTAAGTGCAAGCACTCTCTAAGCGGTGTACACCAGTAAGCAATGTATATATATATATATATATATATATATATATTTACATTGCCCCAACAATCTGGGTCCTCATTTTACCTACCCCGGAAGGATGGAAGGCTGAGTCAACCTTGAGCCGGTGAGATTTGAACCGCTGACCTGCTGAACACAGTCAGCTAAAGTGGCCTGCAGTACTGCACAAACAGGGCTTTTCAACCTTTTCACCCATTGTACCACTTTTAGGATATGGCAACATCCGAGTACCACCAGTGTGGTACCCCCACCTGTGTTTTCTCTGCCAGTCTTTGCATTTGCACCACCCTGGCCAATTGTGCACTCTCACACACCTCCTCCTACAGGTAGACCCACTTGTCTGCCTCTTAGCAAGGGCAAGGCAGAAAGAAGAAATTTTAGAGGCAATACTTCAGTTAAAGGACTTAGCTGTATCAATAGGCTGGAATAGTTTCTGGCAAAAGTATTATTGGCTTTATAAAAATAGCAGATGTGGAAGGAAAGGATGCCAAGACAGCTAATCTCAGTGGGAAGCTACTGGCATGTAAATTTTAAAGACCAACAAGGCACTATGAAAGAACACTTCAGCTAGAAATCCAGAAATGTGGATATGAGATTGTTGAAAGTAATATTCCCAGGGGAAGGAAAAGGCAGAAGAGTATTTAATAAATGTACGCAGTGTGAGCATTGTGGCATGAAACCTTAAAAGGTTCAACTGAAGAAATTAGAATGTCTAAGTCCTTAAGCAAAAGATAAGTTCAGGAGTCCAAATATTTCTGTCATAAAATTAAATTAGGAAATGGCATTACACAGGTGAGAAAATACTGGGCTGAAACACAAAGTATTTTTGTTTGCTTGTTTCCATTCTACCTTGAAAGGACAGTGACGTTTAAAATAGCAATCTAACTATATGTAAAGTGGTAGCATTGTGGTGAAATATGATGATTTCATATATCTAGGGTGTTTATGCAGGAAAGAGAAATTTTGAATAATTCAGTGTGTAGAAGCCACAGTGAATAGGAGAAATAAATAAATAGGAAATAAATTAATAATAATAATCATCATCATCATCATCATCATCATCATCACTACCAATAGTGATAGGCTCCTTGGCTGCAATCCCAAAACAACTGGAGCACCACTTGAACACCATCGGCATTGACACATTCGCTATTAGTCAATTGCAAAAGGCAGCCTTACTAGGAACTGCTTCCATCCTGCAACAATATCTGTAATACCATCAAACATCCACATCTGCCTATCCCAGGTCCTGCGTAAGGACTCGATAGGTAGACAAAATGCCAAATCCAGTCTGAACATCTGGCTGACTGTGCGATGATCCATAATAATAATAAAAGTTAGAAGGGAACTTGGAGTTCATTTAGTCCAACCCCCTGCTCAGGCAGGAAACCCTATACCATTTCAGACAAATGGCTGTCCAGTCTCTTCTTAAAAACTCTCAGTATTGGAGCATTCACCGCTTCTGGAGGCAGTTTGTTCCACTGGTTAATTGTTCTAACTGTCAGGAAGTTTTTCCTTAGTTCTAAGTTATATAAATTACTTTTATTCATACACGGTGGAGTTTTTGTTTTTTTATCAATCCATTTGCTCACTGTAATATTCTACTATGTTTTATAGTATTTTCTTCCAAAAGGAACTTTTGCTGAGCAGCAGATGTTTAGATGGTAATCAGAGGATGAAAATTAAATATCTTATGTGTGGAGAAGCACTTTTTGCTACATTCATAGTCACCAATTATACCATTTATAGCCCATTGAATATTATATGATAGTGATATCAAGCATCAGGATCCACCAATGAATGGATTGCCAATAGATTAAAAGTAGTCATAACAAGTTACTTTATACTATTTAAAACAAATTATTAAGGTTTACAATAGCATAAAATGCAATAAAAATAAAGATTAAAACAAAGCAGGGAAGGGTGCAGGATGAAAAAAAAGAGAAGAAAAAAGGTGTTGACTTCTGACTCTTTCCAACACATATTATTTTTCTGTTTCAAGAATAAAAACTACAAACAATATACCAATAGAAACAAGACCAAATAAAATGAAATTGTTTAAACAGTTTACACCACCATCTTAACCAAATATATTTGTTTTATTTTTCCCCCAGTTGTAACAAATATATTTCTTATTATGTTTATTAATTTTTCTATACTATCATCATTTATATTAACAAAAATTGGTAAACTTTTTCAAATTTTTAATCTTAAAGGAACACTCTTTTATAGTTATTTTAAGACTTTAAACATTTTTTTTAAAAAATCCATCTTTATAACTAAAGTTAGTCAATTTAATACATCATTTTAAACTTCCTTTTAACATACATATTTTAAAATTCATTTTCAATAATATTTTGCAAACTTTAGAAATTACTTAAGCAACACAAATGCACTGTATATATAAAAGCCAACACATTTTCAACACATTTTATAAGCATAAAAATAACCATTGGAACTTTCTCTTAATACATGTCAAACCAATTAAAAAATCCACCCTAATTCCAATTAACCTATCAAATTTAAGTCACTCCTTCCACCATTTTATCATAAAAATCTTTTTCTTCTTTGGAATGTATATTAAATAAATACTAACTTGTCTTTTTCTCAAGAGATTCTCTAATATGATTTTTAAAATAATATGTCCATATTGTCAATTTCCATTTCAGCTATGAAATGGTAATCCCAGACTTGTTTTCTTGAGGATTGTAGATTTACTTGCAACTCTTCTTCCTTCAATTGCACAGGGGGACTTGTAATAAACCATCTTCATAATAGGAACTGTTGGTGTCAGATTTATATTCCAAAATTACAAGTAAATCCTATTCTGGATTGTATAACTTTATGTAACCCTAACTAGAGAGCAGGTATCTGTATGTTAGAATATCTGGCATTTATTGGGTTAAGTGCTGTCTCCTTAAGATATGGATTATGGGAAATGTAACTTAGCTAGTCAGTCATCCCATGTTAATGGGTCAGTGGGAGGAGTTTCTAAAGGGCATTGGGAGACTTCCTGGATACAAGCCAGATTGGAATGTCTTTGTCTAAAAAGAAGTGTGGGCCATCAGATGTCACCTGATGACCCTATTCTGTTATAAAGATGGTATGGAGAGAGCATCATTCTTTTCACCTATAGGAATGGACAGAGATGTATTATCAGAGGCAACCTTCATGAATGCAAGTAATCTTTTTGATTAAATATGTTTTTGTTATGAAATCATTTCTATTGAGTTTATCTATCTGATCTGATTTATAAGGCGTTTTAACTCAGGATCAGCATAAGTCCTTTTTATTGTCAAATACTTGTGCAGAATCCTCTGTGATATGATAATTTTCTGCATTTGGTGGAATCTCTGGAATTATTCATCTTTTTTCTAATTGCTTGAGTAATTTGTTCTTCTTGCTCCTACTTGGAACATAGTTAATCCCTAAAGTGAATTGTTTTGTTTAAATACTCCTCCAAAATAATTTTTGCAATCTCTGTTTGGCTTGGATACCTTTCTCATTGCTTCATCTTCTGTTCTTTAGTTCCCTCTTGTGGTCAAAGAACAATTAAAAAAGACTTTTGTAGATCAGCTGGTTATTTCCTGGCCAATTAAAACTGTAAGATTTCAGCCTCCCCTAACAAACAATCCAAAAGTGCAAATTATAACTCCCAAAGCCAAATAAAGGTGGTAACCCTAAACCCACAATTTACGTCCTTATGTTTCTCCATCAAATTAGGAAAGAATAAAGAATCCTCATTTTAGCTCACCTCTGGCAACCCTCCTTTTCATCGTCCAACAATAACAATGTCCCAAAAATGGCACAGACTTTCAAAAAGAAGTAACAGACTATGACTGAAAAGAACTGTTGACCCGGAATTAGGAGACAGCATAGGAAATATCAATTGTGAATATGTGCAGATGGCCCTGATGTCTTTGGACACTTGCAGAGTCATGAAAGGACAACAATGTCCTAACCCACCCAGGAAACATCCAAAAGGGGAACATTTTTAGCTACTTCTGCTTTCTCCCTTCTTATCTACAGTGTGCCAGACTTACTGGGTGAAATCTTTATTTTATGTGTGTCAGCTTTGCTGGGTGGATTGCTTATGTAATCAGAAAGAATAAATACAAGGATTTGTTATCATTCGGGGCTTCTCTCTTTTAGAGGAGCCTGTCCTTTGTTCAACTGAATAAAAACATAAAGCTTAAAGGCAACTTCTAGTTTCCTGTATTTTTTTATCAAGTAAAACTTCAGAATTTTTTTTATTTTAGCAAAGGTAAGTAAATAAAATATTTAAGAAGGCATGATTTATTGTCCATTTGAAAGCTAAATTCCCAAAGATCTGCTTTTTCAGCAACAAAGTAATTGCAGCCCAGCCTCTTTGCTTATGGACAACTCACCAGGAGAGCCATTTGATTGCAAATCATTGCTTTATATAGGTTCTTCTGTGGTGTGTGTGGGACTCTCTCTAACTCAGAATAGTTATATAAACTTAGTTATATAAACTTCTTCTGTGGTGTGTGTGGGACTCTCTCTAACTCAGAATAGTTATATAAACTCAATTCCCTCATTTGAATTGAATAAGCTTTGATCCAGAAAGAATTTTCTGGACGGGCCAGTCAGCCATCTTCACTAAGAGCTCAAGTAAAATTTATACTATGTAAAAAAAATTGTATTCCTTTTATATATGTATCTACTCAGAAAGAAATCATATACTGAATTGAAAAAAAATCCCTTTTTAGATTAGTGCATATGCTAGTTTTATACTATACACTATTGTCTTCATGGCTTGGGGGAAAAAACTTTCTGGAAATATCTGGATGTGCACTATTGAGAACCAGATGCTGGACTAAATGGACACTTTAGTTTGGCCAAGAAAGTGTCTTATTATGTTCATGGAACTGCCAACCTCCGTAACACATCTGGGCATAGTTAATTCAGTTCATAGTTCTCTTTATTTGCATTTTTGTACTTTGAGATGGAATATCACTCAATTATAAGTGAAGTTTCAACATATCTAGATATTTAACACATCACCTCAAAATGTGTATTGTTTTGGCTCAAAAAATCGCTTGCTTTAGAAAGAAAAAAGGAAAGCGGAAAAAAGAAAAGAAAAATAGAAAAGAAAAGTCGAGACCGTCAGCATTCTCTATTTTTAGTCATTGCAGTTAATTATTTTCACTTTTTTTTTAATTTCTAGGTGTTGCACATGATTTATAATTCCCTATGGAAGTAGAGATGCCCAAAGGAAGTCTGTTAAAATATTTGGCCTTTTTGGGATGTAAAAGAAATTGCCAGCATCCATTTGTATCACTGGAAATGAACAAAATGTTCTTGACATTAATCTTGAAAATAGCTATTTTACATGATTAGAGTGACTACAGGTAGTTCAGCTTATATATTTCTTCTGCACTGTGACAGTTGGCTTTTTTGCCTATTTATACTATTAGCCTGAAAAAAGCAATTCTAAAGGCAAGGGTTATTACAGTGTAGGGACTAGTAATGCTGCATTTATTATATTTTTAAAAGTACTATACGTTAACCATCCTAAGAGATTAATGATTACTTAGGAAAATTGGAACTGCTAGAAATGTGTGCAGAGTGTACCCATTTTTATATGAGCTTTTTAGTGAATCAGAAATAATTTGAGAGTTTTCAATATTTGAAAAATGGAAACTCACTAAGTCAATATGGGATCTCAAAGATACTGTGAAGGTTAACTCCACATTTGTTATTAATGTGCAACATATTCCAACATCCTCATGAAGTTCTAGGATTACATTTATTTTCAATCCAGGCAACAACCCACAGGAGGTTACTTCTTATAGACCTATTTCATCACTTAACATAGGCTATAAATTATATGTCAAACTATTCCCTATCTTATATAATGTAATATTATATATGGAGATGAATCTGGGTTTATTCCAAAAAGAAAAATGGCTAGCTCAGCTATAAAATTATTAACTGTAAGATATTTTGTAAAAGTAATTAAATTTTCATCTTTATATGGTTTCTCAATATATAATCCGTTGATTATGTGGAGGGGGCTATTTCTGAAAATAATTTTGAAAAAATTAAATTTGCCATAATTTTGGGAAAATGATATGTCATATGTATAACCTACAAATATATGGAATTTCTGATTTTAAGAGTGCTAAATAGGGAAATCCACTATCTCCACTTTTATTTAATTTAGTTGCACAAACAATTAAATGTTTATAGATGACCAGACACATGTAAGGAGTGAATATATTACTTATTAAATGTATTTAGAGCTGGAAAGGTCCTCACTCTCTCAAATTCAGTACATTCAATCTATTTAAGCCTATTAAAAAGAATTTGAGAATTTAGCTGTTTTAACATACTGATCAATTCATTATCAAAAACCTCAATATATTTGCATTTATATGTCCCCAGAACATAAATAATATCTATTAAAGTGGTGGCGAACCTATGGCATGGGTGCCAGAGGCGGCACTCGGAGCCCTTTCTATGGGCACACATGCTGTTGCCCCAACCTCACCTCCCCCCATGACCCCCTCCTCTCCAGCAGCCCCCCTGAAGAAGAGTCGCCCATGAGCATGGCCCACGCAGATTAGCGCAGCCAAGGACATGGCAGCCAGGCAGCATAGACAAGACTCTGCCCTCACACCCCATTGTGCACAATTGATGCTGCAGGGCACAGGCAGAGGTCGTGACTGCCATAGCGCTGTTGGGCTGCCTGGGCAATCTGCAGCAGGCCCTGGAGGCAGTGAGTGGCCCTGCGGGCAGGTATGGCAGGGATGGGGGGGCAGGGGTGGAGTGGGGGCAGGGTCAGCTTTTGGGCACTCAGTCTCTAAAAGGTTTGCCATCACTGATCTATCATTTTATAAATATATTTATAGTCAAAACCTTTTAACATTTAAACTTAATTTTTAAAAATTAATTATGGATAAGTATAGAAAAAATAAACAATAATATTATATGCTGGTATAAAGGTTCTTCAGTAGCTTAAGCCATATTTTTTCCTTAAAAATATCTGCACTGAATGAAGAAAATAAATGATGTATTTATTAATTTTAATTAATTAATTAATTAATTAAAACAATGAAGTAATGTTCTAGTTGTGGAAGAACAATACCCAAACAATGTTTAGATCAGGTGTTAATGATTTCTTCATTAACTTAGCCCGATTCTTTTGGAAAAGATTTTTTATGGATATAGAGGGACAACATCAAATGAAGACTTAAAGTACTTTAACACCATCTTAATTACATTACATTACTTCATTTACCTCATTATGTTACTTCATTTATTTCAATGACATTACTATAACTCGATCTGGAGAATTACTTGGCAGACTTTCAAGATCCTCTTTTAATACCTCACTAGCGATAAGCATTTTTCCACAAATCCAATGATTCATGTTCTCTGAGTTTGCATGCCTTGAACAATTTGACAATTACTGACATTCAACATTTGTGAGACTCTAATATATGCAGTAAGAATTACTCTGTGAGTGCTGGAGGATCTAGACTACCTACCAAATCCTTGCAACATTGGTTGCCATTATTTTTTTCTTCTTATGATTGAAAGAGTGAAACTGGCTCAATCTAAGATCAGATTGGAACTCCCAGGTCTTCCAGTTTCTACCCTGATGCCTTAACTACTACACCAAGCTGGCTCTCAATGTAATATTTACTCTTTAAAAAATTAATTTTATGTAGTATTTCAGCTTTAACCATGGTTTTTATTTTAAAAAAGAAATTATTAATTTCCTAATTAAATTAGCGTGCATTAAAATATTTTAAGTTTATTTAGATTGAGTGAAGATATGAAAATGTTTTTGGCTTAACCTACTGTAATTTATGTCTGTCTTACTATACATTTCTAAACTTATACTTCTAAATAATCCTAACCTTCCTCTGGAATACAAAACTGTTGCAAATTGCAGGAAGACAAGTTTTTCACGGTACATGGCAGCTATACTCTAGTCACATTTATTAAAGGAAGATGAGAATTATTGTCATTGTGAGCAGATGACTAAAAATATGACAACTAGACCTGCTAGTGGCATTTGTTCTTATTTCTCTAGAGATTGTGGAAAGAGAGGAAGAGAGGCTCAATTTTAGTTAGGAAAAATATGAATATTTTGCGTGTTCAACCATCCATTTACCTGAAAAGCAAAGTTATTCCTAGTGTCTGTCATCAACTGGAGTCAAGGGGGAAAAAAGAGCAGAAAAAGATAAGCCATAGAACAGGGGTCCCCAACCTTTTTGGGCACTAGGTACTGGTTCCATGGAGAGAGGTTTTTCCGTGGCCTGGAAGGGGTGTGGTTTCATGTGCTGCCTGCATCCCGCAGATGGGGTTTCGCTTGTTTGTGGGGTTCCTAACATGCTGTGGACCTGTGCCAGTCCACAGACCAGAGGTTAGGGACTTCTACCATAGAAGATAGGAAAGGGAAACAATTCAGCCTAGAGATTATTTATCAGACTATAAATTAAACACTTATACTATCACTGTGTCTTTTAAAAAAAGTATTCATAAAAGAAAAAATCAACAATATAAATCCATATAGCAGAACCAAAGAGCAGGATGACTAAACTGATAAAAAAAGTCTGGATGGTGGATGTGGCAGTGCCTGGAGATAGCAGAATAGAAGAGAAAGAACTGGAGAAGATAACAAAATACCAAGACCTACAAATAGAAATAGAACAAAGGCAAGCAAGGTTAGTACCAATAGTAATAGGTGCCTTAGGTGCAATCCCAAAACAACTGGAGCACCACTTGAACACCATTGGCATTGACAAATTCACCATTAGTCAATTGCAAAAGGCAGCCTTACTGTGACGATATATATAACACCATCAAACATCCACATCTGCCTATCCCAGATCCTTGATAAGGACTAAATAGGTAGACAAAAATGTCAAATCCAGTCTGAACATCTGGCTGACTGTGCGATAAATAATAATAATAATAATAATAATAGTAGTAGTAGTAGTAGTAGTAGTAGTAGTAGTAGTAGTAATATTGTGGCAGTTGATCAGGCAGAGCCCAAGGGAAGGTTCCAGCATGTCATTAGTCTCAAGTCTTTTCATGCCACAAGAGATCTAAGCTTAGTCACCTTGAATTCCATTGACACGTATCTATCACTAACTTGCTTTGACTCTTGTAGAGAGTGTTAGCACGCAATAAATCTGTGGTCATTTGAACCATGTTGCTTACTAATTTATTGTGCCTGCCACATAGTATCTTATTTCTCACTTTTAAAATGACTTATTTTTAGCATAATGTGTGTGAGGAATTTTTAAAAAAATATTATTATCAAACAAGACAGTGTGGAATCACCACTCTGGATCTGGACCAAATGTTTCAGGAAAAGTGAGCTATCACAAAAAATGCATTAATATTGTTATAATATTTCAGCATTATTACAGTACTGGAATTTCATTAAATGGTGTGATTATCAACAAAAAATTAACTTCAGATCAAAAGCACACTGAAGAAATATGGAATTTGGTCAATATAAGATTTACCTTCAGCTTGTGAAACTGAATCCATTATGTTTAGAGTTTAACATGGACTAATTTTCATCTGACATTGTTTAGCAATCTCATTACAGCATCTCCAACAAAACCACCCTTGAATCTGCAAAAAAGAAAAGAACGTAATTCCATTCAATTGTGCTTTCATAGTATCTTAGGAGCCTTAAAGCTCTTTGGCCTTCATTTCTTGTTCTGATATTAAATGGGATAGTTTTAAGTTTCCACACATCATTCCCACTCCTTTAGATATGCAAAAGTTTAAAGATTATCTTTTGATTTAAAAAAAATCACAATTTTCCTTCTCTTTGGTCTAAAAAAATATTAACAAAACTGAATAAATTTCTTCCTTTTACAATTTTTTTTACAATTTTTTACAAAATTATCCCCAATTATTTTAGATAAATATGGGTGTGTACGTGTTTAAATGAATGCAATAAAATATCGAAGCAGTTCTGCTAAAATATCTCCCTCTTGATAGTTCTACCAGATGTTTTATAATTCTAGACACAAGACCATTTAGCTTTTTCTCCCCCTCCAGAGAAAAGAAAGAAGCTGGCTTGGATTCAGAAGCCTCCAGTTTGAAATTACATAGCCTAGGCCAGGGGTCTTCAAACTTGGCCCTTTTATGACTTGGGGACTTCAACTCCCAGAATTCCTCCGTCAAGTACACGTGTCATAAAAGGACCACGTTTGAAGACCCCTGGCCCAGGCATTCGTTAGCATCATGGTCACTCAATGAGAATTTTGGATTCTTCATAGGCAATTTCTTTTCTGTTTCTTTTCCTTTATAGTCCAATATTCAGCACATTGCAAAGATATTTCACTTGATTTATTATTTATTTTAATATATTTTTACGCTATCCCTTTTTTGCAGAATCCAGATGGGATACATGGTCAAAGTAAAAAAAGAAGAAAATCCAGTATACAAAATTAAAACTATATCTTCTTCACAGTATTGAGTAAAGAATTTTAAGGCTCTTTGTATCCATATCACAGGCAGTGAAGGTGTAATCATGTTATCAGCATTCATTACACGAAAACTAAAATACATTAAATACATTAAGATGCATTTAATTATTTTGTAATTAATAAGGATTTCTATCTTGAACTTGATTCTTAATATTGAGGTATCCATGTATTATTTTTTATTGTTCTTTATGAATATTTAAAAGAGAACAAAAAAAGTAATATTAGTTTTAAAGACTTCAGTGGGAATAAGGGCCTTTCCTGTCCTTCAATTGTTCAGTTAGTTGTTTTGATTCTTGGGGGATACAGTGGGCCATTGTGGAAGCATTTCAGAAGTTTTTTGTGGCTTCTAAGAAGATGTTTGATTATGCTGTTTTGTAAGATATATAACAACTAAAATTAGGTTTCACACATAATTGCTATTACATGGGAATCAAATTTTGTACCTGGGTTTTGTAACGCATGACAGCAAAATGTGCTTGAGGTTTTTAATTTTGCAGCCTCAGTCAACTGAAGCCAACTTTTTCTGATTTGCTTCCTTTGTGTAAAACTAAGATTTAACAGTCATGTTGACATAAAATAGAAATTAATTTTAGAGAAACTCCACTGTGTAAATATAACTAATATAACTTACTTAGATGGTACTCCTGGAATAAGTTTACCAGGATTCCTGGTGATGTAGTGGTTAGAATGCAGTATTGCAGGCTAACTCTGCTCACAGCTTAGAGTTCGTTCCTGATGGGGCTCAAGGTTGACTCAACCTTCCATCCTTCTGAAGTCAATAAAATGAGGACCCAGATTGTTGGGGGCAATATGCTGACATTGTAAAGCACTATGGGGTAGTATATAAATCTAAGTGCTATTGCTATTGCTATCTGGATCCAATTGGCCTTACTTTGCATTTTACAAAGGGTAACCTGCATAATGTTGCACTGCTAAATAACTAGATATAATTTAAGTACTGCTTTCTAATCCAGCAGGAAATATTTCCACAAAACACAAAAGCATATCCTTAAAACAAAAAATGTGAATTATATGCATCTAATCATAAGCCCTCCCAATATTTGTATCTTATTTCAGATCAAGGAGGAATGGAGAAAAAGCTGCTGGCCAGATGTCCCTGAATGTTAACTCCCAAGTATTTGAATTTTAATTACAATATTTCCATACCATTTTAAAAGAAAATAATTTGTGCAACATGCAAAGGAAAGGGGGGGGAGAAGAGTCAAGGGATGATCTTTGAAAATAAAGGTGCCTGCAAAGCCATAGAAGCAACTACAAATTTTCAGTTACTTAGCTCCTAAGAAAAAAGAACCAGTAAGTAAATTAGTAGTAATAGACAGTAAGTAAAATTAATAGTGATAGTATAAGCTCTACTCACATACCACGCGGAAACATCTTGAAAGGGAGCTTACAAACCAAGATTGAAAAACAATGGCTGGATTACTATACCTCCCTTTTGGGACAAATCAATTTACCAGCATGACTTTACTAGTTTGTCTCCTTGAGGCCACCATTATTCCCAACAACTCCAACTTTTGTAAAGAAAGGACAGGTTGAGCTTTTCAGGAACAAGAGTGCCCCAGACTTGTCATGAAGGCAATGCCTTTTGACAGCACAACTGATTTCTAAATTTGAATATTTAGTAACAGTGCGTACTGTGGATTTCTTGAAAAAAGCTTTTTGCCTTTAATTTTGATTAAATTATTATTTTTTAAATAATTTGAATAATATTTTATTAGTTTTTATTAAATTAATAATACTAAAAGAAAACAAAATAATGTTGCTAAGAAAGAGGACCATGTGCGTAGTGAGAAAATCATTCAAACAGGAATTCCAACTTTAATCTTAATCGGAGGAAGGATAAAACAAGAAAGAATCTCTGTTACTTATAGAACAGAGAAAGAGGAGAACAAAGAACAAGCGGATGCTTCAAACTAACTGGGCTGTTTGTATCTTGCCACTGGCAGAGTTTATAGGGGGCATTGGAACATCAAAAGAGCTATTGTTTTTGTTATGTCCTGAGCCTTGCAAGCAGGCTCGGGGCATTGCAGGCGGTCCCGGGCAGGTGCAAGCTGCCCGGGACCAGACAGGCTGTCGCCAGTAGGTGTGCGCATGCGCGGGTGCTGGCACGCCAAAAGTAGCAGATTGACCCGGGAAAGGCCTATAAAAGGAGGCCGAGAATTTTAGGCATTGCCGCCATATTCCAATGTAAGCTGAACTGAAGAATAAAGGTTTCCTGAGAACTACAACTGCTTCTCGTGTCTTACCATTTCGCGACAGACTCAACACTAGCGACGAGGATGGGATTGCCTTACCTCAAAGAAGAAAAGCTTACCCGAGTGAGTCCGGAGCGGCAGGAATGGCGTTGACTCGGCAGCTACCCGCCAATCCAGTGTGCATTCGGGGGTAGGCTGGCTGATAGACCCTTCCTGATTCGAAATGGCAAAGATTGGAAGGCTTTCGGAATTCGACGTCTCACATCCAGAGAGGTGGGAGTCCTACGTAGCCAGGGTGGAAAACTACCTCAAGGTGAACCAGGTGAGGGAAGAGAGCTTGAAAGCTGCCACCCTGCTGTGTGTTTGCGGTCAAGATGCATCAATCGCTGAGAACCTCACAGCACCTGTTCCTTTAGAGTCTGTCAGCTACGCAGATCTAAAGAAGTTATTGAAGGAGCACTTCCAGCCTAAGATGTCCGTCATCGCGTGGCGCCACACCTTCGAGCAGAAGGATCAATGACCCGGAGAATCGGCCAAGGAGTACATCGCCGCACTGAGGAAAGCCGCCAAACATTGCGAGTTCAAGGACCTCGAGGAACGACTGAGGGACCGGTTTGTATGCGGGCTAAGGCATCGAGAGTTGCAACAGAGACTTTTCGCAAGGAGGACTTGTCTTTCCAAGATGCCTTGAGAGAGGTCACCGCAGAAGAAGCAGCGGATGGCACCATCAAGAACATGCGGCCGATCAGAAACAGTCCAGATGCTGCGTCCGTGCACCAGGAAGAAGTCCAAAGAAACTCCGAGGAGGATCCGGATGAGGAAGTGGACCATCTCCACCCCACAAAGGAAGGAAAACCAAGAGGAAGCTCTTCAGCTCTCCCCAAGTGCATCGGTTGTGGAGGTCGCCACAAGAGAGCCGACTGCAAGTTCCGCTCCGCTATCTGCCGGGCGTGCGGAAAACAAGGACACATTGCAGCTGTGTGCCTGGGCCGTCAGAAGGTACAACCTCAGGAAGAATTGTGCCTGAAAGGTACCAGGGTCCCCAGCCAGAATAGGGTGGGGTTTTGCGCTTCGCGAAGAAGCATCTACAGGACAGGCACAGACAAGTCCATTAAGAAAATGCTGTCACTTAAGGTGAAGCTACAAGGGATTCCATTAACTATGGAACTGGACACGGGGTCTGCACTTTCAATCATTTCTATGCACACATTTAGGAAGATTTGTTCCGGCAGCAGAACCCAGGCCAAGTAGAGGCCTTCTGACATTGTGCTAACGGATTTTCAAAACTCCAGAGTGTGTGTTAAGGGGGAGGCCACCCTTAACGTACAGTATAAGGATTTTGAGGGTCCACTAGACCTACCAGTAGTAGAGGGTGAACGAACGAGTCTCATAGGACTCGAGTGGTTTGAGGCCTTGGGGATACACGTCACAGGGCTCAACAGCCTACAAACACTCGACCTACAGGAAGTCTGCAAAGAATTTGCAGACGTTTTCAGCCCCCAGCTGGGCACATTCAAAGGACCCCCTGTGTCGTTAAAACTAGACCCCACGGTCACTCCCATTAGAATTAAAGCAAGAAGGGTCCCTTTTGCTTTAAAGAGTAAAATTGACACTGAATTGGATAAACTGATCCAACAAGGAATTCTAGAACCAGTTGACTCCAGTCCATGGGAGACCCCCATTGTCACGCCTCTTAAGGCAAATGGGGACATTCGCATCTGTGCTGATTACAAATGCACTCTAAATAAGGCATTGCAGCAACATGCCTATCCTGTTCCTGTGGTCAGTCATATCCTGGCCTCCCTCAAGGGGGGGCGCGTTTTTGCAAAGCTTGACCTAGCTCAAGCATATCAACAGCTGCCTGTTGATGATGACGCTGCTATAGCTCAGACTATTGTGACCCACAGAGGGGCTTTCAAGGTAAAGAGACTTCAATTTGGAGTAAATGTCGCTCCTGGGATTTTCCAAAGCGTAATGGAAAACACACTACGGGGTATACCTGGGGTTTGCCCCTATTTTGATGATGTCTTAATTGCAGGAGACTCCACACACATTCTAGCTGAAAGGCTAAGGGCTGTCCTATTAAGGTTCAGGAAAACGGGACTCAAACTCAAGAAGGACAAATGTAAAATTGGGGTGCCTTCTACTGAGTTTCTGGGGTTCAAAATTGATGCTGCTGGGATTCATCCTGCTGAATCCAAACTAAAAGCCATTATGCAAGCCCCTAGGCCAAAGTCTAAGGCCGAACTACAGGCTTTTCTGGGCCTTCTGAATTTCTACAATTCCTTTCTTCCACACAAGGCTAGTGTAGCTGAGCCTCTTCACAGGCTATTAGATAAACAGGCAGTGTGGCAGTGGTCACAAACACATGAGGCTAGTTTCAATGAGGTCAAGGCCTTGCTCACTTCTAACAGTGTACTTGCTCACTTCAATGAGTCCCTTCCTGTGTGCATCACTTGTGATGCTTCCCCTTATGGGGTGGGTGCTGTACTGAGCCACCTCAGGGCTGATGGAACTCAGGTTCCTGTTGCATATTACTCCAGGACATTGTCTTCAGCTGAGCGCAACTATGCTCAAATAGACAGGGAAGCCTTAGCTGTTGTTGCTGGAATTAAAAAATTCCATGATTTTTTATATGATAGGCATTTCACGGTCTTCACTGATCATAAGCCTTTGTTGGGACTGTTTACCACACGTAAAGAAACTCCCCAAATCATCTCCCCCAGGATGCTCAGGTGGTCTATCTTTTTGTCTGCATATGATTTTTCCCTACTTCACAAGCCTGGGAAGGAAATGGGCCATGTTGATGGCCTCAGTAGATTACCCCTGCCGGTAATAGAGGCTGACCCCGCGCCAGCCATTAATATTCTCTCCATTCAAGCCTTGCCCGAGTCCCCCCTGAATGCCAGGGATGTAGCCGCTGAATCAGGCACAGATCACACACTTTCACGTGTCCTTTCTTGGGTTTTGTCTGGATGGCCTGAGCACTGTCCTAGTCCTGAGTTTCAGAGTTTCTGGTCTAAACGGAACGAGTTGTCCACCTCTCAGAGTTGTCTGCTTTGGGGAAGCAGAGTTGTCATTCTCACCTCAATGAGGACTAGGGTCTTAGATTCCCTCTACGAGGGTCATCCTGGCATTGTACGAATGAAGGCTCTTGCACGCAGCCACTTGTGGTGGCCAGGTGTAGACAAAGACATAGAAGCTAAGGTGCATGCTTGCCACCTTTGTCAACGCTCACGCCCTGAAATGCCCCAAGCTCCTGTGCATAGATGGGAGGAAACACAGTCTCCATGGTCTAGGGTGCACATTGACTACGCTGGGCCCTTTCAGGGTCAATTCTTCTTGGTCCTCGTTGACAGCCATTCAAAATGGCTTGAGGTTGTACCTGTCTCTTCCACCACCACTGCAAAGACTATTCAGGTACTGAGGGGGATTTTTGCTGCACACGGGCTCCCAGACGTCATTGTGTCTGACAACGGGCCTCAATTCACTTCCTCCGAATTCCAAGCTTTCTTGCAGGCTAACATGATTCGTCATGCCACTTCTGCACCTTTCCACCCGTCCACCAACGGTATGGCTGAACGCATGGTTCGCATCACCAAGGACGCCTTGAAGAGGCTCACCTACGGGGACTGGCATCACAGGTTGGCTGACTTCCTCCTTTCTTATCGCACCACACCGTCCACTTCTACAGGGAGAAGCCCAGCTGAACTTCGTTGGGGGCGCAAACTGACTACCAAGCTTGACCGGTTGCATCCGGACAGACTGCCTCCTTCTGTCTCACACCCCAGGGCACCTAGGCAACTACTTGTGGGTGCCCCGGTTTGGACTCGTAATTACGGGCCTGGTCATACATGGGTCCCCGCATCTATATCCAGGGTCACAGGTCCTCTATCCTACGAGGTATCCCTGGACAACGGTCGTGTCCTGTGTCGGCACATTGACCAATTTTGCCCTAAACGGGACCTTCCCGCTGAGACTCCTGGGTCTTTTCCAGGGGGGGATGGGGAGCCCTTTGGGCAAAGGGAGGGGCATGGAATGCTGCCCTTTACCAACGAGGGAGCCACAAACGGCCCATCCCAAAATTCCGCAAGTGCTCCAAACAGGAATTCTAGGAGCTTAACCAGTTATCAGGCATTCACGCCTACTCCAGCCAGGGAGTTACCCCGGGGGCATGATCACTTCTCACCCGCATCACTCAGTACTCCAGTCAGAGAGAATACCTGGGAGCATCCCAACAATCCATTCCCTGCAAGAGAGCTGGCACACACTCCTCCTAGTTGGCCTGACTTCAACCCTGTCCTTAGAAGGGGGCAAACACACAGGGAGGTGGTCGAGGAACCAAATCCCGACTACAACACCTCTGACTACACAGAATGGGATTCAGGGGATAGACAGCCTCCTGACAGGTCTTGGACGGACCTAGGAGGTTCTACAGAAACGCCCAATAGTGACAGTCACTTAGAAGGGCCAGAGAGCCTACAGCTAGGCAGGACAACCAAGTCACACACCGGAAGAAGCCCTGGCCTGACGAGCCCGGTGGGCAAGCAAGCAGGCCAGGCATTGGAGCACAGTCCTTGGGAGTCACCAAGGCATAACAAGGGAAACAGGCACACATCACCCCTCAGTCAGGGGGTACCTGTCAGACACCCAGAGCTTAGGAGGTCACAGAGAGCAAGGAAATCTCCTAAGTACTTAGAGGATTACATAACACTATTGGCTAAACAGAGTCAGTAGGAAGGTAGAAACACTAAGGCAATGGAAACGGGGGGAACTCCGAACATTGGGGGAGCAGAGCATTGTACTAAGAGTGGGTTGTGTATTATTATGGCATTGGTCATAGTTTTAGCCCAGGGGAAAGGGGTGTTATGTCCTGAGCCTTGCAAGCAGGCTCGGGGCATTGCAGGCGGTCCCGGGCAGGTGCAAGCTGCCCGGGACCAGACAGGCTGTCGCCAGTACGTGTGCGCATGCGCGGGTGCTGGCGCGCCAAAAGTAGCAGATTGACCCGGGAAAGGCCTATAAAAGGAGGCCGAGAGTTTTAGGCATTGCCGCCATATTCCAATGTAAGCTGAACTGAAGAATAAAGGTTTCCTGAGAACTACAACTGCTTCTCGTGTCTTACCATTTTGCGACGGACTCAACAGTTTTATTCAGCCATTTTGCTGGAACAAACTGCAATTGTTAAATGAGGACTGCCTATAACTGAGTAATCTGTGAGGACTTACTGTAGCCTTCACTGCACACCTTTTTGAAATGGATTATTAGTAAACGCTACACCCAAGTATGAAAATAACTGAACAATAGTCCCTCATCCAGATACCAATTATGGTATATCGATTCACCAATTGACACCAATTCACATGTTGACTCTTTCAGAGGATTGCCAAATTCTAATTAAGATAAACAAACACTGTACATGCTGCAGCAGAAGCTTTAAGCCAGTAGTAATAGGGACGACAATAATCATAATGACTAACATATGAGCTGATATAGTTCCCATATTCAAAAAGGGGAAAAAATGGATCCAGGAAACTACAGACCTATCAGTCCGACCTGGATTCTGGAAAAAGATAATCAAGCAACAAATCAGTAAACACGTAGAGACAAATAAAGTCATTACCAAAAGCCAACATGTGTTTGTCAAAAACAGATCATGCCAAACAAATCTTATTCCATTCTTTGACCTGGTGAAAAAATTAGTGGATCAGAGGAATGCTGTGGATATAATTTACTTGGACTTCAGTAAGGCGTTTGATAAAGTAGACCACAACCTACTTGATAAGATAGAAACATGTGGGTTAGATAGCATCACCCTAGATGGATTTGTAGCTGGCTGAGTGGCTGTACTCAGTGTGTGATCCTCAATGGACTTGCATTTACATGGAGGAAAGTGTGTAGTGGGGTGCCCAGGGCTCTGTTCTGGGCCCAGTGCTCTTCAACATCAGTGATTCATGATTCATCAATGATTTGGATGAGGGGATAGATGGGGAACTCATCAAATTTGCAGACAACACCAAGCTGGAAGGAATAGCCAACATTCCAGAAGATCAGCTTAAGATACAGAAAGATCTTGATAGATGTGAACATTGGGTGCTATCTAACAAAATGAAATTCAATAGTGAAAAAAATAAGTTCTACATTTAGGCAAGAAAAACCAAATGCACATGTATAGTATAGGTGGTACCTTGCTCAATAGTAACAACTGTGAGAGGGATTGAGATCCTAGTGGAGAATCACTTAAATATGAGCCAGCAGTGTGCTGCAGCTGCTAAAAAAGCCAACACTAATGTGCTAGGCTGCATTAACAGAGGGATAGAATAAAGATCACGTGAACTGTTAATACCACTTTACAATGTCATGGTAAGGCCACACTTGGAATACTGCACCCAGTTTTGGTCACCACGATGTAAAAAAGGTGTTGAGACTCTAGAAAGAGTACGGAGAAAAGCAACCATGATGATTAGGGGATTGGAGGCTAAAACATATAAAGAACGGTTGATAGAATTGGGTATGTCTAGTTTAATGAAGAGAAGGACGAGGGATGACATGATAGCGGTGTTCCAATATCTCAGGGGCTGCCACATAGAAGAGGGAATCAAGCTATTCTCCAAAGTACCTGAGGGCAGGACAAAAAGCAATGGATGGAAACTAATCAAAAAGAGAAGAAACCTAGAACTAAGGAGAAATTTCCTGACAGTTAGAACAATTAATCAGTGCCTCCAGAAGCTGTGAATGCTCCAACACTGGAAGTTTTTAAGAAGAGACTGGACAGCCATTTGTCTGAAATGATCTAGGGTTTCTTGCCTGAGCAGGAGGTTGGACAAGAAGACCTCCAAGGTCCCTTCCAATGTTGTTGTTGTTGTTATTTATACTGCTGGCATTTTGCAGTCAAATGCATATAGAGAAGAAAAGAAAATAGAAGGAAAATTGATGGCTAAAATAATAGTTGAAGAGGGGTCAATTTGTAAGATCCAAGGAGTGACATCTTCAAGGATCCCAGTCCAACTGTTCTGGAATATGGTATTCTAACAGCCATAGTTCCATCTGAAAGCTACAAGTAATAGCAATTTTTTAGGAGTAAATGTCCAACAATTTCAATGCTGCTATAAACAGGTCAGCAACCTTTATACTCTGGAAAACCCAGTTATATATTGGCAGCACCCAAATTCCTAAGGATGTGGATGGTCCATCACTGGAGTTTATTTAAAGAAGAGATTGGACAATTATTTGCCTGAAATGGTATAGGGTCTCCTGCTTGAGCAAGAGGTTGGATTAGAAGACCTCCAAGGTTCATTCCATGCAGAACCTGAAATAAATGACCCAAATGGCAGTGTACTGTAGGAGAAAGCTTAGGTTGATACCAAAAGGTGTAGACCAATAGAAAAGGGACAACAGAATAGCAAGTCTTTCAGCATTCTCTGGATGATCCATTGCTCTTAAATGCTATTCTTTCAGGCAGAAATCAAAATTCAATATACAACAGTTCACTGTCTAATCAAGACCTAGAAACTATTAGGGGGAAGTTATCAGCACTAGAAAAGGTGATAGACTTTCAGAATACAGTGATAGATTCTCAGTTACCTCCTTGCTATTACCTTGTGTTGCTCTCCTGAAATATTGCAGGGTGGCAAGTCAAGTCTAGAGACATAGAATTCATTCACTGGGTAACTAATTTTGATTTATTTTTGATTTGATTTTATTGCAGGAAACATGGCTGAGAGAGGAGCTAAAGCTGGAGGGATATTATGCAATTTTGTTGGATGCAGTTGATTCTCCATTTGGAGAGCTCCCAAGTGGAGGTTTGGCTATATTAGTTTCTGTCAAATTGAAAGCACATTTGCATTAAGCCCGACACATTTAAGAATGTGGCAGTATCAGTCCTAGTTAGGCTATATCCCTAGTCCCTTTTGCCTGATTAGACATATGTGCTTTCTTATAAAGACACCACCTCAATATTCAGGTTTAAAAGATTGTATGTATGATTTGGGAACAAACTATACGTAGGAATTGGCCAACAGAAGAGCAGATTTTAACTCAAGATTAGGATCAAATGATCTGTTTTTTTTAAAAAAAAAAACACAAATGCCATAACTACTCTCCAGGAAATCACTCAACAGCATCATTGGATCAACACCAATGTAAAGATGAGAATGCAATATTGCAGGCTTTTGTTTGACACAAGAACTTCACATCTTAAATGAAGATAGATTGAGTCATATTTTTGTCAGGCCACTATAGTCTCTAAAAGTCTTCAAAGTGATTGTTGCAAAAAAAGTCCCCAACCCCACCAAAAACTCTTAATGCCTATTTTTAAGGACTATAGCTAAGATCTTTTACATACTGTATTTTCCGGCATATAAGACAACTTTCTAGGCATGGAAATTGGCACTGAAGTCAGGGGTCATCTTATACGCCGAGTCGTCCTATACGCCGGAAAATACGCTCCAAGGTTCTCCATCAGAAGAAGTATTAGAAATTTTTGTTTGTGAAAGACAAAAGTGATGTATGACACTTAAACATGCAAAAGACTCTCCTGAATTTTGGCCTTCAGTTGTGAGACCAGCCACAATCTGGGGAATTATTTTCAAGATTTATATGGAAGGGAGGATTTGCAAGATGCTGAGACTGATTTAGGGGAAGAACATCCACTGGCCACTCCAGTTTCAGCTCCTGAAGTATGTAAACTAATGAATTAAAATGTAGTAAAGCTCCAGATCTGGATTTAATTTGCCTTGAACTGATATGAACCTACTTTGTGGGATTCAGTTTTTGTCCTATATTTATAATACAGCCACATTTCTAGACACTGTAGCACAGCCATAATTATTTTTTATCTGAAATGAAGGGGAAAAATAGATGATCTAGAAATCTAGCCACATACCATCCACTAAGTATAATTAATAAGTTCATCATATAATTAATAATTCTATGGTTACACATCTTTATTGGAACTTTGTAGGAAGATAACCTAGCAAAGGAACAGGAAGAGTTTGGGAAAGATTGTTCTTTGTAAGATCAAGGACTGATCTAATTGATTGAAACTGAATTGATTAAAAAATATCCAGTCATTTAAGTCAGACCTTTTTGTCCTATTTGTAAATCTCAGGCAAGCCTCTGACTCCATCTCTTCTACTCTTCGGAATAAACTAAAAACACCTACAATTGTTATTTTATATGCACATTATAAAAACACAAGTCTGAGGGTGAATGTCAGGGTTAGGGTTAGGATGCCTACCAGCAAGAGAATTAAGCAAGGGTGTATTTTGACCCCAGTATTTTTTAATTTTTGTATTATTGCAATAATAGATGCCTTAAGCAAAAAAGAATTTCATCCCTTGGAATTGCCTAACAGATCTATATCTATACTGCTTTATGAAGATTATGCTGTTGCAGACACCAGTAGGTCTTTAAAAAGTCATAGGAGCACCTGTTAATTTCTGTAGAGAAAATTCATTACAGATTAATTATGAGAAAGCAAAGTCATATGGTAAAAAAAATCCTGCAAGACTCTTGAAGAAAATATAATTCTACAACTATCTTGTTTTAAATTCTGGGTTTTGTGCTACATTATTCAGAAAGTGGCATATTCATATTTCTCAGGCTGCTCTGAATACTCCAAGTTCAGCTGCAATTCTATCTAGCAGATATATGCCATCTGCTTTGAAGATTTTTGAAGCCAAGACACACAGACACTCATATATGGAGCATAGTGAAATCCAAATGGATGAGAAACTAGAAAGAGTTCAAAATGGCTTGGCTTCCTAAGAAAGTTATTTCAGATAGAAGTAATCCTTTGCTTATGACCAGTCTTTTTGGGACCATTAGAATTATAACAGACTTCAAAACCCTTGAAATTATAACAGCCACCCTTCTCAGGAAATATGACTGCTTTGGGTGCTTCACAAACTTGCATTTACAACCAGTTGCAGTGTCCCAAGATCACTTCACCACGATTTCTGATGTTTTAATAGACTGGGGTTCTCAAATCAGATGCTGATGCATCTGGAACAAGATCAGGATTCTTGACATAGAATTACAAATAGAATAAACCAAGATGCCATTTAGAGATCAATTGGGAACAGCAAATTTTATTTTAAATAAGAATTATATCTGGTCCAATTACAAATAATACATTTTGGAGGGCTCTTACACTATTGTGCATCCTATAATGAGCAGTGTTAGAGAATAAATACTGCAAAATCCTATGCTGAAAGACTTTGTACAAATTGGAGTATTGAATCATGAGTTCACATTTTGCTTTGCTGTAATTTTTATTGAAATACAATGATTTACTAACATATATTCTTAGTTCGTTTCTATGTCTGTCGGGAATGTACAGCTTTTTTGGGCAGTTAAAGATCCCAAGATAATTCTTGATGTAGCAATATTTGGATTTGTAGCCTATAGAATTGTGTTGTTACATTGTACTTTCCATTACATGATTTCCTTATGAAGTCTGGTCTATGATATGTAATAAAGTTTTATTGATTGACTATATTTTATTTGGTACTTGAGGCAGTAATGCTGGATTCTGCACTATTTTCCAAGACCTTGATTATAGCAAAAGGGTCATATCCCATCATAATTATTGAATTATGGTGGAATGAGTAGATTGTTGTGGTTATTAAGTTCTATGATTCCTAGAAAACAGCTGCTTCCTTAATTACAACCCATACATGGAAGCAATCAATGCTTAGAAGTACAGATTTATTGCAAGAACTCCCCCCCCCCATGATGGCTACACACTGTGATATATCCAATATTGTTGTTCTCACATCTTTTTTGCATTTTGTGCAGGCTTTTCTGTAAGATGTGTTGCACAATTAAATTCAACAAATGCAGATTTTAAAGAAAGGTTTGAATCTCTAAGAAAGATATATCTCCTTAAGAGAAAATTAAAGACAACAATTCTCTAAAATGTCATTAAGCTTCAGGAATCAGCTTTAAAGTTTAGCTTATTTGAATTTATTGTTGCTAAGGTATCCCATTCCAGCTTTACCTCACTAGTGTTGATTAGACAAATACAGCAGATAACACTATTAATCACCAAGAATAGTGTGAAGCATTTTATGACATTCTATCTAGATGTCCCAAGTGTGTTTCTTCCTCTTTTCTGGATGTGAAAACAATGTGTACATGCCAGAGGGGGAAAAAAAAACCTATGCCTAAAAACTGTCATGGTTACATTGTTGTGTATTGAACAGATTAAAATTTGTTTTGTACCACTCAACCCAGAGATCTGGAGATGAACTTACTTTTCTTGTTCAGCAGTCATACAGTTTAAGAAGAATACACAGATTAATTAACCCTGTTTCACTAGCAAAATGGAAGTTCTGTGTGGGATATTTTTTATGTTTTTTGCTTTTGGTTCTTACCTTTGTGAGCAATCATCTTCTCCTCTCATTAGTAGAGGAAATATTTATGGAAGAAGAATTAATTATGCTGACGCCAAGTGCTAGTGGGTGAGTGTCAGGAAAATAAGGGACCTTTGGATTTTCCATTTTCTCCAGCACAGCATGACTGCTTTTTCTCTGCTTTTTCTCCTTAGTAAACATGAAATGTCAACTTCAGACAGAAAAGAGGCAAAGTTTTCTACACCTGGAAAATGGTTAATGTTTTCCATAGAGAAGAAGATTTCCTGCGTGATGTGTTGCTCCCATGTAGAATTATATAGAGTATTCACAATATTTCTTGTGTATATCCAAATAGATTTTTGGGGAATGTTATTTTATATGTGTTGCCCATTTGAAAATGAATCTGTAAAATCCCTGTAGATGTACATTTAAAATTTGGAACATTAATCTCTCTTATGTTAAGAATCTGCTTAAGCCCTTTGCTCTGTTTTACATCCTGCTAATGCCGAGAATCAAGATATCTGAATGGTGATTTGGAGATTCTGGTGGAAATCTATTTTGCAGCAGCTGGCCTGGTGTAGTGTTGAAGGTTGCCTTGCCAGTAGGATATGTCCGGCATGCTGCTCCGTAATATGCTAAATGATGATGCTGGATTACCATTGAACACATGCTATATTTTAAGTGACTCTCTCCTATTTTGTTCAGCAAACTCTGTTACTCACGTAGGAAAGTGACTGCCAATAGAACTCACAGGAACAGATGTGCATGTGTTAAGAGAATGGTTTTGTGTTGTTTGAAACCCTACGTCTCAGATAATGACTGTGGAATGGCTGAAATATCTTTTAGGGAGCAAACGGAGGCCCAACTAGACCAAATGGAGCCACGGACTGTGTAATTTCTTATAATATTCACCTATGTCAACTCATCATGGTATTTTGCATTTCCCTGGCTATTTCTGATGAAACATGAAGTATTCTGATATTTTGACATGTGTAATTCCAGAATCTACAGAGGAAAGAATAAACATATGGCTTCTATTTTCAACAAATCTGAACAATTAATGTTGATTTTACTTTGGGCATAGCTCCGTCCCCAAACACTTCATAAAAGGCCATGAATCTCATTGCTGCAGAGATTATGTAATTTACATTTCATCTCCATTTACTGTCTCTCAGATGATTATTCTTTTCCCGTTCTCTTTCTTTTCCTGCTTTCACAATATGTGTCTTGTGTGTGTTGTATCTGGGACCCATGACTCCTGTGGGAATTAAACTTGAGAAAGTTATGGCTATTTGAGTGCTAATGGCTGCTGCTGTATTGCTGCAACGATAACTTGATCTTCATTTTCAATATTCTGTAACAGTTTCCCAGCCAGTTTCACAACTCTTGACTTTCTCCCCACCCAGCAGCAGCCACTTATGTGTGCTGGGGTGAAGAGGAAATTACCACAAGGAAACCCAATGGTGAAGCCAGCAGGAAGATAGAAATCGGTCCTGCTCCCGCTGAATTATATTGCTTAAGGTGTAGTTGTGAATCCCACTACGTTTTCTCTCTGCTGGATTTGCAGTGTAGCTTCTTAAGCTGCCAGTTGCTCACATATTAGCAAGTCAGTACCAATAATTATTTTGCAGGGCAAATATTCACAGTGCTGACTGCAATTTGCTGCTTATGATTTGAGAATTAAATTTGGGCTTCAACCAATAGGACTTTTTTAGTTACCCTAAACATACTAGTGACAGCCATTTGATCCATTCTATAAGCTTTTCTAGCAGGTGTAGCTTTACTAAAGTTATCCACTGTCCAAGAGCTTTCTGCTTCCTGGACATTGATTTCCCCACATCTTGCTGGACACTGAGCTAGAGAGCTTGTGCCTTTTGACATTTTAGATAAGCTTAGCCCAAAGATCTGTTCTATCACATATGTAGCATATGCTGCTTTTTGGAGAAATATTCTTCCCTTCTATTTTTTTTTAATCCTCGCTCTGTCTCCTTAAGAGGTTTTGCTCTCTGAGCCTTTACTTTTTATCTTATGGTTCTTATATGTTTCTTGCTCAGAAATCCTCAAGCTTGTTGCCTTCTGCTCTTGAGGCCCCTAGATAATCTTTCTTTCTCCTTCAGTATCTTCCTTTCCTGTTTCAGGATGGTGCTGGTGAATCCTGCACCAGATTAATTCATAACTGGAATGCAAGTTAGCCTAGCAAAACACACAAGTAAAGAAAAATAAAGCTTTCCTTTGTGATCCCAGTTCTTAGCCACTTTCACAAGGAGAAAAATACATTGGAACATGGCATTGTGGATCTTACACATCATTTATGTTTTGGCCTTAAAAGCATAGCAAGAAAGTGTCAATCTTCTGTCATGAAAACAGAAACCCACTGGAATGTTGGATGTGTCCCTGGGACCCAGCACATGTGCCTAATTGAAAATGGTTGTGTGTCCTGGGAGAGTCCTAAACCAGTGATAATTTGTGCTCCTGAGTTAGGCTACATGCATCAGAAGTTGCTTAATATCACTATTTGGGACTTATTTTACTGGTTTATTTGTGGTCTCTTAATGTTTTGTTTACCTCACTTTTTTTTTTTTTAGTGACTGCTGCCTTTGTCTTTCAAGCTGATTTCACAAATATAAAAACAATTATCTTAGTACAGGCATGTCAAATTTGCGACATCACATGACGTCGCACAACATATTGGAGCTTTTTCCCCATTGCTGGCAATGGGCTGGACGCGGTTTCCTCATGACGCATCCGGCCTGTGGGCCGGCAGTTTGACACCCCTGTCTTAGTAGTTTCCCTATAATAGTAAAAAAAAGTGTGACAAGCTTTCAAAGCAGTCATCTTATAGCTCATTTTGAATAGTCTGCATCTATAAGGACTTTGTAATTATTCACCTAATGCTGTGTTACAGGAGATCATTTTAGAATGTAACTGGACTATAAGATATGTACAACCAAGCTACATCAAACATGCAAAGGAAGGAATCAGGATTCTTCCTGACAAATGAGAAGATTGCGGGTCCTAAATTTTCTCAGGGCTTTGCTGTTACTTGCTGGGATGCCCCTCATATGTTTTCCATTATAATGGCTGCTACATGAAAACAAGCTGAAGCTTTTCAATATGTCCAAGGGAGTTTCTCATTTATGAGGGAACCCCCAGGTGAGAGCACATTTCAGAATTTACTAATGAGGTCAGGTGAACTACTTAATATAATTCCTCACAGCAATTTAAATTGCTAATCATGGTTCTTCCAAATAATTTACAAGTAAAAAAAAAATCTGATTTTTGCGGTCAAAAGATGTAAATCACTTGTAAAATCATTGTTCTACATTTTTGGTGTTATTGTTTAATATGTAAGTCAATTCTGAAGCAAAGCTTTGCTCAGTGATAGATACAATTTTCCTACAATTCATATAACAGGTAATTCTTATAATGTATCTTAAACAATTTAAACTATGCATTATCTCAGCTCACCCGATAAATATTTAAAAAGACACTCTGCTAATAACAAAATATTTTCATATTGCTGTTTTTTCTTATATTCCCCTTTTGTACATTATATCCAAAATAATTAAACCAAAGAACGAATGACTATATTATTGAACATGTTTTATACATCTTCCCATACACTGAACTTAAAACAATTTAGAATAAGTTTTTAGAATATCAAAAATCCAATAAAACATGATGAACAAATTTAAAATGTATTCTTAAAGTGGAGAAGTGGGAAATCAAAAACATGAATGCAATATTTGTTGATGATCACTCATGCCTTTCTCTGGACTATTGAAATTTATTTAGGTATGTCTGCTGCTTTGCTTTTTCTGGAAGCTGCGGCAAAATGTAATGATCTAGCTAAAGGCCTTATAGAAATAATAATAGAATAGAATAGAATAGAATAGAATAGAATAGAATAGAATAGAATAGAATAGAATAGAATAGAATAGAATTCTTTATTGGCCAAGTGTGGTTGGACACACAAAAAATTTGTTTCCAGTGCATAAGCTCTCAGTGTACTTACAAGTAATAATTATAATCATGATCATATACAACATGAAAATACATTCATCATAAATCGTGAAATATAACACTTCATAAATCATACAATGCAACACTTAGTGATAGTCATAGAGTACTAGCTAAGCAAACAACATGAATCATACTAGGGTACAAAAACAAACAAACAATATACATTGTAAGATACAAACAGCAAAGTTATAGTCATAAGAAGATAAGGATAGGTAATAGGAAATATGAGGAGTATCATAGTAATACTGCTTTACTAAGTATTTTGACAGTGTTATAGGAATTAGTTGTTAAGCAGACTGACGGCATGGGGAAAAAAACTGTCCTTGTGTCTAGTCGTTCTGGTGTGCAATGCCCTACAGCGTTGTCTTGAGGGAAGAAGTTGAAATAGTTTATGTCCAGGATGTGAGGGGGTCTGTAGATATTTTCACAGCCCTCTTTCTTACTCATGCAGTATCCAGGTCCTCAATGGAAGGCAGGCTGGTAGCATTTTTCTTCCTGCAGTTCTAACTATCCGCTGAAGTCTGTGTCTGTCTTGTTTGGTTGCTGTGCCAAACCAGACAGTTATAGAGGTGCAAATGAGACTCAATAATTCCTTTGTGGAACTGTATCAGCAGCCCTTTGGGCAGTCTGAGTTTTCTGAGTTGGCACAAAAAAGAGCATTCTTGGTTGTGCTTTTTTTATTACATTTTTGATGTTAGGTGTCCATTTTAAATCTTGAGACATTATAAAACCCAGAAATTTGAAGGTCTCTACTGTTGATTCTGTGTTGTCTAGTATTGTAAGAGGTTGTAGAATAGTAGGGTTTCTCCTAAAGTCTACTGTCATTTCTACAGTTTTGAGTGTGTTCAGTTCAAGATTGTTCCGGCCTAGTTGTTCAACCTCCCGTCTGTATGCCAATTTTTTGTTGTCTCAAATGAGGCTAATCACTGTTGTATCATCTGCAAACTTCAGTACTTTAACAGAGGGATCTTTTGAGATGCAGTCATTGGTATAGAGAGAGAATGGAGAGAGAATACAATCCTGGGGGGTCCTGTGCTAATTGTACAGGTATCTGATATGATTTTGCCTGCTTTCTGTCTGCTAGAAAGCTTATGATCCGCTTACAGGTGTGGTCAGGTATGGCTAGCTGATTGAGTTTAGTGAGAAGAATATCTAGAATGATGATATTGAATGACAAACTGAAATCTACAAAAAAGACCCTTGCATAGGTCTTTGGAGATTCAACATGTTGTAGAATGTAGTGCAGAGCCATATTAACAGCATCATCTGCTGATCTATTTGCTCGGTAGGTGAATTGCAAGGGGCCTAATAGCGGATCTGTGATGGTTTTTCAGGTGGGTCAGCACTAACCTTTCAAAGGTTTTCATAACTACAGATGTCAGATCTTGATTTGCACCCTTACAAGCAACTGTTGGATGCCAGTTAGGTTCCAAGTAAAATTGAAGGTGCTGGTTGTACCTTTTAAGATCTGAATGATTTGGAATCTGAACATTTTTTATAGGAAATATGCCCGTTCAGTTCGTTAATGAAAATGTTAATGTTCCAGCCCAGAAGGAAGTCTGCAAAGATTTTACAGAAAGAAAAACTCAGCCCTTATCTGTGGATGATAGCAGAACAAAGCCCAGATGCCTCAGGTGCTTAAGAACTGGGCAAGATATAGTTGATATAATTTCAGGCAGGCAGTCAGAAGTTTGTAGCACTGCTAATACTGTAGATTTGTGCATGGATGAGGAAAGAAGAAATTAGCAGCTAAATGTTTTGTATTATAAAGTAGTCATTAAGTTACAATTTTGTGCATATACTTTATACTTGCTTGGTATACACATACAGAAAAAGAGAGAGAGAGGGAGGGGGAGAGGGAGGGAGGGAGGGAGGGAGGGAGAGAGAGAGAGAGAGAGAGAGAGAGAAAGAAATCTATCACTGGAATTTTTGTAAATAATTTTGCATGTAGTTTATATACTAATAAATAGCACTGGGTTGACTTCTTACCTGGCTTCCTTCCTTTCCATACTCATCTTCTAACACTATTGAAAAAGAATTTTAAACAGCAAGCTGGTAAAAACTATCCTTATGATACGGGGTACAGAACATAATGCTCAGTTTTCTATTACCTCTTGTGTGCAAAGTTTCATTTAAAAAGAACATTCAAAATGGAAGAGATTAGGAGACATATATACACAAGTGACTGTGACATCACCTTATTCATTAAACCCAACAAGTAACCAAATTTTGTTGCTCTAAAACATTAAAATATTTGGGGGGGGGAGTTGCCCACAATTTTTATTATTTAGAAAACAATGTTTCAATATTTATTTTCAATATGCTACTCTTATGAATTAGCTGTGAGAACCAATTTGGTGTAGTGGCATAACTACTGTAACATTTTCAAAAAACAGAAATCCAGATTCTAAATAAAATGTGTGAATTACAGTCCTAATTTCAGAACTATAGAATCGTGGTAATACCACATTACTACAGATGTAAATGATTTTTATAGATAATAATAATAATGATGATGATGATGATGATGATGATGATGATGATGATGATGATGGGTTTACTTTTTTCCTTTCTATCTTGCAGTGGCAATCCCAGCAGCCGCTTTTTGTTACATAGTGTATTACATATTATTTGAAATATTTGTTCTTTGTCACTTCTAGGTATGCACTTATTTATGGTTATATAATTATAATTATATTGCTTATACACTTATGATAGCCGCCTAGAGTAGTCCCATGAATTTATATAGTAAATAAATTTAACAAATTATAATAGTTTGAATATGCATAAATCACCATGATGGTGGCCTGCTAGACAGAGAAATATGACTAAAATATGATTTTTGCAGTATGAGTCTTTGTGTTTGTACAATCACTATGCTCAGTGATTGATAAAGCTGATTAACTAAATAAGGGTATCTAAAGATTTATTATGACATGAATTCAATATCTTCCCATATGAACTTAGCTTGCAAAGTCTCAAAGAGTGCCCAGAAAATTATAACATTTTCATGTTGTTAGATTTGAAGAGAAGATACTGAAATAAGAACACCAGAATGTTCAGTCTCCTTGAAGTGAACATCCATAGAGATTTCCAGTTCCGCCTTGTAACAATACAGCCGATGGATAGCGGGGCTCTGCACCCAATGGCTGATTTTGCCCTGCCAGGGGACCCTAAATGGGTCAAAAGTTGCTCCGGAGAGGCGACAAAGAAGGAGGAGAGCCCTGATGATTGCAGAACAATGGCTGTCTATCCATTTGATCCGGGGGAAGCCCTCCAACCTGACAGGAGAAAGGTTAGCTGCACATCAGTGTCTAGCCCAAGCTACAAGCAGCCAAAGTCCAAAAGCAAGAATCAGAACAACAGTGAACTGGGTGAGAATATCAATCTTCTCTCTTCTATTTTGTAACTGATTCCTTGGAAAAAATCCCCAAAGCAAAAAATCCTCCAAAAGTGAGAGAGAGGACTAAATCCCCAACCCTCCATAGACAGAAGTGACTAATTAACTTCTAAGGGGGAAAGAAATATACTGAAATGAAACTAATAACATTATAATCTGGATAAATCTGAAAATTAAGAAAACTGCCGGCCCATAGGCCGGACCTGTCATCCGGAAGCCGCACCCACGCCATTGCAGGCAACGGCAAAACCATCCTGATACGTTGTGTGACATCATGTGACATTGTGAGTTTGACATAAAGAGTTTCGATGAATTTATAAAAAATAAAACAACAATTTTATTGTTTGAAAAAGTTGGAAAATAAATAACTACTGACACTTAGTGAAGAATCAGAGCATAGAACAACAGCAACTCTAACTCACAAATTGGCAAAACTCCAACTGAACAAAGATTAATTGAACTTTAATAACCTTCAGCCAAATAGAAAACAGCTGAGAACAAAGAAAGGAAATATACTGGGTAATTTATAAGGTAAAAAATGTGTCTGTACCCTGACGTGCAACCTAAATGCTGGAGATGTGGTTATAAGGAGGCTTCCTATTATCATATTTGGTGGTCATGCAGAGAGATAAAAGCATTTTGGATCAAAATATGGTGGAATATCCAGAGAATTTTTAGAAGGAGGGTAAAATTTACTCCGCAATTATTTTTGTTAGGTATTGTTACAGATTGTGATACAAAGGAGGTTGTATTGATGTTAAATTTGATCACAGCCGCGAGGCTGTTAGTTGGACAATATTGGAAGAAGGAATCTTTGCCTACATTGCAGGAATGGTTTTTTAAAGTAGCTTATCTGGCGGAAATGGCAAAGATTTCGGCTTTCTTAAAGCAACAAACGCAAGAGAAGTTTTTTGCTATCTGGGACAAATGGATAAAATTTATACAATTTAGATTGGGTATACAAAAATATCATATAGCTTTTTCATAAGTTTTATTTTTATATATATTATAGATATCTTTTTTATATATATAAATATAAAGTTTTTAATTTAATTTTTATTTTTTTTTATTTCTTAAGCCTATATTCTGCTCTGGGAAGCTCAGGGGGGGGGAAGGGAGGGTTTTTGGGGGGGGTGTGGGGTGGGGTTTTTTTTTTTTTATATGTATTGTTTAATTTTTTTTTCTTTTGTATATGTTGTTTTTTGTTCTGTATTGTTCTTGTTTTTCTTGTAAAATTTATAAAACTTTTAATAAAAAAAAATGTGTCTGCAGAAAAAGAAAACTTCAACTGTTGTCTAATTTAAGATTTGTTTGCAAAAAAAGAAAATTTTTGACTCTTGGCTAATCTTCTAGGGGGGAACTTTCTATAGGGCTTCAGGGTGGCTAAATACTTCTACACTGCAACTCTGACTGGTTGATAACTGACCCCTGAATAGAAGAACTGTTATAAAATACTGCTTTCACTGATACTTTGACAACTAGATATGCATTGGATTACAAAAACTATATATAAAGATAAGAACTATATAAGATTTGGTGGTTTGGATTTTGAGATTGGCTGGCTCGATAAGGCTAACCACAGAGATTTTGGTACTGGTGAAAGACTATTTGGAGGGGGGAAACGAAATGGATATTGCATATTTATCTAAAAGGGACAGGAAACCACACCAAATATTACCTTCTGAAAGATCTAGCCTGGAACATCAGAGACGAGACAAGTACTTTTCCAGAGGAAATGTATGCAATGGTACAACAGATTCAAATGACAATAGTTTCAAACCATGATGAGATCAACAACAACTTTGATGACATAAATGAACACATCTTCAATCTAAACTTACAATTAAAAAACTCTCAGAAAATGACAATAAAGAATGAACAAACAAATTGGATAACAGAACACAAATTAGAAGAAAGTTACTTAAACAGGGAAGCTACAAATGAAGATAACTATAACTTAACATAAACAGAAAAAAATCTACAAGATTTTATTACAACGATGAAAATGGAAAAGATATTTTATCCAACAAAACAAATTCGAAGATAAGAAAGAAGTTTTAACAAAATGGATTATAGAGCTGCCAGGAAAATCATCAGAGTCTGAGAGACAAAACATATTTTTTATAATATATAAAATGTTAAAATACTGGTATGATGCACGTGAATGGAAAGTTTAGACATTTAAAGGTAATTAAATTTGAGAGAATTATGACTGAGAAGAATGATTTGAATCCCGAGGGGAAAGTATGCTTAAATAAGAATTTTGAAAACAGGACATATAGTGACTCAATAAGATGACTTTTATAAATATAGTTCAAATATAAACTGCTCAGAAAAGATGTTACATGTGGATGTTATAGGATATATAAGTAGTACGGTATCTTTATAATATATGAAATATGAAAATATTGGGATGGGGTATGTAAATGAAAAGATTGGATATTTAGGTAATTAATTTTGAGAAAACTATGACTGATAAGAATGGTTTGAATACTGAGGGGAAATTAAGTTTAAATAAGAATTTTGAAAACAGAACACATAGTGATTTAACAAGATGACTTTTACATATACAATTGAAACATACGTTAATTAGAAAAGATGTTATCTATAGATGTCATTGTTATCTGTACAAACACAAAAAAATTTTTATATCCAACCTTGTATGTATTGAAAATATTATTATATTTATCTAATGTTGACAAAGGAGAATAACACTGAAAGAAGGGAAGATCAAGGAAACATACTATTAATTAATATATTGATCATGGAATTATAGAATTAATTATTATTGATTGTTTTTTTCAAATATATGAACCCAGACAACACGCTGTTTACTAAGCACTAAAGATTGTTATTGCAAAAAATCAATAAAATATTTTTTTTTTTAAAAAAAAGTTCATCCATAAATTCTGATTAATGGTATGCCAGAAACCATGCTGCAGTCTCAGGCATGAAGATAAACTAAACCTGGTGGCCTGCATTCAGTTTTGTAGATCCTATCTTTTACAAGCTTGATAGAGTGCAATGAAGGAATCCAAGTCACAAAAGAACACTATGGTGGAAACCAGTGAAGCTGACACCAGCCAGAGCACAGAACAACTTAAAGGAGTGCAAGATCGGAAGATGTGGAATGACCTGGCCCATAGAATTGCCAAGAGTCAGACCCAACTGAATGCATAACATCATCACCATCAGAGTGCAATGAACTATAAATGTTATACAACGTGGACAAAAAGATGAGAGACATGGACGGAAGCATTTTTCATACTTTGTTCAGAGTGCCAAGAAGCTTGAGGCTAATATCATTTTGCTCTAGCTTTTAAGTCAGAACTCCAGTGCTGGAAGAAGAGAGAAGAGAGTGATTAAAGCTAAAGAATGATCGCTATAATTTTTAAATGCAGAAATATTTACTTAAACTTATAGTGTTTTATAGGGCTTTTTCAGTAACTGAAAATCTGACAGCTTCTCTTTGAAATCATCAGAAACAGATGTGTAGAATTCCTGAAGTTGGGGTGGGATGATAATATTTAACAATTTTAACAAGCAGCAATTATTATTACTGAAAATGCAATAACTTCCCTTTGGATAACTGCATGACATATTTTCCACTAGATTAAGAGTCCCTACAATAGATAGAAGTAAGTCTGTTGGATCAATAAAAATACTGTTGGTATAGAAACCACCCTCAAGCTGCAAGCATTTGAAACTAAATGTTGTACTGGCATGAAAGATGTGGTTCTTTTTCTAGCATCTATTTGAGATACTTGATTATTTTCAGCTTAATAAGCTCTTTTTATATCTTGATATAAAAAGAAAATCTATTTTCTTGTTATCAATCCTCTCTTCCAGACCACCTAAGATTAACAAGCAAGATACAGCTCATATATGCTTTTTAGTACATACAATGATGACACATTACAGGTAGTCTTTGTTTAGTGACTGCTTCATACAGCGACTGTTTGCAGTTATTGGTCAATATTGTGATCAACGAAGGACTCACTGGAGAAGAGCCTAATGCTGGGAACAACATTAGGACAACAGAGAATGAGGTGGCCGGATGGAGTCACTGAAGCAGTAGGCGTCAGCTTAAATGGACTCCAGAAGATGGTAGAGGACAGGAAGGCCTGGAGGAACGTTGTCCATGGGGTCGCGATGGGTCGGACACGACTTTGCAATTAACAACAACAACATTGTGATCAACCCTTTAATTTACAACCTTTGCAGGTCTTCAAAGCAAATAAAATCTGAAGGAAGATCATAAGCACAGTCAAGGTTTCACCTAACAAATGTTGCACTTATTGTTGTTATGGGTTCTAATTGTGGTTACTAAATTATATTACTTGAAAAGGCAGCTTTAGCTTGGGAAAGAAGTCAGTAGACCAAACTGGCACAATTGGCTTTAAAAAATAATATCTGATGGTCACTCCTACAAGGAAATGATGTTCTACAAGGCTAGCTTAGTCCAGCCAGGCTTCCCAAACTGGCAGCTGGCAGATGTGTTAGGATCACAATAGCAATAGCACCTAGACTTATATATCACTTCATAGTGCTTCACAGCCCTCTCTAAGCAGTTTACAGAGTCAGCATCTTGCCCCCAATGATCTTGGTCCTCATTTTACCGACATCAGAAGGATGGGAGGCTGAGTCAACCTTGAGACTCAAACTGCTAAAATGCTGGCAGTCGACAGTCAGCAGAATTAGCCTGCAAGACTGCATTCTAACCACTGCACCATCACAGCATATGCTGACACAAAATCTTAGGAGGCTCGCTATCCCAACATATCCTTTAGCTTAGGGAAGGCCACTGTAAATAATAAGCATCTAGACCTTAAGTCATCTGTGACAATGGCAGGAACTGCATACGATACTGCACTAAAACCAAACCAAACACATAATGATTTTAAATGATCTCGCCATTTGGGTCACATCCTGAAGTGCAGAATGTCAAAAAAATTTACTATAGAATATGTTTTTCAATGACAATAAAGCTGTGCTTTGTAATTGACCCTATCAACCAACCAGACCAAATTAATCTGACTTTGTTATTATTACACTTCTATAGATATATTGGAAGTGACATTGTAAATATCTAACATGAAGGTGGAATGCATGTCAGTATTAAGTAATAGTTAAATTGAATGCGTTTCTTGACATCTAACCAGCCACTATAAAAATACCCCCAAAAATGAAAAGGCTATTCTTTAAACAGTCAGATGGAAAAAAAAATTCTCTCTGAGAAAATAAATGGAAAACAAGCTTCTGATTCTATGCCTCCATAGGCCAAGAAATGCTGAAATATATTGAGGTTCCATTTTTGGTCCAGAAGTATTAGACTGTTTCAAAGCCAAATATTAGATAATTTGACTTCATCTTATTCTGTGAAAGAATATTGTCAAAGATGGAAAGCCAGTTAGTTTACAGAATTATTGGCCACATTTAGGTATAATTTCTCCATGTCATTCCTTAATTTGTGACATATTTTATATTGGCTTCAACTTTCTATCATATAGAAATGTATTGAATTGTTTACTGAATAATTGTTATAAATGCAGAAGAAATTATCCTCATCCTCCTCCCTTGAAGAATAATTTAAGGAATTGTTCTCAATTATTTTATAACCTACAGATAATCTTGGATACTTGGATTGAAGTTTGTCCTTCTTCGTTGTGGGTTAATTTTTCAATATAACATTTAAATATAATATGGAATCAGTCAAATCTCAGCAAATAAAAGGAATATAATTGTGCCTAGCCAGGGAAGTCAAAGCTGATTGTACAAAAATCAACTGTAAAAGGAGAAGAGTAATCTTGCAAGTTTTCAAGGAGGAAATATTAAAGCAGACAATAATCTATATAAATCACCACCGCAAGGGATATGTTGTAAGAGTGAACATAGCAATTTATTTCTGAAATGTGCTGCCCGCTTTATTTTGTCTCTTGCTAACTAACCCTTTTATGAGAACAAAAAAAAAAAGCTCTTTAAAGAAGAGAAAGAGAAATTATGGAAAAGGATGACACGTTCAAATTATATCACATGAAAAGTAATAAAAAGTATATTAAGTATAATGACTATAACTAGAGAAAGCATCTGAGAATGGTTCAGGATGTTTTTTTAAGAAATGAGACCTGTGAATCTTAAAAGAAACAATGCAGTAATGGTGCTAGGATCCACCCCACATTGTATCTTAAGAAGACAGAACTCTTGGAACAGTTCTTCCAACAGGCATCCTTTATTAAGAGAAAATGGTTGCAGGCGTTCTAGACAGGAGTTGGGGTCCAAGCTCTCCCATTCAAGGTTTTAAGGGGTTCCCCAGTAGCCCCACCCAATCACCCCCTTCTTCCAGCGACAGTCTCAGGCATTACATTCCCACCCCCTTTACCTCACTGCCGGCGGGAGGGAGACTTCAGAGAGGAGTACATGAAAGGTAATAGCCCCATTGTTATGGTTAGTCCTTTTGGTGATATCCATATCCAGTCCCTTTGAAGTGTACCGAAGGAAGTGAGGGCCATAAAGCCCCTTTGTTCACCCCCTTCCCTTCATCGTATGACAGAATCCAGAGAAGGCAGAAATGGGGTTTTCTATAGTTGATAACTAGAGATGAAATATAATTGGATTCTGACATCCTGTCCCCTTAAAAATAAGATAGATCCACCTGAAAGAAAACAAAACAGGTATAAAAGTTAGTCAGGCTTGTTAGGATACTCTGTGTGAAACTTCTTTAATAGCTTTGGGGCTCTGACATGATGTTTATGGACCCACTCGTTTTGTGAGGCAGGGAGGTGTTTCCAGGCAACTAGGTACTGAGTCGCTCCATGATATCTCCTAGAGTCAAGGATTTCCTTTATTTCAAAGTGTTGTTCGCCCTCTACCATGATTGGAGGTGGTGGCAGGGGGATTTTTGGCCATAAAGATGACTGATGCTCTCTTTTCAGCAAGCTGCAATGAAAAATTGGGTGTATTTGCCTGAGATTTTTGGGTAATTCTAATTCTACTGTTACTGGGTTTATGATTCTTTTAATTGGAAAAGGCCCTATATATTTTGGTCCAAGTTTTTTACAGGGCTGTAGGGACTTTAGGTATTTTGTAGATAAGTACACCATTTCTCCTATAATGAATGGTGTAGGCTCAACCCTTTTTTTATCGGCTTGTGCTTTGTATGCCTGCCTAGCTTCATCTAGTGCTTTTCTAACTATTGGCCAGGTGTTTTGTAGTTTTTCCATCCATTCTTTCAGTGATGGGATCATTGGTTCATTTGGGGTTAATTCTGGCATGGGTTTGAAACTTTGACCATTGGTTATTTGAAAAGGACTATAACCTGTGCTGGAGTGGACTGCATTATTGTAAGCAACATCTGCGAAAAGGAGTAAGTCCGCCCAATCGGACTGCTGGAAATTAAGAAAACATCTTAAATACTGCTCAAGTACTGAGTTCATTTTTTCAGACCCCCCATTTCCTTGTGGATGATGGCTAGATGTCAGTCCCTGAGTGGTCCCTAAGAGGGATAAAAATTCCTTCCAAAATGCAGACGTAAATTGCACACCCCTATCAGAGATGATGCATTGGGGTGCCCCATGCAATCTGTAAATGTGCTGGACGAAAAGTTTAGCTAAAGCTTTTGCAGTGGGAATCTTTTGGCAAGGGATAAAGTGCACCTGTTTGGAAAACAAGTCCGTGACCGTCCAGACAACAGTATTCCCATTGCTTTCTGGCAATTCCACTATAAAATCCATGGCTATTTCCCTCCAGGGGGCTGAGGGATTTGCCACTGGTTGTAATAATCCTGGCGATTTCCCTTGCAACCTCTTTGCAGTTGCACACTTTGGGCAGCTGGCCACATAGCTTTCTATGTCCTTTTTTATGGATGGCCACCAAAATTGCCGTTTAATTAAGTGTAATGTTTTTACAAATCCAAAATGCCCTGCTGATTTTGTGTCATGGCAAAGCTGCATGAATGTGACTCTTTGGGTTGTTGGTATATATAACTTTTCCCCTACCCAAGGCAACCCGTCTCTCATGTGCACGCATTTTTGTTTTTCTGGAACTGTTCATCTGTTTCCAAACTTTTCCGGACTTCAATTCCAGTTTGGCTGCTCAGTTGTGGTTTTATTTTAGCTTGGGCTCTGGTGATTAATGGTGCTGCCAGTTGTGATTCTGCCATCATCAGTTTAGAGTCTGTGGTTCGCGTACTGTTATATTGGGGCATTCTTTCCCCCCAGCAAATGTTTGAGCTTAAATTGGAACTGGTGAAAATGCTGGGACCAGCGGGCTTGTTTGGGGTTGAGCTTCCTGGGCTTCCAAATTTTTGTGATCAGTCCACACCTGGAAGGGGATTTTGTTGCCTTCCAGGAACTGGAGCCACATGAGTAATGACCAACGTATCCTGTATGCCTCTTTCTCCCATACGGGCCAGCGCTGTTCTGTTTCCGTGAGTTTCTTGGATGTATATGCACAGGGTTGCAATACCCCTTCATCGTTTTCTTGTAATAGAACAGCCCCCACTGCCACATCACTTGCATCCGCCTCTATTACGAAGGACTTATCCATGTCTGGGTGCCTCAGTACTGTTCGGCAGAATAAAGTCTCTTTAATCTCTCAAACGCTGCTTGGCACTCCATTGTCCATGGTAGTCGCTGGCTAGGTTTTACTGAGGATGCTCCCTTCGTTTTTAGTAAGTTAGTGAGGGGCAGGGCTATCTGGGCAAATGAGGGGATGAATTGGCAGTAAAAGTTTGCAAAGCCGAGGAAACTTTGTAGTTGCTTTCTTGTGCGGGGTGGTGCCCAATCTAATACTGCTCTGACCTTCTCTGGGTCCATTTCAATGCCCTGGGGGGATATGCGATAACCTAGGTAGTCTATCCTTTCCTGGTGGAATTCGCATTTTGAGAGTTTGGCATATAGGTGGGCGGCTCACAGTTTCTTTAAAACCGCTCTGACCTCTTTTGTTTTGGTGAAGATAAGAATGTCGTCTAAGTAAACAAGGACCCCCTTAAACAGGTGCTCCCTTAGAACGTCATTGATTAATTGCATAAATACTGCGGGGCCCCCTTGTAATCCAAATGGCAAGACTTTGAATTGGTAGCACCTCATGGGGCAGTTAAATGCAGTCTTCCATTCATCCCCTTCCTTAATTCTCACGCGATAGTAAACTTCCCTTAGGTCTAGTTTAGAAAATTTTTTCCCTTTTGAGAGGTGTGACAGAATGTCTTTCATGAGGGGCAGAGGGTATAGGTTGCTTTCACTGATTGTATTCAGGGCCCTATAATCCACGCATAAGCGTAAAGAGCCATCCTTCTTCTCTCTAAAGAGGACTGGGGCAGCCACTTTAGGCTTGGCTGGCTCAATGAACTCCCTTTCTAGGTTTTTTTTATGAATCTTTCCATTTCCTCCTTCTCCTTTGGGCTCATGGAATATAATCTGGGCTTTGGGAGTTTTGCCCCAGGCTTGAATTCAATGGCACAGTCTGTGGGTCGGTGGGAGGGGAGCTCATCCGCCTTCTCCTCACTGAAAACTTCAGCAAGATCTCTGTATTCCTCTGGTATTTCTGGTGGTCCCTTTTCCTCTCCCATGGATGCTTTTTCTGTTCTTTATTCTGGTAGCCTCCCCTTGGGATTTTAAGTCCATAGGGTCCCCCTTCGGGAATTTGATTTCTGCCATCCTCCAATTCACCCAGGGGTTCCATTTTTTAAACCATTCCATCCCTAGGATCATTGGGCATTACATGCATGGGGTCACCACAAACATTATGTCCTCCTCATGTTTGTCCAAGGAGAGGTGTATTGGTAGAGTGGCTAGGGTAGCTGGCACCCCCCCCCCTGCTATGGATCCATCTAACTGGCCAAATGAGATTGGTTGTTCCAGTCTCCTCGACGGAATGCCCAGATTCCCCACTAGCGTCGGGCTAATGAGGCAGCGGGTGCAGCCAGAGTCCATTAAGGCTTTCACCTTCACGGCTTCGGGCATGGGGGGAATTAATATAGTCACTGTCTTGAGGATGGGTGCGATGCGTCCACTTACCAGGGGTTCGCCCTCCAAGCTGTCATCTGAGGCATCCACCGGCCCTGCGGTGTAGGCTGGAGTTCTTTCCCCCTGATGAGCAGAGGTGGGGGGTTCCACAACCTCCATCATTCTCATGGCAGTTTCTTTTGGCTTAGCAGGAGACGTTCCGGATTTGCTGGTTGGGGATCTGTCTGGGTTGTGCTAGGGGACTTCGGAGTGGCATTCTACAGCTCGATGCCCTTCTCTTCCGCACTTGAAACACCCCATTTGCTTCTTGGCTTAGCTTATGGTTTCACTGGTTCGTGTGTCAATTCAGGCAGGGAGCGGCTCCATTGTTTTCTTCGGCAGTGCCTCTTCAATATGTCGATTTCTGCTTCCTCTGCCAAGATGTACCATTCCTCAAGTTGGTGTGGGTCCCCTTGGAGCAGGCAAGTGTCATATAGGTCATAATTTAGTCCATCTTTGAAATGGCTAAGGAGGATGTCTTCCAGCCAGTTCAGTTTGCTGGCAATGGCCCGGAATTCTTGTGTATATTCGGCCACCGGGCATTTGCCTTGCCTCATCATTTTTATCCTTTCGCGGGCTTTTCAATCAGCCAGGGGGTCCTCAAATTGCCTTCTCAGAGAGGACATGAAACGGTTGAAGTCGTTGAGCTCTGGGGCATTGGAGTCATGCAAGTTCACCACCCAGTCTGCAGCCGGTCCTTCCAGGGCAGATTGCACGATCCGGATATGGGCTTTGTCGCTGGGGATGTCCCACCCGTATTCCTCCATGTAGCTGAGACTTGGGTTAGGAAAAACCCCAAGTGTGTTGGCTCCCCTTTGAATTTCACATCCAGCGGCGGACGTCTTTGAATGGATCGGTGCCTTTGTTGTTGGTGGGCTACAGGTTTCACTTCCCCCTCGGTGTCTCTCCCTTTGCGGCTCCAGGAGTTGGGGCAGCCGTAGGGCTCAGGATTCTCCTCTCCTAGGGAGCTGAGAGTTCTCTTCATCAGGTCGATAGCTTTCTCTAGGATCCAGCCCGAGTATGGTGCCCAGCTCCCTTCCTCTTCACTTGTGTGCAGGGATTTCTCCATCTCCTGCTTCCATTCTCGTTGCTTGGCCCTCTGTCTCAGGGTCACCTTTCTTGATTTCTTTTCCCATTCGCCTTTCTTTCCAGCGCCCATTGACCAGCGAGGTTTGTGGTCCCGTGTCTCCACCACTTCTTCTCCTGAGGAATCTGACCTCTCAGATCCCTACATCTGGCAGGGTTTCAGTCGGGGCAGCGGCTCCCTTTCTAGGGAGTTTTCTCCCTTCCTTGCTCCATCGTCTGACATGGTAATTTTTTGCAAAATCCCCCGGCAAGGATCTCCCTTCCAGGTGGACTAATATTGCAAATCCTGTCTAATGTAAGGACCCACCCCACTTTGCATCTTAAGAAGACAGAACTCTTGGAATAGTTCTTCCAACAGGCATTCTTTATTAAGAGAAAATGGTTGCAGGCGTTCTAGACAGGAGTTGGGGTCCAAGCTCTCCCATTCAAGGTTTTAAGGGGTTCCCCAGTAGCCCCACCCAATCACCCCCTTCTTCCAGCGACAGTCTCAGGCATTACATTCCCACCCCCTTTTCCTCACTGCTGGTGGGAGGGAGACTTCAGAGAGGAGTACATGAAAGGTAATAGCTCCATTGTTATGGTTAGTCCTTTTGGTGATATCCACATCCAGTCCCTTTGAAGTGTACTGAAGGAAGTGAGGGCCATAAAGCCCCTTTGTTCACCCCCTTCCCTTCATCGTATGACAGAATCCAGAGAAGGCAGAAATGGAGTTTTCTATAGTTGATAACTAGAGATGAAATATAATTGGATTCTGACAAATGGAAAGCATCCATTCTGAACTAAAAGGAAAGACATTTTGGTGGGTCCAAACCAGCCCAATTATATGGATTGGCTATAACAGTACCATTAAGAGGCCAAGAGAAATAAAGCCACACAGCTTTGTTCTATATATTATTTAACACTCACTGGCAAAGGTTACATTCTGCTGACATACAGACATACATACATCCAGCTGCTCTGACTCAGTGCGTCCTGGATTACTTGAACTGGCCTTTCATGTACTTCAAAAAAGCATCAAGAGTTCCTACTCCACCCTGGTGGGAACGTAGTTAGCGCTGCTTAGGCAGGGCTTTGGCCTGGAGTGCATGCGGAACTTTTAATTTGTGCTCTAGGTAAACAACTAGGGATTGGATGTAGGATCAGCTGTTGGTGTGTGAAATATTATAACAAAGTGTTTCAGGCTTATCAATGTTTACTTTTATAGGCATTAGACAATGATTTTTTGTAGCAAGTTTGGACATAGATTTCTTTCCAGCAGCTGTCTCATGCGGATTATTATCGCATAAGCACTTTCCAATATCAGTGAAAGTTTCCAACAAGTTATTTGCAATGATCTGTGGGGTACGTTCTGCAAAACAGACCAACTGGGGGCAGCTTAGCCACAAATTTACTTGTCTTGACTTCATTTCATATAGCTTCAGTTTCTTAATTAGGATTCTTACAGCTGAAATTGCTATGTGGAAGCATTTATATATTTTATTCCACGCTTCCCCTACTATATACGAGTAAACTCTTTTCATTTACAAATGTTCAGGCAGCTGTTTAGATGACTCTATGGTCATATACAATAACAAACTCAACCTAGAAGGTAAGTAGAGTTAGTGTATTTATTCATCCATGAAATTGTCTTTGCCTGGCTAACTTGCAAGGCCTGAAACCAATAAATATTTAAATATAAAAAAATAGCACTGAATTAGCTAGAAAAGTATCCAGCTTCTAGATCTGTCATATTTGTTTTCCTACTTAGAATCTGTAAACAACTGCACATAATAAATAAGCATTCAGCAATACAGAAAACCAGAATAAGGAAATAGACAACCTATACAACATCTTCCAACAACTCCCATGCAGCTTTATCAAAAAGTGCCTGACCAATCAACTCACTTCAGCACAACCAATACAAGTTATGAAAAGGATAACACTGTCATAAATCAAAAACATCTCAGAAACATATTTTAACTGGGAAACTGTGATCATCCTAGACCAAGCTAAATCCACAAACATGAGGGAATTCCTAGAAGCTTGGCATTCAGACAAATCAGCCATTAAGAGACATATAGAGATAAACCACACGAAGGAAACAAAAAGATCAGAGCACATACCCCGATAAGCAACGTAGTTTGAAAGCCAAGAAAGTCTACAAAGTAATCTGGCTGCCATAGATCTTTTTAGCATTTATATTTTATTGGGTTCTACCAATCTAGTTGAAATGTTTATACATACATATATATATATATATATATATATATATATATATATATATATATATATATATATATATATATATAGTTAGTCCATGCATGACATGCCATACACCAAATAAATAAACAAATTATACATTTCCTGAAATTGTTCCTCCTCCTCCTCCTCCTCCTCCTCCTCCTCCTCCTCCTCCTCCTCCAATTTAGTTACCTTCATTCTACTTTAATATGTTTTCACCATCCTTTTCACAAATATTTATTAATATCACAAAATCATTTGTCATTATCCCTATTGTATTAGTAACTGCGTATAGTCCAGGCCATGGTTTTCCCAGTTGCAATGTATGGCTGTGAAAGTTGGACCATAAGAAAGGCTGAGCGCCAAAGAATTGAGGCCTTTGAACTATGGTGCTGGAGAAGACTCCTGCGAGTTCCCTGGACTGCAAGGCGATCCAACCGGTCAGTTCTAGAGGAGATCAATCCTGACTGCTCTTTAGAAGGCCAGATCCTGAAGTTGAAACCACCTAATGAGAAGGAAGGACTCACTGGAGAAGAGCCTAATGCTGGGAAAGATTGAGGGCACTAGAAGAAGGGGACGACAGAGAATGAGGTGGCTGGATGGAGTCACTGAAGCAGTAGGCATGAGCTTAAATGAACTCCAGAAGATGGTAGAGGACAGGAAGGCCTGGAGGAACGTTGTCCATAGGGTCGCAATGGGTCAGACACAACTTCGCAACTAACAACAATTAGTAATTGATTTTATTCAGTTCAGTAATGACTAAAACTATAAACACTGTTTATCTATTGATGAAGGCAATAAACTAATGAAATGTTGTATATATAAGAAGAACATGTTTCCTCAGAATCTTCAAGCCTCTTTAATATTGTTTAAAGCGCATAAACAGCATTAATGGAAAAAAATGGGGGAAAACGTGCATATTTGGAGTACTTTTTACTTTATTTGGAAATATTATAGAATTTACCATTACTTTCTCATTTCACCCAGAGAATAAAAGAGTGGGGTAGGGGCATTTTAGAGGCCCGTCCTACACTATGAAATATTTTCTTCAGAAAAAATAGGAAAATATACTTAAAATGAGCAATGGGCAAAAGCACTGGAAACTCTATTGAATTATTAATTCTCTTCCATTGGCAAATGTAAGCTCACAATTATTGAATGAGTTATTTATACTGCTAACAGCTAATATTCTCAAATGTACCATCTTTCATACTGGAATCATTGAACAAATATATGGCACACAAAGAGACATATGGATATATGCCAGCCCTAAATTACCAATTTGGTATTTTGTAACAACACTAATTAACAATATAAGATAATTTTGTTCATGTAGTTTTTCTTAAATCGCTGAGAAAAAAAGGAAACACATGTGCCTTTAATGCATAATTTATGACACGGATCCAATAGTCATAAACTGGGAGATCACACTGAATTCAATAGAATTCAGCTTAAAATCTATCAATCTCATGTGTCAATCAGTATCAAATCATTCATTGGTTTACATCAGGGGTGGAGAATGACCGGCCCTTTTATGACGTGTGGCAGCTGAAGTTCACAAGTCATAAAGGGGCCATCATTCTCCACTCCTGGTTTACATCAGAAACAAATTGCTATTACTAAAATATTGAATGCAATGTATACACTATTAGATTTAATCTTATATGTTATATACATTATTTATACACTTTATTTATATATAGAGAGGGAGAATTTTTTTGTCTAGTTTTAATAATGGAGAAATAAAAAGCCAGAAAGAATTTCTATAAGAACTGCTTTTAAAAATGTTTTCTTCTTGTTTCTCTTATTTATTAACTTGAGTATAGGGGAACAAGCATTCATCCATAATCAGCCAAACCTAATTTATGATGGTTTAGAAAGCTAATATCTGAAAGTTGATATTTGCCTTATTCTATTTGTTTATGAATTAATGAATTCAATTTATAAGGCTGCCAGTGCTTTGTTTCTGTTTTGTATAACTGTTCTATTTCTAGGGTAACTTTTATTGCCTCCCTTCTATTTTGCACAAGAACTTAACAAAGGCAGTTCTTGACTTAACGATCATAATTGATTCCAAAATTTCTGTTGCTAAGTGAAACATTTATTAAGAGAGTTTTGCCCTATTTTACAATATTTCTTGCCACAGTTGTTAAGTCAGTCACTGCAATTGTTAAGTTAGTAACATAATTGTTAAGTGAATCTGGCTTCCCCATTGACTTTACTTGTCAGAAGGTTGCAAAAGGTGATCACATGCAACTATCATAAATATGAGTCAGTTGCCAAGCATTCGAATTTTGATAACCCTGGGGATGCTGCAATGGTCATAAATGTGAAAAATAGTCATAAGTCACTTTCTTCAGTGCTGTTGGAACTTTGAACAGTCACCAAACAAGCTGTTGTAAGTCCAGGACTACCTGTATATCCATACTATTTGCTGCATCAATTCCCCTATAACTATAAACTTTTTTTTGTTTTTGCTGTTATTTGTTAAAAACATTTTTAAAATAAGACATCATCTATCATTTAATGGCAGTTGGCATAGGTTATCTTACATAGGTTGTCCAGAAAATATTGGGTCACAGCAGAAAAGAAGTGCACCATAACATAATCCTTTATTGTTTCAAGCCAACATAGGTCTGGGATGGAGAATATCCCTCAACGATAGCAATCAAGTGTAACAGTGTCATCGTTCGGAATCCTGTGCAATATACACAGGGCACTCTTTTGTTTTTGGACATCTGTAGTCCAAGAGTCAATGCATTTTTATAAAATTGGCCTCTGAGTCTCAGGCTGAATCAATCCGAAAGACCATACAGACGAAGAATTTTCAGTATAGTGAATCCTAAAACAATTAGAGAAACTAGTAGATTATATTTATGGGAAAGTGAACTTTGGTTGATATTGCTGACTGACTAAGACTTGGCAACATCTCTGTGAACTGTCATGCTGCAAAATGGAAATGTTCAGCCAACTAAATAATATTTTAGGATTTTGACTGGCAAAATTGAAGGAAGTGTACAATATATCTGCAGTCGTTCCTGGAACAAAACCTATGCAATGAAGCTCAAGAGACCTTTTAAATATGGTTAAGGCCTAAGGCATTGCCATCCGCTTCTATTATTATTAGTTTGAGAAATATATATTTGCTATGAAGATTGGAATGAAAACAGTAACTACGACATGTTCGACCATATTTGTATGTTTAATTAAAAACTGCAAAAAGTATCTCTGTCTACAGAATTCAAAGCCATCTAGCTCAGACCATTAACTGTTGAAACTGATTTTATATGTTTGTAAAACAGGATGGACCAATAAATTGCAAGTAACTTTAATATAAATATTATTTTCACACAAACATGTTTAATAATATTTAACTTTTCCCTAATATGTACAATATGTAGAGCTTTCTCTAACTTTTTAATTAGACAAATAAATCACAAAATGAGAAATGCAAATCCTAATGGTTAATGTCAGATAGCATGTTGTTGAAAAATGAAATTAGTTAAGTGCAACATAATGAAAATTGGGTAAGTTTTCCCATCTTCTTTAGACACAAAAAGCTTCACATTTTTGAATGATAACCATGCGTACCAGATCAAAACTTGGTCTTCCTAAACTCAATCCCTTCTTTATACATTACTGATTGTTCAATTAATATACTTACAATATGACATTTGCACATAGCTGAGATTGTGCTATGATTTCAGACTGGGTATAACTCAGTTATAATACATGCATAATAAATCAAATTATAAGATTCATTAAAACCAGTTTAAGTGAATTGGTAAACTAGTTAACATCGTTGGAAAGAAATCACCATTTCAAAACCAGAGTTTCTTCAGGCAATAAAAAAGCTGGTGATTCAGTACCGTCTAATTGGTTGCTTCCAGGACAGACTCTGTGTCTGCCCATTGATGTTTGGAGGTTAACAATTAGAATATAAAGACATGAAACTACTGGACTGAAATCTCAATATCAGTGGCTTATGAAGCAATTGTAAATAGGCAATTTTTGAGGTTCAAGATGGTGATTTTTCAGATTGATATTTCATGCTACAATGATGTTTACGTAAGAGTGGATCCGTGCACAGACAGCAGTGTTTAATTTTGTCTACTTTTAGAACAATTAGTGAATAAAAACTCAATAAAATGTGAAGAAACTGCAGAGAACATTGCCAGGGAAACTCTACATTGCAGTTACACTCAACGGGAAATTTAGCTGTAATCTTGGTTTTCACTTTGCACCACATTAAGTAAACTTTGAGGGGATATTTATCCTTTAAAGATTAAGCAAGGAGACCAGTGATATCTATAATACCCTTCTACCCTCCTATATACAGCTGTCTCTGAATGTTTTAAAAATCCTAATTATTCCTTGTGTCAGTTTGGAATGCCTTACCTTCCAATTTTCAGCAGTGTTTGAACTGCACATCAGAAAAATCCCTGAAAATAACAGGCAGAAAATATTTCAATATATGTTATCACTATACTCCATGTTTTCAAGTAAGTTCTTCCATAATCTGTTAAAAGAAACATATATTGTAGTGTTATTAAATATAAATAATATTAACTATTAAATTCTGTTTCAATAAATTATCTTAAAATAATCAAAAGCTGCAGTTAAAATGCCAATGCTTTAAAATAAGAAACCAGGTGTAACAAAGATGTTTTTAGAGTCTGCATACTTCCCTTACAATAGCCAATAAAGTGCTCATGTAAGCAGGATATTAGTACAATAGCACTCTCTGAATTGTATTCTCTATCAGTTAAAAATGAATAGTGAAGTGCTGATATAATTAGATGTAACAGGAAACCATTTTGGGTAGTAATCATTACCTATGTTTTTCCCACGATTTATGCAATCTATTTTCAAACTGTCCAATTTTAGAACAGTAAATTCCATTTTATTTTAGGAAGAAACAGATTGAATGATATGAGGGTGAAGAAGATTTGTTCTCTGAGCTTGTGAGTTAATATCCGAATGTTTCGTTACCAGGCTAGGTAAGATCTTCAGTGGAGTTTAGGAGATGTTGGTGTCAGGGGTCTTCTGTTTGTTTTCAGAGACATTCATGGAGGAAGTGTAACTTGAATGATATCTCTTGAATCTCCTACCATTGATTTTACTGGACAATATGAAGAAGAAATAAAAATGCTCTTTTATGCCCCTTGGATGCTTCTTGCAAGATAGTTCTTTTCAAGATACTTTGAAAAAGAGTCTTCATCCCACAGATTCATCAACATGGTAATAATCCTCAGAAAATCTGGCTCTTAAACTGTTTTGTGCTTTAAAGATGAAAACGGAACCAATGTAATTCATGCAGTCAATAGATAGTGGTATAATTTGAACAATCAGATGCATCTAAAACAGTGGTTCTCAACCTTTTTAATGCCGCGGGCCCCAACCGGTCGTAAGTCGAGGACTACTCAACTGGTGCAGCACTGTTTGCAGAATGGGACTTTTGGCGGGCTCAGCAGGGCAGAGACAGCCTGGACAATTCCTATTGGCTTTTGAAAGCCAATAGAATTAGACTCTATTCAAGAGAGTCTATTCTATTGGCTTTCAAAAGCCAATAGAATAAAAGGGAGTAGCACAGCTAAGGAAAAGGGAAAAAAATGGCGGACTGCGTTGTTTGGCGACCCCCGTGAAATGGTCGTTCGACCCCAAATGGGGTCCCGACCCACAGGTTGAGAACCACTGATCTAAAAGAATTGTGCTTGCTGACTTTGAACGTGTGTAAAATGCATCTGAAGAGAAAAGAGATGGCAATGGCTATCTGAAGGGCAAAGATGGAGGCTGAATTGGCTGAAGAGGCAATTTCTCCAGAAATTCTGTTTAGTTCTGTTGGCTGCATTGGCTCCTTGGACAATCTCCAGCATGTAACTGGTATTTGATTGAGACACATGTGCTGGCAGTTGTGACTTTTCATTTCCTTGTAGAAGAAGGAAAAGAAAAGCATGATTGGGATTTTCTTTCCCTGGTAGAGGGTGGCAGAAATTCTCAGACTGGCAGAAATAGACTTGTGCCAAGGATTGACTCTTCAAGCCCCATGGCTGATTTGGCTTTTTGGCCTACATATCCAAGTCAGAGAGTTGCTGCTCCGTTAGTCCACCTGGCTTCTTCCAACTTCTCATCTCTGTGTCTTGTATCCCTCCAGATTATACATATCTGAGATTCACTGACCTGACTGTGATTTATGACTCACCCTGGATTATACCTCTATAGGGAAGGGAGAGAAGATGGGAATGGATGGATAGTGAGTAGAAAATTTGAATAGCAAAAGGACCAAAATGACGACAGAATTAAAGACTTCCCCACTTATCTTGATTCCCCTCCCCCCACTAAAATAATTCATTAGAATTTGCCTTTGGAAAGAAGTTTAATGACCATATCTTACCTTCCCAAACAATATATATCATCAAGCTCTCACGTGAATAGCAGTTACATTGGTAAACCACTCTGAAAGTTCAAAAGATGTATAAATTCCTCTTCGTAGACTGATATATGGGTATACAACATTTTTCACATAATTTCTGTTACTAAAAATCCCACAGTGGCTTACCAAACATTGCAAGGTGGGCAGTAGTAGCTTTGGAGGAACAAAACAAAATGTCTGTGTTGTGAGGGATTTCTCTTTTATTCTACTTTGGAACTTTCTAAGACTCCACTGAAGCCAAAAGCCAAGATTAAAGACTATTATCCCCAGTCTTTAACAATATATTAGGAGTCCCAACTAACCATGGGGTAATACAATACCTCTGTCTGCTCAAGTCATTCTCCCCAAGGCATTAACTTCTGTTTTCTCCAAGGGTCCAGCTACTGTAAGTTTGGCATTCTTCTACCTTTCAATACTAGAGTTGGATACAATCAGCCTTTCAAAATTCTCCACCAAATTTGTGAGCAGAAAGATGGATGGAGGATTTCTCCGAGTTTCTTCAGGGAAAAAAAAAAGAGGGGGAATGCTGCAATATTGTTTCAAGGGCAACTGCTCTTTAGCAGCTGCAGTGGCACTTCCAAAATAATGTATTCCTCCCATGTTGCGTATTTATCCCTTGGTGACTTTGAAACCAAATAGATGCAAAAATGCCACATTACATCTAAAACATTTTTTTCCCAAAATGTCTTCTCCTTTGAATAAAAGACTGAGGAATTTGCTATCTCAAATTGAACAAGAAGCTGTATGCAGAAGAACTTCTCCTTGTGGCATGAGACTTTATAGTTGCAGCCCCTTTTCTGCATCCTCACATGAGTTTTATGTTTTACAGCTGTGGGGGAATTGAAAACTAGCCAACCTTTTGTTCTTTTCAAACCACTACAATATGTCTTTCAACAATGCTTAAAACATGCCAGCTTTGAGATCTGGTGTATCTCAGAGACCAATTCATATCACTATAGATAGGCGCACTACAGAAAGGGCTGTTGCCATAAGGGCCAAGTAGCAATTTTCTAAGGCACAGCATGGGAAATAGGACATTCATAGGAGACAGGCAATTTGGTCTTAAAGCATTTCAGGCTTTACATATTAGTACCAACTACCTGACTCGGTAGTAGATGGGAAGTTAGAGCAAATTTTCTAGAAAAAAAAATACTGGAAGCTTGCTAAAAAGTGGTTTGATGCTTCTTTTAAATAAAATCAATAAATAATATCAGATGTAACTTGGATATACTTAAAACAAAGAAAGCCAGTTTTCATTTGAGATCTTCAACCTTCTGCAAAATCGTATGTCCTAAAAGCTTTTCTTTGGACTATAAGTATCATAATTACATATTTTTTTTGTACATTGCTTATAGACTACGTTAAGCCAGTCCTGGAAGCCGCTTTTAAATTCTAGCTGTCTTGAATATGGAAGAGGTTAATTTTGAAAAAGAAAACCATTCTTTCATTTTCTAGATCTTGATGCTGGTTGAAAATCTGTACATCTGCTTTTATGTAAATAATTACAATATGTGATTTATGTAACAGATTTTATAAAACTAATCTTTATCTGGATTTTTTTAAAAAAGCAAGAACAGCTGGTTTCACTTTTTGTTATTGTGTAATATCTAGTACAAATGTATGCTGCCTTGGCTGCAATAAATTTATTGCCTATAGTGGTGTTACAGAATGTGATCTTTTTTCTTCTGTCATCCATTCTGTCAGATTTACACTCTGCTTTATGCCAATGTTTCAAAAATTCACATTTTCAAAACAATCCCATTAGAATAAAACACGAGTTCTGCAATTCTGCCCATAGTAGCCCTAACCAAGTAGAATGAGACTGTGCTGGAAATAAGAAGTGAAGAAATTAGAGAAGAAAAGAAAAAAAATGTCATTATAAATTTATAAAGAGCAGCTACTTCCTATAGCACCTGCCTCCAAGACAAACAGGATACAAATTGGTGAAGTTATAACTAGCACAATTTAGAGAGAAGGAAAAAAACAACAACTTTGTAATGATAGAAATAATTGTCTGTGTAGACCAGGGGTAGGCAACCTTGGCTCTTTTATGACTTGTGGACTTCAACTCCCAGAATAAAAGAGTCAAGGTTGCCTACCTCTGGTGTAGACAATTTCCAAAATTGCAGCTGTATTAATTTTCCTATCACATAAATGCTAATTTGCTAAAACCTGGGCCAGTTCAGCTTCTGAAATAACCTCTTTTATATTTTCGTTCCACCTCAGAAACCTCTTAAATTTAAATTTAACTGAATCCTATGTGAGAATAAAGAGTTTAAATACACTAAATATAGCAAACATGTACTTTTATCTTCTGAGTATACACTAAGACTAATCTGAGAGTGCTTCTTAAGAAAAGACAGAATATCAGATGCTGTAATAGACTTTTGAATATCTCAATCTCAATTTAGGGAAAACTATGCCTACATATGCCTTTGTGCTTGTAGTGTATTTCCCCTTGGTCAGTATTTTTATACATGCTGAGTCTATATCTAAATATCTAGCTATTTAATGTATTCCACAATCTAATTTTGTTGCAAATGAAAATAGATATAAAATTTTACATTCGCTCTTATAAGGAAGACTTGAAAATGTTAAAAAAAAGGTTTTGGGCAACTGCTGCTTTGTTCAGCTCATCTGTGCAAAACTTTGCAAATTGATCATTGGCAGGGTGATATCTGATGTTCAATTCATTCACTAAGACAAGATTTTTGTCTAACAAGACTTCTGTCTATAGGCAACAGCAATAAAGAAACTACATTGAAATAACTCATGTCTTTCTTGTTTCTAGGGCCTGATATTAACCAAGCACTTATCTACATACATATTAAATGTATCCTATGAATAGCTGGGGGGTGGAGTCTGCCCTCGCCTTCTTTCTGTACACCAAAGATTTCAAGTATGTTGTCCTTTTGCTTTCTGTTAATCAGTTAACTAATGTATGTAGGAAAAATACCACAGTAGCAATGGGGGACATTAACTATCCCCAATTCATAGGGGACATTAGATGGAAAACAAACTCTGCATCAATGGGAGATTGAATAGGTTGCTTACAAGCCTAGCTGATAACTTTGTCATCCAAAAGGTAGAGGAGGGAACTACTGTAGAGGATCAGCTATATTGGACTCAATTCTTACTAACAGATAAAATGATAGAGGGAGTTGAAGTTGCAGAAACATTAGGAGACGGTGAGGAATTCTGGGAGTTGAAGTACACAAGTCTTAAAGTTGCCAAGTTTGAAGACCCCTGGTATATACTCTCCTGTTTTAGGAGATGTTTGGATTAGAAGACCTCCAAGGTCCATACTAACTCTGTTATTCTATTCTGTTAAGATTTAACTATATTTCTAAAGCAATGTTTCTCAACCTTGACAATTTTAAGGCATGTGGACTTCAACTCCCAGAATTCCACAGCCAGCAATGCTGGCTGTGGAATTCTGGGAGTTGAAGTCCACATTCCTTAAAATTGTCAAGATTGAGAAACATTGTAAAAGGATGCTAGAGACAAATGCCTTGTCCTCTTGAAATAAAATTAGGCACAAATAGCAAAACATTTATTTTAGCATCAAATATTTTAAGCTAAGTATTGCTTTTAAGTAATTTCCATTGAATGGTCTTTTCATTGTTTAAAAGGAGAAAAAAACTGTCATGAATGTTTACACATTAGTTGGCCCTGGATTAGCTTGTCAGTAGATTACATATAGTCTCCTCACTTTTATGAGTAAACATATATTATTTTAAGGCATGACTTTCAGGAATGCTGTTCCTAAATATTCACTTATTCTGCTCTCTTTCTTACAAATACTGTGCAGCTTGAGGACCATCACATGTTTTCAGATTGTCCCAGTTTATAAAATATACATGAACAGAGCTAGGAATTTGGATTTTATAAAAATATGCTTAGCAAGGCATGTCAGCCTTGCAAGTTAGTTCAGACAAGAAGTACAACCAGAGGTACTAGCATTATCTTTATTGTAAGGTTACATGAACAGAATCAAACAAGTCTGAAATCACCACTCCTGTTCCTCACTTTTTATTCTCTCTCCTAAAAGTTAGGGAGAATCCCTTCTGAAACACTCTCACCATCATCATCATCTTCCTTCAGCCTCAAATTTTCTTTATTAAACTCTTGTCTAGGCTGAGATTCTTCTTCTTTCTGAAGATCATTCCAATATACCATTACACAAAGGGAGCAGAATGACAAAGAAATGTGACTTCTTTAATTGTGGTAGTCTTGTATCATACTGGCTATTTTGGATGAAAGCCAAATCTAAGATATTTTGAAACCAGATTTGGGTACTCTTAATGTTGATTATGTTCAGAAATAGACTTTGGGCACAGGATGTGATGTAGTAGGATGTGATCTTTAGCCATGGGCCAGTATATTTCTTTGTATTGGCCTTGCATTTACCCTTGTACTATCCTAAGGTTTTGAATTTGGGTAAAAGAAATAACTGATGTATAATCTCTGAATAATGGAGCATATCATATCATCTTTACACAAAAATGTAGGAATGAAACAGCAAGTGAGAAAATAGTGTGGTGAATTTAGCCAAATTTAGTATCATGCAGTATTTCTTATATCTACTTTTCTTTTAAAGAAGAAACAACAGCAGATACACTTGCATTTCAAGATGAAATTAAAATAATTACAGGTAAAAGACTTAACTACCACCATTTAATTTTGCAAGTGTAATTTAAAAATTTGAGTGAAAGTTTAGATTTCCATCCAAACCTAAATTTTTTTCCACATTGGCTTTTTCTTCTCTTGTATAAGGACAGAGGATGTGAAATGCCACATGTCCTGATAAATATTTATATGAAACAAAATCAGGCAAAAAGTTGCTAGTACTGATGGAAGAATGTTAGCTCTGTCTAGACACAGTAAAAGTTATGCTACATAATAGACTTCATTTGGTGACAGGAGAAACAATAGATATACAGACTATCTAGCCAATGTGTTGCATACCTTTGTAACAGAGCTTTGTCCGCTAATCTTATTTACACTCATGTGAGCAAGGCAAGATCCTTTATGTTTCTCTGGCACACTGGAGAATTAAAACAAGGTGAGCCTTTTTAGCTTGCTAACAATTCTAACTAATTTGTTTTTATTAGAAGCACCTTCTCCTTTAGGCTTGTTAACTTTCTATTCAGCCACTGCAAGAAAGGTATTTTTTTGGCCAAGAACAAGGGATAACATGACATGACTGGGACATGGAGCAGCTGGATAAGGATGCCTTGGCTAATTGTATTTTATGATTTCTTTTCATTTAGCAGAGCCCTGCTTAGCAGAGTGGGAGACATATAAATTCCAAGGTTAATTTTTAAAAAGGAAAAAGGGAAGATCTAAAAAGACTGCATGTTTTGAACCGGAAGCCTCAGTTTAGTCCCAGACAGGCTAAAGGCATGAGAAATTTAGTGTGGAGGAAACCTGAAACCTTTTGTTGTTGTTGTTGTCGTTAGCTTATGTTTCCAAAGTTGTCCTGGACTCAAAGCAAAACAAAGCTTAACAGAAATGAAAAAGGCTGGGAACTGGTCTAACTAAAATAACAGAAAGGCTGTACATGTCATAGTTTATGTCTTGGCTTCCCTCTGGGGGACTCAGTTCAAGTTCTCAGCACAACCTAATTCACAGGATAGTAGTAGTATAAATGGGAGGAGGGAGTACTTATGTATATTGCTTGAGCTGATGAATGAAAAGTAACAAATAACACAAACTGATTAACCCAATGTTTTAGCTATTTTATGCTGATGCAGTTTGTTTTATGTTCATGTCGATGAACATAAGATTAAGAAGAGTTGCAAACCAAAGTGGACTGAAGTGACTGATAAACAGCAGCCCTTAAGTGTATCAGCCACTACGTGGTGGTGCATCAGTTACAGTATTATATTTATCACAACCCAGTGTTTTCTAATGTGAGTACAGCAATGTGACTAGACAGTGTAATGTTGAGCTTCTAAGGCACAGATGTCAAACTCGCCACATCACGTGACGTGTTGCAACATATCGTGACTTTTTTCGCATTGCTGGAACTGGGGTGAGTGTAGCTTCCACATACACAACTGGCCCGCGGGCCGGCAGTTTGACACCGCTGATCTAAGGTATCTGCCAGTCAATGGAAGAAAGCCCTTTGGGGTTTCAGCATCGCTGAAGGCAGCCCTAGTAAATTACCTTGCTGGGTTCAGACTGTGACAATATTAGATTCAGTGTATCTATGAATTTTGATTTATCCCCTTTTAATATAAATTCTAACATTGGACCAAAACAACTTCAGAGGTTTTGGGGTTACAGGGAGAATGATGATATATTAAGGTTGGAGGTCTCTCTTCATTTTCAGAGAGTGAATTCTCTCTCTAGTTCCACCGATGTAGAACTGCAGTCTAAATCTCTTATTTGTCAATTTTAAAATGCCATTGTACACTAAATACTGAAATCAAATACAATCAGCTGTCAAATACAGATGGCCGGTATTCGCTGAACATTTGGTGCTGAACATTAACTATCTACTTTCTTAAAGGAGAATTCTGAATGGAACTTAAGGAAATAAATTTGTTTCAACTCTAATTTAAACAATATCATCCAACTTTCTGTACTAAGTAGCTTTTTCCAAGAATATAACTGAACATTTTAGAAAAATATTTTTGACTACATTAACATGTTCCTGTGCATTGAAGCAGTTTATAAACACCCTTAAACCACCTGAAACTAAGAGATACTGATATTGTTAAAACAGGTGTTGAGATGATGGCTAAAGGTCCAAAGAGATACGCAAGGCAAAAATATTGAAAGGCAGAAGCCAAGAAACTCTTTTCTGGGAGTTTATATATAACATTATGCCTATATAACTAATTTTCTGCTTTTAAATATTTTAAAATAGACTGTTGTTCACAAATGTAGGGAATATCAGGAACAATTTTCCAAAGGTAACTGGTAATTTAATATAATTTGTTTAATTTTGTTTTCAATACCTTTACTTTATACATGGTACATTAAACCAGGGTTGTCAAACTCAATTTCATTGAGGGCCGCATCAGCATTGCGGTTGCCCTCGGGGCTGGGTGGGTGTGCCCAGGGTGGGTGTGGCCTACTGGGTGGGCGTGGATGGAGTGCATGTGGCCTTCTGGGTGGGCGTGGCCAGCTCTACATCGTTCACGACAAGGGTGACTGTGGGGGCCTGGGCATGAGTGGGACAGATCTGAGGGTCTCTGGCAGAAGGGGGTGGGACCAGGGCAAGTGCCAAGGCCCCCTCAGACCATGCGGGGGGGGCGCGGGCTGCCGGGAGCCCTGAACAGCAGAGGTCAAATGCCCAGCCTGGCCCTCGAGCACCCACGGCACCAAGGCCAGCCCCACTTCCCAAAGGGGGAGCCCAGCTGCACTTACCTCCTCCTCAAGGCTGCTGCTGCTGTGCTTGCTCTCCTTACCTAAGTTGCTCATGATGGGTATGAGGGCAAAGTCAGAGGGAGGCCCATTCCCTCTCCATGGAAGGAGACCCAGCTTTGTATCCAAAGCTTCCTTAGCAATAGGATGGTTGACCCCCAGGATAGGCCAGGAGGAGGGGGCAAGGGGATGGTGAAAGGGCAGAAAGGCAAGACTAAGGCAGGACTTCCCTCTCCTTCTTTCCTTCCTTTCTTCCTTCCTTCCTTCCTTCCTTCCTTCCTTCCTTCCTTCCTTCCTTCCTTCCTTCCTAAGTACAGAGTGGTGGGAAAATATTTGAGATGAGGGAGGGAGAAAAACAGGCAAGAAATGCAGTTGGGGAGGTGGCACCCTTCATGAGGAATGAAGAAATGCACCATCGCCTGGAAATGGCCAGTACATGGCCCTCACCTATTTCACATATCTGGCTTGGTGGGCTCTGGTGGAGGGGATGCCATGAGCAGTGTGAGAGTCAATGTTACCTGCGCAATGCTGCCCAGCCCTCAGCCTGCCTGGTTTTGGCAGGCACTGGGGTGCTCTCCTCACAGCGCCAAGAGGTTGAGCCAGGTGGTGCAAAGGTCGCCGGCTTTGCACCTTGCTGCCTGCTAAAACTGGGCAGGCTGGGGGCTGGGCAGCATTGCACTTCTCATCAGATTTGCGCCACCTGGCTCCGCTCTTGGCACTGTGAGGAGAGCGCCCGGCTGTCTGCTGAAACCGGACAGGCTAGGAGCTGGGTGGCTTCGCGTTTCTTTTTTGGATTTGCGCTGCCAGCTTAGCCTCTTGGCACTGTGAGGAGAGCACCATTCTGCCCGCCGAAACCCCTCCCCCATAACCCATCAAGCCGGATATGTGAAGTAGGCGATGGCCATTTGCTGGCCACTTCCAGGCGATGGTGAATTTCTTCATTCCTCACAAAGGGTGACACATCCCTAGCATGCACTGTTTCCAGACAGACTTGTGGAGCTAAGACTGAATGTGTTTCAGCATAGATGGCCACCACAAAATTGTACATTGGCTCTCGGCTGACCTGGGCCAGGGCCAAGGCAGTGAGGGCCGTTCCCTCACTGTTTCCAGGATGGCTTCACGGGCCACATGAAACCACTTTGTGGGCTGCATCTGGCCCCCAGGCCTTGTGTCTGACATGTCTGCATTAAACAGTATAGATGACTCAGAAAAAAACTGGATTTTTTTCTAAAAGTTACCAATAAAAGCTTACAATGTAGAAATAATGGTATTATCTACATTGGATGATGTAAGGAATCATATTGATTGTGATTTAAACAACCTGGACTAGAACTTAAGATTTCTGAATGTTCACAGAATTCTTTGGCTGAGCTTGTGCTGAGCTTTCAATATGGTGCACATTTGTTAGATGTGGATGGAGACTTGGAATGGAATGGATAGCTACTCAAAAGTATAGAAAAGAAACAATATGCATTGAGGGACAATCAAACCAAATTGTTTAAGTCACAATCGGTAATACTGATGCCCTGGACAAAGCAAATTTAAGCTAAATTATCTAGAAACATGAAGGCCTATGGTTCATCCTAAATATTGCTTCAGAGAAGAGGAGATAAATGAAAAGAAAGAGAAAGGAAGGAAGGAAGGAAGGAAGGAAGGAAGGAAGGAAGGAAGGAAGGAAGGAAGGAAGGAAGGAAGGAAAAAGGTCTCTGTCTGGCAGAGATAGCCAAGAGCAGACCTTATATGTTTAAGTATAGTCTAGGCAAGAAGAATGCCTCTGTGTATAGGAAGATACAGTAAATAGGAATTGTCTAATGGACGGCTACAATAGCCTATAGCCTGGACTTAGCCAACTACTGCTGAAGTGTCCCAATCTGGATGCTTAAATGGTATCCTGGTTTTCTTAAATTAGTGTAGAGACAGCTTTCAAAACCTTAAGATGGTACAAGGATAAATGCAAGGCCAATACAGAAGAATATCATAGCCCACAGGGCTTTTTTTTCTCATAGAACACCCAGAATGGAGTTCCGGCACCTTTTTTGGGTGGAACCTTGTAGGATAGGTGAGTGAGGGTTTTTTTTTGTTTTGTTTTGTTTTTAGGGCCCATGGTATTGAAAACTGCTCAAGATCACCATCCCACTATCTCACTCCTTTGCCTTTCTTTGTCACCCTGCCCCTTGTGTGTAATGGCATCTGCCTGAACTATATCTCACATGATTACCCTTGCATGAAGGAAGGAGAAGGTAAGATTTTGTATCTTTAAGAGACAAAGAAAAGAAAAAGTTCTCAAGAAGGTCTTCATATGTTAGGGTCTGTCTGGTGGGATCACGAGAACTCCTTAAATTCCCTATGACTTTCCTTGTTTCTGATAAAATGAGTGGCAGCAGGAGAATCAAAATAAACATTCTGAGCTTTTCATTCATTGCCTTACTTCCTGTCTGTTTTTTTCTTATATTGGCATAAGGTGAATCTTTATCTTTATTATCTTTAGAATGAAGTCTAACAGATTTAACCTAAGCCAACTGAGTCATTGAAAATAATTGCATAACTTTTCTATATATTTACTGAGGTTTAAAAATACAAAGATTAAAAAAATGCAAAGATTTGTTTTTAGACATATGTCTAAAAAGAACAACGAAATAGCTACACAACTTCTCAAAATTGTGAAATATGAGTGTTCCTACTTTGCTCCTACAGTAGTCATGGTTTACAATTAGCCCATCAACATATTAGACATGATTTATTTTTACTTTCCAAAATAAATAATTTGGAGTATAAAATCCTTATCTACTCTTTAGTAAGCCTATAAAACCTTTGTTTTATCTGCAACTATAGGCTGAACCAACCTGATGCCTTTAAAATTAGTTATCAGATTATTTGCAGATGGCTGGAGGTAGATGAAAGATTCTGCCAAGGTATGCTTTACTCTGTTCCTTAGACCCCAGACTATTGGTCTGCATGCTGACACTTGGATGTTTGTTTTACAATATCATTTGACATGTGGGATTTGGGCGTCAAATTTTCACTTAAAGCCAAGAAAATGTCAACTAGTCAATAATATAGTAAATCAGCAAAAAAGGCTATCAAGGTTGTTGAGGGCTTTTTAGAAGAAAGAAGGCAGAAACTGGGTGAGTGCCAAATCTACTTAACCCAATACTAAATGTACAAATTTGACTTAACTGTCAGCAAGTTCAGATTCCTTTGAAGTTCTTTGTTGAGATTCCATTACTGCCTTTATCATTAAGAAAATGATAATTTTAACACAACTGGTACCTTTTCTCTGAATCTATTAATGAGATAAAACTTGTTGGTCAAGTTCCAAAACCACTGGAGCCACCCTTAATTTGCTGCTTTTTGTGGTTTAAAACTTGGAATGCAAGGATGTTCCAGAACATAATGAGAATTGTACCAGCGTATTTTAATAAAAATCTTTGGATTCTGTCATTCTGTGTAGGCCATTATTCACATAGATCAGTGGTGGGAACCTATGGCACATGTACCAGAGGCAGCACTCAGAGCCCTCTCTGTGGGCATGCGTGCCGTGTCCCGGAGATGGCAAGGGACTGGCCTCTACTGCCCTGGCCCCACTCACCCTGTCTGCCATGACCACCATGGTCATGCCCATCTGGCACCCAATGATAAATAAGTGGGTTTTGGGTTGCAGTTTGGGCACTGGGTCTTTAAAAGGTTCACATCACTGTCATAGATTCACAGTGAAACCCAAGCTAATTCTGTTGTAAACACATAATATACATATGCAACACTCTCAAATAGAAGTTGTGGAAAGTAAAGCTTATCTACCTTTCAGCTGCTTTTCCGAGAGATGGATTCTTGGTATTTACAAGCTGTCAACCCTCTTCTCCTACTGGTGTCCCTCTTTAAGTCTGTCCAGCCCCTAAAAGCAGCTCATAATCTAGAAAGCAAGATTCACCTACAGTCTCATTATATTTATTGCATGGAAAAAGACGTTAGATTACAAAATCTTGAAAACTATACTTTAACCCTCATATATTAATGAATTTATTAAAGAAAGGTGTCCTGTGTGCTTTTGATCCTTTTGCTTTTAGACTCAAGGTAGACTACTACTTATTTAATGATATTGAAAGAAAAATCTTTCATCAGGGTCCAGTCCAAGCTGGGAATAAACCTGGTTTCTGTTTGGGGCAGAGAGACTGGGGAGGAGGTGGTTTCTGCCTTTAAAATCCTTTCGTGAAATATATTCTGCCTTTTTAATATTTCCCAAAATATTTCTTTCTCTTGATTCTTCCCACAATCCCCCCTTTGTGTCATAAGAATGTGGATGACACACTTTTACTGGCACAAGATTAAAAATTGATCTGGTCAGGGAAACTTGATAAACAAGCTTTTAAACTGTTAATGCAAAAAAAGGGAAGACACTAATAGAGGCAGCAGAAAAAGATCCCTGCAGTGGCTTCCAAAAGAGGATCTTCCAACCCATTAAGGTCTGAAAGTCAAGGCAAAAGTTCTGTTAGATGGAAAAGAAATTTATAGTGGCCAATATTCTGTGCCAATTATTTTCATATGTTGGAGGTCACTTTGAGATTCCAGTCAGGTTTGCACATCTCCCAAAATTCTTCACATCCATGTTTTTCCTCAGCACATAACCACTGGCTGCTCATTTTCAAGGGTTGCTTACTGAACCTGCCTTAGCTCTTAGTTCAGTGCATCTAGGTTTGTGATGTCCAATTGAGGTTAACCAATATGCAAGCCAGGTTATTAAATTTTCTTAAATTGCACATAGTGAGCCCTAGGACTCCCAGTCTGAGTCCACCAGTGCAAGATATTCAGGGTTTGGGTTTTGGAGATCTCTTTTCTGCTGCCTCCTCAGTAGAGCATATGAATTGCAAATCGCCTGAGGGGGGCTGATTCCCTCTCCCTTGGAATTTGCAGGAAGTTGTGCATGCAAAGCTTTAATGCCACAGAGCAAGAATCAGCCTAAGAAGCTTTACTGAAGTTAGGGATAAACTTAGTGTGATTCTGAATGGTGTGGGGGGGGGGCATGCAGCTGCTTCTACAAAACAGGCAATACAAGTATCCTGGACAAATTTTCCCTCCCACCTTCCTTTCTCTGCAGCTTTCACAGGCCTCTGGGTGGTGTAGCACTGGGAAGATCTGTTCCACTCTGGTTGCATGGTGACTTTCCAGTGGATGGCTGGATTCAAACCCAATTCCATGGCTCAAATAAACGGAGGCAGCATCTGAGTCAGTGTGGTCTGCCTCCAAGGGTTGCATGGGTCGTCTGTGCAGGGCTGAAAAACATGAGAACAAGGTCCCCTTCCCCTTTTCTGGGTGGACTCTCTCAGGAGAGGCAGACAAAGGCATGGAGAACAGAGGATAAGAAATGGAGAAGCGATTTGGGGGGGGGGGATAGCTTGCAGGCAGAGTTTGAAAAGGCATTAAGGTTAACATTGCAGATGTTAAATAGAAAGATAAAACCCACTTAAACACATATAGTAAATGCAAGAGTGAAACTTTTCCAGCAGATGAACTTAAAACATTCCCTTCTGATAACTTTGAGCTGTTCTTAAAAAGTGAGAGAGAGAGAGAGAGAGAGAGAGAGAGAGAGAGAGAGAGAGAGAGAGAGAGAGAGAGAGAGAGAGAGAGAAAAGAACACATTTCTCTTCACCTTGTTTGCTGGCCAAACAAACAAGGTGACAGTATTTTCTTTTGGTGGTTTATTTTAAGCAGAATTTCTAGCAGAATTTTAAAATTCTTTTCTCTTTGAATTAGAGTAACCCAACATTTACTTCACACCCAAAGACTTTGACACACATAAACACACAAAAACAAGGAAAAGAGAACAGAAAAGGAAACAGAACTCTTAGTTTTACACATCCTGGTCATTCCCACCACAAATCTCAGTTAACTCAAATTTGGGAATGCACTAATCTTAAACATATCACATGGTTTCATAGAAAGAGGGAGAGAGAAAGAATCACTATTCCTATAGTTTAACTTCCTTTTCCTTCTAATACCTTTATTTAGCCAAATTGGTTTCCCAGCAAAGCCCTGAGCAAAGCCCATTATTCACAAATTTCCCTTTATCATTTTTTCTTTATACCAGCTAGGATGGGCACCCGCCTCTCGTCCCATGCCACCAACAAATCCCTTAGAGGGGATCCAGATAGGACCTTCGAGCTACAGCTTCCTATGTTTCCCTTCAGATATGGGTTCAATGGGTTTTAGCCAGGACTCCATCGTGGCAAAATCTCTACCGCACCACCTGACAGTTTTCAGACAAAAAAAAAAAAGAATGTCCGGGAGGACTCTGGTTCCCAACACAGAATAAGGCCCCCTCCTTTACCGGGAACACTGCCTTTCAGTTTGCAGACCAAAAAGGGGTCTGAGAGGATCTGCTGTCCCCAACCAGCAGGTATGAGCAACTCCTTCTACCAGCTTTTCACAACTATTCACAACTTTTCCTAAACAACTTTACCTGTGTTCACACTTCTACTTTTACTGTTTTGGACTTAGAGGAGTCTGGGAGGCTCTAACATGCTTCCTTCAAGCAGCAACCTTGAGCATCTCCTTCCCAGACCTGGGCTTTGCTTACAGGGCCTTACCAGCTGGTTGCCCAAATCCGATTCTCTCATTCATTTTTCCATTTCATTTTCACACAGCCTCTCCCTTTTCCCTAACTCTGGCCCGTGCTCTGGCCAAACCCCCATGCTCTCCAGGGTCTGCCACTTGAACAGATCCTTTTTGCGGTTAGGAAAGGCCAGAGGGAGCAAAATCCAATTGTGATTGGGGAAAGGGTCTTCTCATTCACACAGAGAGACATACACAAATTTCCCTAGCTCCCTTGGACTTTAAAGTTAAAATTTGGAGGTATTCATCTTCTTTCCAAAGCAGCCCTTGAGCTCAAACTCAAAACTCCCTTTACTACCCTCAGTCCACCAGGGCAGGGCCTGGGAAACCCATCCACAGACACAAGGGGTCTGCTGCCGGCAAGATGGGGCTTACCAGTCCCAGTCCATTGGTCAGGTTAGCTTGGAGTCTCATCCTGGGTGCCAAATTGTTGAAAGAAAAATCTTCATCAGGTCCAGTCCAAACTGGGAATAAACAAAATGGAGACTGCTTTAGAAATAATAATAATAATAATAATAATAATAATAATAATAATAATAATAAGAAGAAGAAGAAGAAGAAGAAGAAGAAGAAGAAGAAGAAGAAGAAGAAGAAGAAGACGAAGAAGAAGAAGAAGAAGAAGAAGAAGAAGAAGAAGAACAAGAAGAAGAAGAAGAAGAAGAAGAAGAAGAAGAAGAAGAAGAAGAAGAAGAAGAAGAAGAAGAAGAAGAAGAAGAAGAAGAAGTTGGAAGGGACCTTGGAGGTCATCAAGTCCAACCCCCTGCTCAGGCAGGAACCCTACACCATTTCAGATAAATGGCTGTCCAGTCTCTTCTTAAAAACTTCCAGTGTTGGAGCATTCACCACTTCTGGAGGCAGGTTGTTCCATTGGTTAATTGTTCTAACTGTCAGGAAATTTCTCCTTAGTTCTAGGTTGCTTCTCTCCTTGATCAGTTTCCATCTGTTGCTTCTCGTCCTGCCTTGGGGAATAGCTTGACTCCCTCTTCTTTGTGGCAGCCCCTGAGATATTGGAATACTGCTATCATGTCCCCCCTCGTCCTTTTCTTCGTTAAACTAGACATACCCAATTCCAGCGACCGTTCCTTATATGTTTTAGCCGCCAGTCCCCTAACCATCTTTGTTGCTCTTCTCTATACTCTTTCTAGAGTCTCAGCATCTTTTTTACATCGTGGTGACCAAAACTGGATGCAGTATTCCAAGTGTGGCCTTACCAAGGCATTGTAAAGTGGTATTAATACTTACGTGATCTTGATTCTATCCCTCTGTTAATGCAGCCCAGCACTGTGTTGGCTTTTTTGGCAGCTGCAGCACACTGCTGGCTCATATTTAAGTGATTGTCTACTAGGACACCAAGATCCCTCTCACAGTTACTACTATTGAGCAAGGTACCCCCTATACTATACCTGTACATTTGGTTTTTCTAAAATTGCACGTGTAGAACCTTACTTTTTTCACCAATTAATTTCATTTTGTTAGATAGTGCCAAGTGTTCAAGTCTGTCCAGGTCCTCCTGTTGTAGTTTGTAGTTGTAGGTTGTAGTTTATTGAAGAGCAGAGCCAGAGAGAAGCATGGCTCTGGGAAAGATGACCACATGTAATAAGGAGTGGTGGGTTTTTATACCTTCTTGAGCTTTGTTTGGAGTTGTTCCCTTGGCATAAACTTTGACCTGAGTCTGTGTGCCTTTCTGGAATTCTGATGGTGGAGGGTTAATCCTATTATGTCCCAAAGGTCATATCCTGCTTCCCTGGGGCTGTGGCTGATGACTATTGGATTTTTGGTGTGAGGGATTGTTGATTCTAGGGATCTTTGTCTTTCTAATCCAAGCGTCCTGGTTCCAATCTTTCTGACAAGATTATCACATCTGCATTTCTGGTTTCTGTTTGGGGCAGAGAGACTTTAAGATCCTTTGGAGAAATATATTCTGCCATTTTAATATTTCCCAAAATATTTCTTTCTCTGGATTCTTCCCACAATACAAATGAATATCTACTTGTTTTGCAATATTTTGGAAACATCTGTTCCTATTACTAATATCAGAGCATTTGATTGCAAAATCTTTGCTCAGGTATAAGCTCTCCTTGACATTGGCCTTTGCCTGTTTTTCCCCACCTAAATGAGAGAATGTGAAACTTCATCAGAGAGCATACATATAGTACATTGGTTTGTACAACATTAAATGATATAACGCTAGAGTTAAAACAGCAAGCAAAATTACATGTTTCAAATATTGAAATATTTAGTTGTTTGCAAATGTAGAAATTCATGTTTCCAGCTGCTTAACAATTATTTGTCAACACATATGCATAACTTTTGAGGAGGGTCTGCAGCCATGGATATTACTTTCCAGTTTGAATAGAAAGATGTTCAGGGCTCCTTCTGGATCAGGAAAACACCATTTTAACAAGCTTTTAGAATCAGGCCTTCATATTAAATTTTCATCTGATTTATTTCTCTTCTTTGTTAGTTAGAGTTTAGAATGTTGCCTGAACTAAGCCATAAAGAGAAAAACTAGTTCTTTTCTTTTCTGGCAACATATTCAGACATATCCAGAACAACAACAAAAAAATGGCCACAAATGCCAATAACTCTCCTCATCTAACAGGAAATTTGTGGTAACACCTTTGTTCTTGTTGCTTAATTTTCATTCTTGTTACTTCTGCCCAGTTTATTTTAGCAAGGAAAATAGCCGAGAGCATGCTATCATCTCCCTCTTCCAAATGGAAAAACTGATGTATGTGCACACACAGCCTTCACCAAATCTCTGCAGACTTCTTTAAAGCTGTTGCCTTATGCTGAGCTTGGTGTTCAAAGATAAAAGCATTTATTGAATCCATAGTTGTAAGGAACCAAGGTGTACAACAGATGTTGGACTGGGAAAAAAGTCCAGTAAGGAGCAAACTTAGAACAGATTGCCAAGATTAAAAGATTAGAAAATGAAAAGGAGAGAGATACACATCCTTGAAATTAGTTTGCATAATTAAATTTCTATTTGGGCTGAAGGAGGCTTCATCATAATACACAGAATTTCTACTGAGATCAGTTATGGATGCAGCTTTGTGCTATTGAAGAATCCAATCTTCTCAATAGTTTTCATGTTGTCTATACATTACAGTACTTGATCTCTTCCATTATAGTATATGTTAATCTGATCCACTATCACTAAATGCAATTCTCCCACCAGATATGAATTATGGGAATTTATAGATATAGAGCAGGGGTGTCAAACTGCCGGGCTGCGGGCCGGATGCGTCACACAGAAGCTGCCCCCACCCCATTGCTGGCAATGGCAAAACTGTCCCGATAGGTTGTGCAACGTCACATGACGTCACGAGTTTGATATGTCTGGTATAAAGGACCAGAAGAGCGACAGCTCAGAGGCAGAACACATCCTGTGCAAACTGAAAGTCCAATGTTAAAACTCCAGAATTTCCAAATAAGCTTTGAAAAGCTTTGGCCCAAATACTGAAAAATACTGCATGTCAGCATCAGTAGTAATGGGTTCAAATGATCCAATGGTTTGACTTTGTGCCATCAGGAATATGAAAAGCAGAAAGAGAAGTTTTGTCTCCTCTCCCAGGCATCCACATCATGTGTTCTCATAAGTTATTCTTTCACTCTGCCCTCTCCTTCCTCTTGTCACCCAATACCATAACATGTTTCCTTCTTCCTTTTCTTGCTGTCAAGTTAATTCATCCTCCCCCATCATATTGCTTGACTACCTTGCATTTGCTCAGTTTTTTTCAATAACATCATTATATTTTCAGCCCTAAAATGGGAATTATCAAAGCTCTAATCACCATCATAATAGTTATAAGTATTATAATCAAGGTATACCAATGCATTTTTGTTAAAAAAAAAAAGCTGTATTATTTCAGTCAAGCCAATTCACCACTCCATCAATAAGGCAGCTGTTCTTAACCTTGCAGTGCCATAATATGCTATCAGTTCAAATGGGATTGACCTTTTGGATCGCAAATGTCACAGTGTCATAAATTAACAAATCTGCTCTAAATAATACCATTTCATTTAAAGCTAAATTTAAACTCTTGAGAAATGTAGTAGTTTTAAAATAAAAGACTGACAGAAAAGAAAGAATTCTCCTTGAACTGGGTAACATTTCTAATAAAAAGAAACAAAATGTGTTCAAGGCCACTTTATTCAGAGAACTGAAGGCATAGGACAGTGATGGTGAACCTTTTAGAGACCGAGTGCCCAAACTGCAACCCAAAACCCACTTATGCATCGCTAAGTGCCAAGTGGGTGTGGCCCATTGGGTGGACATGGCCCATTGGCTGGGTGTGGGCCAATTGGGTAGGCATGGCCAATTGGATGGGTGTGACTGCGGTGGTAATGGCAGACTGGGTGGGACTAAAAAGTTCAATCAATCAATTTCAACTTTGCAAGATCTTTTTTTTTCCTGCGAGAAGTTGAAATATTTTTTTTGCACACGGTGGCGGAGGCCTAAAGTGAAAAAGTTTTATAAAACCCAACTGAAGGCCTAAGACTGGGGCGACGGTGCATGTGTCCACAGAGAGGGCTCTGAGTGCCGCCTCTGGCACCTGTGCCATAGGTTCACCACCACTGGCATAGGAGAAATAAATTCAGACCTTATTGCTTTTAAAACATGGAACAAATCCCTTCCATTTTGGGATATGATCAAACACAAATAAAATAATTAAACTTTATTTAGTCATGTGCAAAACATTCAGGGGTTAAAGGCAAAGAATTATAGAGTGCATTAAAACATTCCCAACAAATCATCTCACAATGAAAAAAAAATGATAGGCGTATATTGCAGGAAAAACATGAGATAGCTCTTATTTTATTATTGGGGAAATTTCTGTTACCCTGAGAATCCAAATGATATAAACTCACTGTTTTTTTGCATAGCTAAAAAAGATACCAGAGCAGATAATAGCAGAAAGTAAAGCAGAGTAAAGCACACAAAGCCAGATTAAAGCATAAATTTTTAACACCGATCTATAGATAAAAAGATGTATCCTTTTGATCAAACAGATTTCTTAAAAAATGAATTTTGCTAGCCAGGATCCCCATTTCTTGTAAGTTTTCCATTTGTTTTCCCCAGGAGCTACTTTTTCTTTATTCAATCCCTGGTTGAGATTTGGATTTAACATACTTTTTTTTTTTTTTGCCTATAAAGAAGAATTGAGGGGAATTTCACGATTGTCACACAGATAAAGTATAAACCTCCTGCTGTTTCCATGTCTAGGAAGTACCTGTCAAATTGGAAACTGCCAGATGGCAATCATAACAAAGAGTTTGAGCTATTTTGTCCAGCAAACAATGGAAGGCTAGGATTCATGATTGATTCTTTCCCCCTCTATTTACCTAGCATTTAATTGCAAAAACATGGCCCCAAGCTCCAATTAATTTTCCCCTACAGTACTATACATTAGAATTTCAGGATAATGTAGTATAATTCTTTAGGAAATAAATAACAGTGTTGATACAGATACATAAGAATAGTTTGAAAAAAGCAGATCTATGTGTCATCTGTAATTAATTCCTTATGTACTTGCTTCATTTGCCATATGAAACATTTTCTTAGATAATTAATTGCATCTCAATATCTTGCAGTAAAATAACAAATCCTTAGCATGTCTGATATATAATGGGGTACCAAAGTGCAATTAGCACACCTTCCTTATGGACTAGCAACCAGAAGCTCAAAATGCTGGTGAGCGGAACCTTCTTCTTTTCTTATCAGCATCATCATTTAGGTTTGGAGAAATGGAGGGAGACCATCCCTTAAAAGTCCTGAAGCAACTTCTCATTCTAGTATGTGCCCAGGTTGCTTATTATTATTTTTATTTTATTTCTCATTATTATATGAAAAAGTATTATGGGCAATTCTATAATTAACCATTACTTCTGTATAACTGTATTTTTTTTTTCCTGCATCTTCTTTTGTAGATGAAGGCCAGAGAAAATGAATAAAGCTAAAGAAAACTGTGATGCAATTTGTCTAAGAGGTCATTAAAAAACTAGTGGCTTAAGGTCCAGCTCTATGAGCAGGTATTTTGAATTAAAACTAATTGGGTCCCTTCGTGTCTAACAAGTTATTCAAAGACTTTCATACATTGCTAAAGCCTATTAAATTAGCCCATATTAAGTAGGTAAACCTCAGTAAAAATGTAACTGGATTTTTTTATGGTTTGTTTAAGGCTGTAATGCACTATATGATTCCCATGCTAGTCTGGATCATAAAGCTTTATAGAATTGAGAAAAAAACAATTATTTCCATCCACAATCACCTTGTGGATATGATAGGTTCTGTTTTGATTTCAAAAAATGAAATACAGTAATGTTCCCACTCAATATGTTGCTCACATCATTTGTCTAATTGTCAATTAATTTCCTTATTGGGTAGAATTTTGTTTTCTTAAAATGTATATGAGAGAGTTATGCATTATTAGACTTGGGAGGGATTTCATTTTGTGTACTTCAAATGTAACCCTAATACATAGTTACTCAAAGAAACATCCCTGTTCTTAAACTGGCCTTACTTCCAAGAGAGTAAGGAATAGTCCAATTCATTTGACTGACACTAGATTAGGAGGGCTGACTTACACAACAATACATAAAAATCATCTAATTTGAGAATCTTATTAACTAAAGCATTTTCATAAAATTTATTTACAAGAGCACGCTTTCTACATACTAATTGCTCAAATAAACTCTATCACTTGAATTCTGTCCCCCACTGAAGCACAGCATATCAGTTGTAACAGGCTTCGACAAATTATTAATTAGAGCAAATTGCATTACTTCCAGATTGTCCCTCAGTTATTAAAATTCAGCTTTAAAGTCAGTGAACACCAAATTAATGTTTTATCTTAAATAAACAAATATCTTTCAGTGTCTAACACCAAGGTATTCCTCATTTAGTTGATGTGTTCATTCCCAAATATTATATTATTTTAAAAGCTGAGCTTTAAGCTTTTTTCAGGCGCTCAAAATGGTGCTTTAATTATTTCCTCTGCCTTCTATTTAAAATATGCAGCAACAGTTGTTCCTGTCTCCTACTCCAAAGAATTGGTTGGATTCAGCTATTCTTATTAATTCTACCGTTTTAACTGTGGAGAGTAATAATAAATATTACATATGATTTTGACATTTTCATCCTTAGTATTAATTTTTTTTGAATAATCAAAATATAAGCTTTTGGATAAATACAAAATTACATAGGCAAACTATGTTAAACGGAGTGTGCTGTTCATATGTAGGTTCTTTCACTGATTGGGAAGAATGTGCAGAATTCCAAATTATGTGTAGAGTTTACACCAAACTCCCCCAAACTTGATGTCCTCCAGATGTGCTGGGAATGCAATACCCAGAATTTCCTGCCAGCATGGCCAAGACATCTGGAAGAAGCCAAGTTGGGTAACTTTCATCTGCATTAAGTCAGCAAGCTTCCATTACAGGTGCTCTTTCTAACATTGAATGACAGGGGAAAATATAAGAAGCCATCACAATTGTATGAAACTTGCCAACAGAAACACACTGTCTCATGAATTCTGATATTAATAAGGGATCCTTCCTGATGGGCCGCTAGAATCTTTTCATGTTCTATTTAGCAAGTACTAATTTTTTAAAAGATAAGATACATATTACTTTGCCTATTCCATTTTTAATGGGTTGTTTTGAATTCTGCAGACTCTTGTAAATATTCCTGCCCACTCCAAAGCAAAGAGAACAACAATAAAATTGGCAAGATACTGTATGAGTCTTATCCTCTAACCCCCCCCCCCTTTTTTTTTTTTCTAGTGGATCAGATGATCAGCTGCTTGGGTTGCTTGTACTTTTCAGCAACTGCCCCATGGATAAAAAGAACAGAGAAATTATTTACAAATAATTCTAATGACTGCTCAATTGTTACTGCAAATGACCAGATAAATGCACAATGCAGTGTTCTGTAAATGTAATTGGCAAAGACAGCATTTTTTATAATTAAAAATTTCATTTTGTATAGAATGGGAGATGTTTGTTGCTCCATGACTTGTAGTTCTGTGGGCAGTAAAATGATGGGAAGTAAATAAAGACCAAAATGCAAAACAGATATGTTAAGTCCTCGAGTTAATGGCGAAAGAAGAACACGCATTCTGTAGCCAACAACTGTTTATTCTTCTTCAGCTCACTCCAACACAACTCAGAGACTCGCAGGCCTCTCTCACATTAAATAGAATCCCCGGGCAAAAAGGTTACAAGAGAAAATGGCGCGCTTTCGCACCTTGCACATGCACGCAGGCTGGCGCCGCTTAGACTGGTCCCGGGCAGCTTGCAACAGGCCAGGACCATAGCAATGTCCCGAGCCTGCTTTTGCAGGCTCAGGACACAACAAGATACTCAAAGGAAGGATAAGTGGAGTCAAGAAGAGGAAGACTGAGAAAACTGTGATGAAGTTGGAAAGATTTCCAAAATGAGACTTGAGAAGTTTTAAAGGATAACAAAAACAGAAAAGATATGTAAACCCTTTGGCTCTATTTATTTCATTTACCCTACTGATCTGCTAGAAGGGACATGGTCGACTCATGACATTCCTTACCTGCTCTCTGTGTTCTGAGGCAATGAAAAAGATTGTACAGCAATCTTCAGAAGAGGTTGGGGTGCTTTGGGAGTAGAAATGGTAGACAAAAAAGGGAACAGATGCTCATAATAAGAAGTGTTACTCAGCATCACATCTGTACCATAATTTAATTAACAGGCCACATTACACTTGTATTAGATTTTCTGTCACCAACTCCTTGGCTGCAAATTTGTGATCTATGACTTACAATTCAGTCATAGATCATTGTTGCCACACTCTTACTGGCAATTAAAGTATTCAGGATCTGTATTTTATTTATTTGTCTATCTGTGTGGTCAGCTCTTGAAAGTTCAGTAGTGGAAGGGAATCTCAAGATAGAATGCTCATTTTTTTCTATTAAATAACTAGCTACAAATTTAACTGAGGCACTTTTATGCAGAATATTGAGCCCCCAAAGTTTTGATTAGAGAAAACTGCATTTTCCTCTGGTTTAGCTCAATACTCATTAAGCTGTTTGACCACTAGGAGGCTGGGAAGTGAGCCACTCTCTCATTGCCAGACACTTTCATTCTGTATCCAGAATGCCTGTTCCCTTGACTGTAAAAGAAATATCACATTGTGGTATGGGACTTTTCTTGAACTTGACTTGACTTAACCTTTGACTTCTCTCTTGCCAGAAGCAAATACAGCAATGACTCAGTAATGGCTTTGAAGATTTGGGGAAGTGTTTTTTGTGATGACAACATTGGATGTCTGAATCAGTGAAACTTATGTTGATTTGTGAAACATGAAATAAATTCCTTAATATGTAGGTATCAATATAAATTAGACTAGCAACAGGGAGAAAGCAGAACTATTTAACTCATGTTTTGCATCTGTCTTTACACAAAGGGAAAAAACAGACCAACCTATCAAAAATAGTGCCATAAAAAACAAAATAGAAACACAAGTTAAGATAGGCAAGAAAATGGTTAGTGAGCACCTGTCCAGCCTAGATGAGTTCAAATCGCCAGGACCAGATGGATTACACCCCAAGGTTCTCAAGGAACTGGCAGATGTGATATCGGAGCCACTGAACTATATTTTTCAAAGATCCTGGAACACAGGGAAATTACCAGAGGACTGCAAAAGAGCTGATGTAGTTCCCATCCTCAAAAAAGGAAAAAAAATGGATCCAGGAAATTACAGACCTATCAGCCTGACCTCAATACCTGGGAAGATCCTGGAAAAGATAATCAAACAACGAATCAACGAACACCTAGAGGCAAACAAAGTCATTACTAAAAGCCAACATGGGTTTGTCAAAAATAGATCATGCCAGACAAATCTTATTGCATTCTTTGACCAAGTGACAAAATTAGTGGATCAGAGGAATGCTGTGGACATAATTTACTTGGACTTCAGTAAGGCATTTGATAAAGTAGATCACAACCTACTACTTGACAAGATAGAAAAATGTGGGGTAGACAGAACCACCACCAGATGGATCCGTAGCTGGCTGACCGGCCGTACTCAGCAAGTGGTCCTCAATGGAACTGCATCTATATGGAGGGAAGTGTGTAGTGGGGTGCCCCAGTACTCTTCAACATCTTCATCAACGATTTGGACGAAGGGATAGATGGGGAACTCATCAAATTTGCAGACGACACCAAGCTGGCAGGAATAGCCAACACTCCAGAAGACAGGCTTAAGATACAGAAGGATCTGGACAGACTTGAACACTGGGCACTAACTAACAAAATGAAATTCAATGGTGAAAAAAGCAAGGTTCTACATTTAGGCAAGAAAAACCAAATGCACAAGTACAGCATAGGTGGCACCATGCTCAATAGTAGTAACTGTGAGAGGGACCTCGGAGTCCTAGTAGACAATCACTTAAATATGAGCCAGCAGTGTGCTGCAGCTGCCAAAAAGGCCAACACAGTGCTAGGCTGCATTAACAGAGGGATAGAATCAAGATCACGTGAAGTATTAATACCACTCTTCAATGCCTTGGTAAGGCCACACTTGGAATACTGCATCCAGTTTTGGTCACCACGATGTAAAAAAGATGTTGAGACTCTAGAAAGAGTACAGAGAAGAGCAACAAAGATGATTAGGGGACTGGAGGCTAAAACATATAAGGAACGGTTGCTAGAATTGGGTATGTCTAGTTTAACGAAGAGAAGGACAAGGGGGGACATGATAGCAGTATTCCAATATCTCAGGGGCTGCCATAAAGAAGAGGGAATTAAGCTATTTTCCAAAGCACCTGAAGGCAGGACAAGAAGCAACGGGTGGAAACTAATCAAGGAGAGAAGCAACCTAGAACTAAGGAGAAACTTCCTGACAGTGAGAACAATTAATCAGTGGAACAGCTTGCCTCCAGAAGCAGTAAATGCTCCAACACTGGAAGTTTTTAAGAAGAGACTGGACAGCCATTTGTCCGAAATGGTGTAGGGTTTCCTGCCCGAGCAGGGGGTTGGACTAGATGACCTCCAAGGTCCCTTCCAACTTTACTATTATTATTATTATTATTATTATTATTATTATTATTATTAGTTAGAAGTTTCTTCTTAATATGAATGCTAATACTACTACAGAAACAGAAAGATTAAAAATTTTATCTGATTTAAGATAGACTGATACATGCATTCCATTGATATTAACACGATAGAAATCTTGGAACTTACATAGCCATGTTTGCTGCAAACAAGAGACTTTGCCAGAAATGAATTTCTGAGCATGTGCTCCTTGACGGAGATTCAACAGCCTGCTAAATGTGAAGTCATATAAACAATGTGAACAAATAATCTGCCATTGATACTAACTCTTTTGTAATGGGGACAAAGAGCATAAAAATCAAGATAATACAATGCATTGGTTTCATGGACAATGCAGATTAGAAACAGACAACTAACATAGCGTTTCAATTTGATGGGTAAAATGTTTTGCAAAAACTTCATTTTTTTTCAGTAACACTCAGGAACCATCTTGTTGCATTGAGATGCACAAAGCAAAAAACTAAGTGGGATCCCTTTGGTAAATGAAGCAATTTTCTTAATATTAGGGATGCTTACTTAAGTTGTGCAAGCACTTCTCTGTACTAAGATTAAATCCACGTTTTTGTATCAATTGCTTGCCTCTGGCAATTAGTCTTAGGAAGTCGCTGATGAAAGAAAAACTGGATGTACAATTATAAATTATATTTATATATAATTATATATAATTATATTAAAAATACGAATCCTGGGTAAACCTTGGAAACGATTTGTGTAGCAGCAAACAGAAGTTACATACTGTTTCTAATTTTATTTCTTCGAAATATTTTAACCATCTGTAAAAGCAACAAAAAACCGTGAAACATTTTAGGCATGGTTAAAGGAAAAAAAGTATGGAGAGAGGGCTTGAAGATAGATATTTATTTTTTCTCAATACTTAGGGCAAGTATCACTTCTTTTCTCTTTGTCCTCCTCCAGGTCACATATAATGATCACAGTCTAGTAGCACAATGTTTTGCTTTTACATGGAATGAACAGATCGTCAAATTTAAGATCTCTACAAGATATAACAATTTATCTACTGTATGTCAAGCATTATATTTTTCAGGTAAATATATTTTCCAAGATTTCAATTCTTGCTATTATAGGATGTATAATACATGCAATTTAAAGACTTTTATTATTTGGGATTTGTATGAATCATTTGGAAAACTACCAGATTAGAAAAAGCAGAATAAAGCCAAAGCCAGACAGTCACATTGCCAAGTTACATTGAGGGAAAAAATTATTTGATCCCCTGCTGATTTTGTACGTTTGGACATTGACAAAGAAATGATCAGTCTATAATTTTAATGGTGGGTTTATTTTAACAGTGAGAGAGAATAACAACAAAAAAATACAGAAAAAAACATTTCAAAAAAGTTATAAATTGATTTGCATTTTAATGTGTGAAATAAGTATTTGACCTCTTTGCAAAATATGACTTAATACTTGGTGACAAAACCCCTGTTGGCAATCACAGAGGTCAGACGTTTCTTGTTGTTGGCCACCAGGTTTGCACACATCTCAGGAGGGATTTTGTCCCACTCCTCTTTGCAGATCCTCTCCAAGTCATGAAGATTTCAAGGTTGACATTTGGCAGCTTGAACTTTCAGGTCCCTCCACAGATTTTCTATGGGATTAAGGTTGGAGGCTGGCTAGGCCACTCCAGGACCTTAATGTGCTTCTTCTTGAGCCACTCATTTGTTGCTTTGGCCGTGTTTTGGGTCATTGCCATGCTGGAATACCCATTCACGACCCATTTTCAATGCCCTGGCTGAGGGAAGGAGGTTCTCACCCAAGATTTGACGGTACATCATCCCTTTAATGCAGTGAAGTTGCCTGTTCTCTTAGCAGAAAAACATCTCCAAAGCACACTGTTTCCACTTCCATGTTTGATGGTGGAGATGGTGTTCTTGGGGTCATAGGCAGCATTCCTCCTCCTCCAAACATGGTGAGTTGAGTTGATGCCAAAGAGCTTGATTTTGGTGTCATCTGATCACAACACTTTCACCCAGTTCTCTTCTGAATCATTCAGATGTTCATTGACAAACTTCAGATGGGGCCTGTATCTGTGTTTTCTTGAGCAGTGGGGCCTTGCGGGCATTGCAGTATTTCAGTCCTTCACAGTGTAGTGTGTTACCAATTGTTTTCTTGGTGACTATGGTCCCAGCTGCCTTGAGATCATTGACAAGATCCTCCCGTGTAGTTCTGGGCTGATTCCTCATGTTCTCATGATCACTGAAACTCCACAAGGTGACATCTCGCGTGGAGCCCAAGACTGAGAGAGACAGTTATTTTGTGTTTCTTCCATTTGCAAATAATTGCACCAACTGTTGTCATTTTCTCACCAAGCTGCTTGGTGATAGTTTTGTAGCCCATTCCAGCCTTGTGGAGGTCTACAATCTTGTCCTCAACATCCTTGGACACTTCTTTGGTCTTGGCCATGGTGGAGAGTTTGGAATCTGATTGATTGATTGCTTCTATGAATAGGTGTCTTTTATACAGGTAACAAGCTGACTCTCTTAAAGGAGTGCTCCTAATCTCAGCTCGTTACCTGTATAAAAGACACCAGGGAGCCAGAAAACTTGCTGATTAATAGGGGATCAAATACTTATTTCACTCATTAAAATGCAAAGAGCATAATATTGGTAATTCTGAACATTCATGTACAACCTTTATTATTTCTATTTATTGGATATTTCTATCCTACTTTGAGAGAAAGCAAAGTCATCCATCTGGCTTTCATGCCTCAGGTGGAACAGTTCAACCGTGTGCCTTAACCACTATATCAAACTGAGTCTCATCATTTTATTATTTAGATTATTTATAAGATTATAAGATTGTTTATAATCTTATTATGACAATTGTGACAAAAAATTTAAAGACCAAAAGATATTTTTTTCTATTTGCACAAAGAGGTATGCTACTTTACAAAGTAGAAAACATTGCTCATTTTTTTTCACCATATATTATACAATATCCTCTGCTAGCTGTTGTTCACAATTCCTGGAATATATCTTCCCCAATACATCTCTGGATTTAAACCAGCAGCAGCTTGGATGCAGTTAAGGAAAGCTGCAGATATAATTGTTAAAAGAGAAGAATTTGAAGATAAAAACTGCTGAATCATGAGCAACTTTTTACTTCTAGCACTCCAAATTAAATGTAATAATGCTTCTTTATCACTTTCACAACTCAGAAATGTTCCAGAAGGAATAAACAGATAAATCAAGTCCATTTAATATCATACTAGGTTGTAAGGCCATAAATTAGTCTTCAGGATTTCATTAAAATAAACAGATCTCTAAGTAGCATCTTGCAGATCAGGCCAATTGTTACCATTCCAACAAACAATCCACAGTCCACATTAATGTTGGATATGGTTCAGGGATCAATGAATTAACATTCGTAGTTTTTAGAAATAGTTCCAGCCAAAAAATACAACCTTTGAAGGAGCCTTAAATTGTTTAGTTTCCATATTCTCCAGCTAGATGCTGCTGAAATTTAGCAGCTTGAAGTTACTAAGATCAATTTTTGTAAAGCCTCAACTCAACAGCAGCCTTCTGTTAATGGCAACCTGACTTTTACTTGGCTAATTTCTGGCTCTCAGTCTATTGCTATCTGCATTCTTGGAATATGGTAGAGCTTAATTAGTTCAAGGTCAGAAACTTTCACACTGGGATTTGGATTAACATGATCTGTATCTGATCTTTTCAGTGTGAGTAAATGGAATTTGGTTGATTGTACCAGCCAAGTTAATAAGTGTATGCAGTTAAACCATACACAAAGGCATGAGGACTTGGATTCATTCATTTCAGAAAGACATAATATTTGTATGAATTTGGTGACATTTGCAGCAAACACAGATCAGGAATTTAATAGACAAATTAAATCACATTTCATAAATTTATGACCATTATAATGCATGGGCTATATGAAGGAAGAATTTTAAAACAAGGGATGTTGCAGAACAAACCAATGTATTAAAACTTGTATTTAATTCCAAGAAAGTTGTTATATAATGCATGAGCAACAATAATTTTCATAACTTATTATTTAATATATATCCTTCAGTATGTCATGCGAGTTGGGTAGTCATAGAAAGTTTCTTAATAAATAAATAAAAATACAAACTCAAGGATGCTTATGTAATATCTCTCCTATGCCCCCCCACACACACACACAATTCCTGAGGTAAATTGGGATGAGAGAGAATAAGGACTCACTGTCACCTAGTGAGCTCCAGTCGCTCTAGATAAGCGAGAAAAATGGGTCTTCCTATTCCTAATCCAACAATTTATCACTATCCTAGCATTTTAGGCCAATGTCCAACTGTAATTTCCTGGCTCACTTAACCTTTTTTTAATTACAGTAGTTCAGCTGAACTACTCTAGTGTGTTTGACATGACTCTGCAAACAAATCTCAAGCTTAAATTAATACTAAATTTTGCTACCCAGAGGTTCATATCATTCCAATATTATCAACTGTACAGGCTGTTCATTTAACAGTGGTTTTAACATTTGAAGCCCTATTTGAGTTGGGCTAAATAAATTGATATACTATTTGCATGCATATATAAATGTGATTTTTGCTTAAGTTGGTTTTAGCACTTATAATTGACACTACTAATACAATACATTGGCAAGAGAAAGGATCTTTTCAGTGGCGGCACATTTCAGTGAAATTCCCTGCCTGTTGGATTTTACATAGAGCCTGAAATTTTTTCTACTCTGCCTTTATTCTGAATAAAAAAAATTCAACTGAATAGAAAATAGTCATGGACATTCTAGGATCTCCCAGATGACCCATTTTAATCTGGAAATATTCCAACCAATCTAAGAATACTGATATATTTTTGCCACAAATAAATTTTCCAAAACAATAAGTGATTTATGGTATTACAGAATCTGGCAAATATCATGACTCAGGAGAGAAAAATATGTTTCACGCAACATCAGATCACAAAATATTGTGCATTCCTGCAATGACTTATTTAAGTTTGTACTTATGGGTTGTTTTTTTGTTGTTTTTTTTTTGTTTTTGCATTGATCTATTTATTTGAACTCTTGGATTTTTAATGTTTCTTTAATTTGTTCCATGCTTTAGAAAACGGCAGATGTGAAAGCAAAAAACTTCAAAGTAAAAAAATAATAATTTTAAAAACAAATCCTAACATTCTTGTAGATTTGTCATAACATGCAATATGACTTTAAATAATAATGAAGTAGACAGTTACATTATATACTCAAACTTTTATTTAAAGTATATTTCCATATGTGCCTTTGCATTAGCAATAAATTATTATACAAACAAATGTTGAGGAATGGAATTTAGGAAAGAAATACCCATATTATTGAGAACTGATAAGCTTTCCAGAATAAATAAGTTTTGCTCTGAGTAGATGAGATTCATTTAAAAATTATAATAATAAGAGGAAAGTTACCTCTGTGTCATCAGCTAAAAAAGACAACTGAATGACAGATTATAAGAGACAGAAAAAGAAATGGGGAGTTGGAAGCAAGATAAAGTCTGGCGTCTATAAAGGCAAGGATGAAATTGCTGTAAGTAAGAAAAGGATGCAATTTCCTAATTATGCATGAAGAAAATGTTTTCTGCGTACATATCTGGAAAGTAAAACTTGCTTAAACTAAGTGTGAAGGTGTCTATATGGCAGTTACTTGTACTTGTACACAAGAATAGAGACCATATCTTGAAACTTCAATCACAGGCCAAGAAACCAATGGTGTTTCTGTCACCTTGATTTTTGTTCATTCTCTCAATGATCATGAAAAATCAGCTTTGTTCTTTGTTCTGATTATTATATTTAAATTTAGGTGCAAAATAGCCTACGTCAAGTACTTAATCCTATCACCAGTGGTGGGATTCAGCTAGTTCATACCACTTAAGCAGAACCGGTAGCTAATTTTTTTTGCCTAGGCCCAGAATGGACTTCCGGAAGCGGTATCCACACAGAGATCCGGTTGTTCACATATTTGAATCCCACCACTGCCTATCACTATTGCATATTAACTATTTATAGCATTTTATAAAATATTATTTTACTCTCCCCATGCTTTGTTGAGGATCTGAGTCTAAGTGGTCTACAATCTTCCATATCCTGCAAGAAAAACAGGTAATCCTCGAGTTACAATTGACCCAAAATTTAGGTTGCTAAGTGAAATATTTGTTAAGTGCTTTTGCCCCATTTTATGACTTATCTTGCCACAATTTTAATCATTTCATTTATTAAGTTAGTACCACGGTGGTTAAGTGAATCTTCCTCATTCACTTTGCTTGTCAGAAGGTTGCAAAAGCTGATCACATGACCCCTGGACACTGCAACCGTCATAAATATGAACCACTTGCCAAGCATCTGAATTTTGATCATGTGACCATGGGGATGCTGCAACGGTCGTGTGAAAAACAGTCATAAGTCACTTTTTTTCAGTGCCATTGTAACTTCGGTCACTGAATGAACTGTTGTAAGTCGAGGACTACCTGTAAAACCTATTATGCCACTTTGGTACATTTGTAATCTGTAATAGGGACCTTTTGTGCAGAATGCAATGTCACTTTTATGAATGGAAGGGACTTCCATTGGTAAACTTCTCTTGCTATAGACCTTCCTCATACTTTCACATGCTATTTTGAAAATCCATTACTCTCTACAGAAAATACCAAGGATACCTGGTGAATATAATTAGATTCCACTCCTTACTTTTCCTCTCATGGGCCTTGATAGAGAGCTTCTCAAGGAAAAAAAACTCAACCCAACAAAAACAAAACCCCACTGCAATCCAAAATGCAACTTGATTCTCTTGGTTTATGTATTATATAAGAAAATACCTCCCTCGGTATGTATACTACTGTATGTATTTGGAATCTTTCCTTGTGCAACATATTCCTTGCTATTTCATATTCAGTGCATTGCAGGGAGTCAGTTTAGTTTTGCCAATTATATTAACTGATACTTTGATTCTCCCAGGTGCAATATATGGGTTTAATGCAACTGCTGTTAAAATAAACTGTACTTATTCTGGCAGAGGTGGTTTAAGCCACAAGAATATTTCATTTAAATTCTTGAGTTTCTTTGGGGGGATGTTCTAGCCAAATATGAGCATTTAATATATTTTTCTGCTTTATAAAAGATCTTATCACTACAGATGTGTGTCAGCATTAAAAAAAACTATTAGAATTCAATAATTCAATTACAGGGGCCTTCATTTGGTTATCTGAAAGCTAAGGAAGAATTTGTCTCAGAATGACTCAGTTAAGCTGGTCAGTAAGTCTGGTGTCTGATGCTGTCTGGTGTTACTACAGTGGTATGAATTTCTTTTAGTAACCTGAATGACATCAGTGCATAGATAGCTATGTCCAGTTTCTATTATAGTTTAGTACAGATGGGCAGCAGAGCTTTAAACTTTCCATCCCTTCCTGCTCTAGAAAAGTTCATTCTATCCACATTTATTGCTATTTTATTTACAATATATAACAAAAGTCTACATGTTCACTTGGAATGAATCCAACTATGTGCAGTAAAGCTTACTGTCAGCTATGAATTTCACACAATTTTCTTCAAAAGAGATGTAGGAGAAATTTTTGTTGGGAAAATTATGGCTATTATAAAACTCCTTTGATTAATTCAGTTCTATGTATACATAATGTATACACCAGTCGTGCTATTGTTCTGCAAGATGACCAATTTTATACAATATTTTTATTTTCATTTATATTTTTATTATGAAATTTAATTTAAAAATTGAAAATACAAAACATAGACAAAGGGAAGGAAATAGTAAGCAAAATAAAATAGCAGATAATGAAAACATTACTGAAGAATTTATACCAACACCATTCACTATACTTTTGCCTTTGCATCCATTCTTGCTTCCACTTTGTCTGCACTTTGCTTTATACATCGCTTTTTGTCCTTCTTTGATCAAAATAATGATTTGGTATTTGCATGTCAGTTCAAGTTCGATGAGAATAAAATGGTCTTATTTTATACATTTTACACTTGGGGCTTAATCTACTTTTCCATTTACAAGTTTATTTTTCTAACATTAGTATATGCTGATTTCTGTCTCTCTTTATTGAAACAACAGAGAATAGACTTCTGTATTTGAAGCAAGTGAAAAGTCAATTTACAATAAATGAATTATATTGTTTACACAACAAATAAAAAACAAGGTGAAAAGAGCTTATATGATTTATAACAGTCTCTTGCTATAAATATTAACTCTTCTAAGTTCAGCCACAGAGAAGCAGAACTACATCTGCTTAATATACTTCACAGTTTAAGACAGATGATTAGTAAATATATATATTAAAAAGAAAACTGTAACAAAATATTTAATTGAACATTTCTTTACTGGTAACAGTAAAGGCAGCCATTTTGGTTTGTTAGTAGAAAGCTAAATAAAGGTTTTTTTTATGCCACCAATCTATACGAGTCTAGACATATTTAGGCAACTGTAGTCCACATTTTTTAGTGTTGCTGAAAAACAAATCAAAACTGATGCTGAATTTTTATCTCAGCTGTCAGGTTTTACTCATATTCTCTAAAATTGGACAGACAACCCTCCAGATATTTTGGCTTAGACCAGGGATCCCAACCCCCAGTCCGTGGACCGGTACTGGACCATGGCATGCCAGCAACTGGTCCACACAAATAAGCAAAGCCCCATCCATGAGATGCAGGCAGCACACAAAACCACACACTCTCTGGTCCATGGTAAAATCTTTCTCCACAGAACCAGTCTGACTTAGACAATGACATTGGCCTTGTATGCTGAGGCTAATGGGGATTTGTGTAAACCATATGGAAGGTTTCAGGTTGTCAACTGCAATTCCAACGAGTATTCCATGTACTGCCATCCCTAACAATAATCAGTCAACATAAATCCACAGCTCATTAATAACTAGGGACAATATACATTTCGTATTACAGTACCAGGCCAAAAATAGAGAGGCAATTGTAACAAAAACACAAGCTAGGTTGGCTCCCTCTTAGCCTTCTTGTAGACTGTTATTGCTGTAGACGTATTGTCTATCTTTGTAGGAACTTGTTAATGTTATTACTGCTTATGTGGCATAGCGTAGAAATAAAACAGTTTTGGTAATGATATACGGTAGCATTGTGAGAAACAAAACAGGTGATGAATTAAGTCAATAAGGCAACTCTTGACAAATATAACTTAATGTGAAACAAAACGCTTCAATGAGATTTTCTGTATCTAACATGTATTCACATAGAATCTTAGTAACAAATGTAAATTGTATGGTGGCATATATAAGCATTAATAGAAAACCTTGAGAATGAGACTGTGATAGTATTATATATTTACATGCATTGAAAATTTAACTTTCCCAATATATGCTAATAAAAAATCAGCACATTGAAAATGCATATGATAAATATATATTTCATACATAAGTATCATCTAAACTGTAAAAATAAGTAAAATTGGAATAGTGTAATGTGGTAAAAAAGAGAAGCAAAAGAGAATGGTGGAATAAGATTTATTAATAATTAAAACAAAGTAGTAATATCTGATACTTTATCACCAATGAACATTTTAAAATGAATTATAGAATGATAGAATATTCCTTGTTCTAAAAAAGCATTAGTGGTGAGCATATATAAGGCATGTGAACAAATATTTTATATAAACCAATATAATCTCAGGTATTTAAGGTTCATATTTTAATTTTGTGGATATACTTAGACCAGGAGTGCCAAACTGCCGGTCCGTGGGCCGGACGCATCATACAGAAGCCGCGCCCACCCCATTGCCAACAATGGCAAAACTGTCCCAATACATTGCACGACGTCACATGACGTTGTGAGTTTGACATGTTTCACTTAGTCTATATCTCTAAATATTAGTCTGTCTTAAATCTAGAATGTGTGTTCTACCTGAATAATTATTCATGCTTTTTCCCAAATATCATATCCCATCAATCATTTATTATTGAGAGCTATTGTCAGAACTTTAAGTGTTAGGCATGTATATATGTGTTTCTGGATTGCTTAATTTGGCAAAATTATACTACAAAATACTTCCTCTCAAAGCATTGAAAGACTCTAAATGTAATTGCAGTTTAAAAGTAGAAAAAATAAATGATATTTACATAATATTACTTGATTTGATCATGTAATTGTATTGCCATGATCTTACCTTTTTGGTTATGCTTTGTTTTATATGTATATGTGTGCATTGTGTAACTACACATACTGATGTCGTGAATAGAAAAGTAATGCAATTAATGAACTACCTTATTTCAGAATGTTTTCATATCATTAACACATTATGTAAAACAACAGTTTTTATAAGCTGAATCATCTCTCCCATTTCTCATATCAAGCCGAAAGTCAAAGAAAATGAGCCCCCAAACCGCATGTGCAGCAGGATGCCATTGGGCAGGGGTATCAAACTGGTGACCCGTGGGCCGGATGCATCATGCGCAGGCCACAACCACTCCAGCTCCGCAAAGACAAAAAAGTCACAATACATCATATGACACAATCGAGTTTTACACCCGTGCCATTGGGGATCCATGAAGCCAAGATCCATAAGCCAAAGCCCATTCTGTAAGCAAGAACTGGGAAGTCCTGGCTGCAGTCAAATGCTCTCTGCAGATTTCTTTAGACTATTCTAAAGTTACAGTTGCAAAGGGTGCCCTGAATACCTCGTAGATGATCTCAGAAGAAACCGAATAGGGGATACCTCTGAAAGCAAGGTAAAATTACCCAAACTAGGAAACCTCATCAGTGCTATATGGATTGATATTATACACCGTAGCACCATTTTCTCCCTAAACTGAAGTATGCTTGACTCATAGTAATTTGATTAGGCATAAAATCAGTATCATCTGTGTACAGCTGACAACACCAGAATAGCTGATAGATCTGTTTGATTCTAATGCACCATGACTCCACTGAATCAACATGTCTTTAGCAGCGCCCTTCCTTGAGTTTCAGAATGAACATTATGTAAAAATCCCTTCCACTGGCTTTCCCCTGGATAGGGACCTCAAACATAGGCAGGAGAAAAGAGAATTATAGACTATTCCAAGTAGTATCTGACGTTATAGTACGGTATACGTTGTGCAACATTATTTATGGAAATACGTTTGGCTAAGTTATTTTTAACTTATGAAAATAAAATATTTACAGGTATAGATATAGCATGCTGTGTTTGTATAGTGTATGGCCAGAATTCTAGCCTTATGTCTGTTTTATATTTGAAACCAATGATAAATTATCTGCACGGGTTCTTAAATTTCTTCCTCCATTGAAAATTTACATGCTGACCAACTGGAACCGATTCCCTTCGGATTAAGATATAAGGCAATTACAATTTGATCTTAGAATTCTGTTGCCATTCATCTACCACACTGGTTCTGCACTGAGATTTTTGGTTTAAAAATGATCGGCGTGGTCAGAATATATTACTTAAATTACAAACTTAAGTTTGTAAATTACAAATTTATGTTTCTAAACAGCCATAATTTCATATTATGTCTAGAATATATAAAAATACAATACATGCAGAAATACATATTAAACTAACCATTTTCTTAAATTTCAATGCTTAAAAAAACTGATAAAATATATAACTAAGGCATTTAGATAAAACCTATCAACAGTTCCCACTCAAATTCTTATTATAAAGACTTAACATTTCCAGCATTTTGTTTCAACAACAGATCACTGCAGTTTCAGAAAAGTGAGAACTATGACTTGTGTTTCAAAACAATATTTCAGTCTTAAGGCTCGCTACAGTTTGTTCAAGGCGAATGCATTTTAAAAGGAACCATTTTAGAGCACATGAAATAATTTCTAATAGTGCATTCAATATTATGTTTAGAAAAGAGCTTGGGAAATTATTCTCAAACACACTGAATTAGATACATCAGAAATAAAAAAAAAAACTCTGCAGAAATATGTTTTAGACCAGCACTAGGCAACCAGAAACAGCCTCATTTGTACCTCCAGGATCTTGAAACGGTGCCACAGAAATTTGATGGTAAAATGACTATATTTCACCTGATGCAACTTTTACATTTACCGTAAATGTCGGCGTATAAGATGACTTCTGCGAGCGCTGAAATCGGCGCCAAAGACGGGGGTCGTCTTATACGCCGAGTCGTCTTATATGCCGGAAATACTGGTAGTTTCCGGCGTATAAGATGACATTCTAGGAATGCGGCCCGGCTATAAAGACAGGAGTTGTCTTATACACCGAGTCGCCTAATACGCCGGCATATACTGTACTTTGTTTTGAAATGATAATAATAATACAGACTTTTTTGCTTTTCTTATCAACAATTATTAAGTCTGATTGATAAGAAAGACAAATGTCTGGATAATGGATGTGGCAGTAACTGGAGGTGTTTTTATTAAACAGTATCTCCCTATCCCGGGTCCTTGGGAATTGACAAAAATGTCAATTCCAGTCTAAACATCTGACTGACTTTCTGACCAACCCTAATAATAAATGTGGGAATGGGAGCTCAACGTCTTTGAGAGCCACACTGCTCTCATTTTCATTTTTAAAACCCTGAAAATGGCCCCAAAGTGCCCCCCGAAATGTCAGTTGGAATTGTTGGGACTGGGCTTTTTTATTTTGAGGATGAATGGGAGCAGTTTGTCCCTGACAAGTCTCAGATTTCCACTTTCCTCATTCGGCACACATATGTCCTCCCAAAGGAGGCTGATAAATTCACCCTCATCTGTTACTATGATGTCACTATATCATAATGTGGCCTACTGTATTTCTCCAGATCAGGAAGTTGAATTGCACCCACATCCCTGAAACGTTGCCCACCTATTTTTGATGAAGCCTCAAAACTGCTGATGAAAAGAGAGAGAAATAGTGGAGTTCCGCATATGGAGAAACTTCATCCGTGCCCTTTGAAGTGTTATGTTTGTTAAAGTACAATTCCCAATAAGTCTTTGGGTTATAAAAAGCATTTTCCTTCCAGTTTTGTTAGATCTGGAGACAGAATGAAGCATCCAGAATTTCCTGGAATGTTCCATTTTTAGAGACATGCTTTATAAATATCTACTTTAAAAGATCCTATTCTTCACTTTATTTTAGTTAAAACAAGCTACAGAAGAAATACTTTAAACACCCCATTGGGCAATTTATTTTAAAAGGCTTTATTCTGAATATTTCTTGTGATCCCACCTTAGTTGCATTCTGAATTCATTAATTTTACTTAATTATTTCAACTCTGTTTTTTAATATGTTAAATCCACAGCTCTGGGAAAAAGAGACAGTTTAAAGAGCATTTGTATAGTATAAAAGTCTGATAATATAACATGAGTTGTGTTACCTGAGAAAAATGATTGCTCACAAATGGGGAAAAATGAGTTCCAAACTGTGACCAAATATATTTATTTCGCAGTACTTTCTCTGCAAAATACATTCTTCACAGATTCTACTACTATTCCATATATAATGCTTAGTAATGTTTTTGGAAAAAGGGATGTATCCTATCATTTGAATGCAGATACTTTCAGGGTCCGTGTTGAGAAACATTCCAAGATGGAATTATGCCAGCATATAAGCAATAATATGCTAGTTGACCCACCATTTGACTCAACAGCTTCTCATGATTCTGTGTCAGAAAATGAGATTCACAAATCATGTTATATTGTCAAATACATCACTTAAATATGAGCCAGCAGTGTGCTGCAGCTGCCAAAAAAGCCAATACAGTGCTAGGCTGCATTAACAGAGGGATAGAATCAAGATCACGTGAAGTATTAATACCACTCTACAATGACTTGGTAAGGCCACACTTGGAATACTGCATCTAGTTTTGGTCACCACGATGTAAAAAAGATGTTGAGACTCTAGAAAGAGTACAGAGAAGACCAACAAAGATGATTAGGTGACTGGAGGCTAAAACATATAAGGAACCATTGCTGGAATTGGGTATGTCTAGTCTAATGAAAAGAAGGACGAGGGATGACATGATAGCAGTGTTCCAATATCTCAGGGGCTGCCACAAAGAAGAGGGAGTCAAGCTATTCTCCAAAGCACCTGAAGGTGTTTTTATTATTATGTATTTAAGAAGATGATCAAAGGCCTCCATAGTTCAGGATACTCACCTTAAAATCGGAACCCAGAAAAATTTAGTTAATCACAATACCTATGAAGAATGAAGATTATCTTTGGGCCCTGAGAGCATGCAGGTGTCAGGTCAGAATATTAGTGGCAAACCTGTCAGCAACTGGAAGTGCATAAGTCCATGTACTTCCCTTTACTGTCTCACCTCAATCCATGCATCCTTTAATTTTCAGACACATCTTTTTCTCATAATCTCTTGGCTAGCTTCCTAAACTGTGGTTCTAGTTTTCCATTCAATCTGGAATCATATTTCTATTACATGTTCAGCAGTTTTCTTTTCTGATTTTGCATGAGTATTATTTCTTCTTACAATGCTTCCAGATGCAGTACACCATTGTACTACTTGCCTGATAACTCATAGGGAGGGTGTTTGTTCATCCACAAACATATAATTGAAATAAATACCTAATCTCCATTCCAGAGAACTAGAGAGGCACACAGCTTAGAAAAGGTGAAGAAGTTTCCTCCAATTTTTCTAGGACACTAAGGTTATCTTTGAAAGAGTTGGACTTCACCTTCCCCATGTGGTGGGATGCAATTTGCTAGATAATGGGGGTATTAGTCATGAAAATACTGGATTACCAGAAACAGTGGCAGAAAAGGGACCCTCTGTGTATGGATCATAGAAAAGGTGTAAATAGGTTACACAAAAAAGGTTAGCTGTCCCCATAACGAAAGACAGAGAGAAGATTTCGAGAAAATAGATATAGAAACCAGTAAGCTCCAAGATCAAAAATGGCACAAATTCTTTGGACAAAAAAGAATTTTGAAGAGCATTGCTGTGTGTCTCCATTTGTCATTTATGCCTTTAAATGAACTAAATCTGTGCTTTAAAGTCAGCATATATATATATACAGTATATATATATATATATATATATATATATATATATATATATATATATATATACACGATTAAAAAGGTTAAAAATATGAACCCTGGGAATATTCATAGTGAAGATATAAAATGAACACCAGGGTAATAAAAACTTTAAAAGTTTTTAATAAATTAAATAAATTAAAACTATAAAAGTTTTAAAAAGCGCCAAGCTTTCGCCGTCACCTGCCGGCATCCTCAGCCCTGAGGATGCCGGCAGGTGACGGCGAAAGCTTGGCGCTTTTTAAAACTTTTATAGTTTTAATTTATTAAAAACTTTTAAAGTTTTTATTACCCTGGTGTTCATTTTATATCTTCACTATATATATATATATATATATATATATATATATATATATATATATATACACATCTTTTTTGTGAATCGCAAGATAAACTTTGTAAAATCAAAAGTAAACATGAGAAAAAAATGGGATAGGTGATATACTACAAGGAAAGTGTTCCATATGAGCCATTTGATTTAAACTGAAAGAAGCAGAACTATAGAGGCATTATTGCCTTTAAAGAACACTAATGGCTAATACAAGTTTGTTTAGCTAGCTGCAATTTCAAGAAAATTCATGTGCTCACTGACAGATACGTAGGATGCACTTAAGGCTTCTGTGGTCATCTTAGCTACTTGCCCCCAAAATATCCTTACATGGTGACCTTTCTTCATGACAGGCTAGATGCTGCAGCAGCAATACCAGCATGCACTGTTTCCTAATCAGCAAGTATCCTAGTCAACAATTATTCAGTTATGTTCCTATTGGGCATATGCCAGTTTCCTAGTATCGTACCCTATTCAAAAGTTTATTGCACAGCATGATGATAGAAGTAAATCATGTCTCAAAATAATTTAAGCCAATCATCCCCACGGAAATGAATCTTTGGGTGGATATGAAATATATCCTGATTATTCTGCCAACAAAAAGTCAGGCAGTACATAAACTATTTTACTTTGTTTTGTTTTGTTTTTATTCTATTCTATTAGCAGTGGAGTTGTTGAAAACATCTTTTATAAACGGTCCCAAATGTGAACTTGATTTAGATTAAACAAGACAGTCATGTTAATAAAATAATTGATTATTAAAAACATACTTGAGGTTAACTAAGTAGTAGATCTCTTTTTCCACAGCCAGGAGAAAATTATGTTTTCAGCAGTCAGCTGGTATTCATTTACTATATAGCAACTTTTCTCATAAACTGTAGCCTGTTTCATCTTAAAATCTTTAAAACATAGTTTTATGTTTGTTTTTCATTTCAGCATTTATGGATAAGTTAAAATACAAAATATACTTTTAATACAAAATACAATTCAGTTCTCACAAATATAGAAAAGATTTACATTCCTTTTTCTGATAAACCTGTGTAAAATGTGGATGTTAAATACTAAATCTGATGGAAAAATCCAACTTTACTTTGTTTAATTTGGTAAATAAAATTGGTATGAAATTCACAATTGCTTTGGAATAAATATTATTTATTGGAATAAATAATTTTTTAAACATATTACTGGAAAGAATATTTGTATTAAGTATAATTAATGGGCTAATTGGAGAATTAATAAACAAATCTAAGTTTGAATGAAGAAGTGATGTACACACTCTGCACTGCTAAACACAGTATAAAGTATAAAGCTACAGATAGATAGACCTCCCATGGAGATTCCACAACGGCACCAGGAAAAGTGATACTTTGGGAATCTCCTCTATAAATTTCTTTCATCTGAATTCCAAAAACACTCAGGGCTAAAACCCACTTATACATTTAGAGTACTATGTGTATGCTATTGGTAAAACAGAATAATATAGTGAGGTTGAAAAGATCTTGAACTGTATCAATTCAATCTGAAAATGGCAGTCTGAATATTCTTCTTGTTCACTTTAAGAATAGTAACAATTACTTTGAAAACATTTGGTGACTTGGGTCTTATTAGTCAGAAATTGGTTTAAGGCAGGCATGTTAAGCTGCCAGCCAGTGGGCCAGATGCATCATACTGAAACTGCACCCACCCCACTGCCAGCAATGGGGAAACATTTGCGATACATCATGTGACATCACGTGACAGCGTGAGTTTGACATGCCTGAATGAAATATTTAGATCTTTTATGTAATCTAAGATTAAAAATATATATTGCTGATCTTTGCTATTGACATCACTATAGAAGGATAAATCACAGTCTCAATTCATATGAATTTTAAGGAAAAAACTATGAAAGCTTTATTTTAAGCACACACATCTTTATTAAGTTTAAAGGACTAAATTCACTTAAATAAATCACCCCTAATCACTTGAATAATGTTTGTACAAGTGCAATCATTGTTCCACTGTGGAAAATATTTTACTAAAATCTTTTAGAACAAATGAAGATAAATAGGCTAATTTACCTGTGATGGGATGAATATAGAAAATATCCTCATGTTCACTGATGATTGTATATTATACACTGTTTTCCATCAAACTTTGGTCATGAGCAATAATGGTAAAAACAGAAGTACGTATGAAAGAAAATATTAAATTTATTCTAAAAGATGTTAAAGTATGAAACAAGTTAAACTGATAACTGGTGAACTATATTTACTGTTTTGTTGTTGTTAATTGCGAAGTCGTGTCCGACCCGTCGCGACCCCATGGACAATGTTCCTCCAGGTCTTCCTGTCCTCTACCATCTCCTGGAGTCCATTTAAATTCACACCTACTGCTTCAGTGACTCCATCCAGCCATCTCATTCTCTGTCGTCCCCTTCTTCTATTGCCCTCAATCTTTCCCAGCATTAGGCCCTTCTCCAGTGAGTCCTTCCTTCTCATTAGGTGGCCAAAGTATTTGAGTTTCAACTTCAGGATCTGGCCTTCTAAAGAGCAGTCGGGGTTGATCTCTTCTAGGACTGACCGGTTTGAACGCCTTGCAGTCCAAGGGACTCGCAGGAGTCTTCTCCAGCACCATAGTTCAAAGGCCTCAATTCTTTTGCGCTCAGCCTTTCTTATGGTCCAACTTTCACAGCCATACATTGCAACTGGGAAAACCATGGCCTGGACTATACGCACTTTTGTTGGCAAGGTGATGTCTCTGCTTTTTAGAATGCTGTTTAGATTTGCCATAGCTTTCCTCCCCAGGAGCAAGCGTCTTTTAATTTCTTGGCTGCAGTCCCCATCTGAGGTGATCTTGGAGCCCAGAAAAATAAAATCTGTCACTACCTCCATTTCTTCCCCATCTATTTGCCAGGAATTGAGAGGGCCGGATGCCATGATTTTGGTTTTCTTAATGTTGAGTTTCAAGCCAACTTTTGCACTCTCCTTCTTCACCCGCATCAAGAGGCTCTTTAGTTCCTCTTCACTTTCTGCCATTAGAGTGGTATCATCTGCATATCTTAGGTTGTTGATATTTCTCCCGGCAATCTTAATTCCAACTTTTGATTCATCTAGCCCTGCCTTTCTCATGATGTGCTCTGCATATAAGTTAAATAGGCAGGGTGACAGTATACAGCCTTGCCGGACTCCTTTTCCAATTTTGAACCAATCAGTGGTTCCGTGTTCGGTTCTCACTGTTGCTTCTTGACCCGCATATAGGTTTCTCAGGAGACAAATGAGATGGTCTGGTACTCCCATCTCTTTAAGAACTTGCCACAATTTGTTGTGATCCACACAATCAAAGGCTTTTGCATAGTCAATGAAGCAGAAGTAGATGTTTTTCTGGAACTCCCTAGCTTTCTCCATGATCCAGCGTATGTTGGCAATTTGATCTCTAGTTCCTCTGCCTCTTCGAAATCCTGCCTGTACTTCTGGTAGTTCTCGATCCACATACTGCTGGAGTCTAGCTTGTAGGATTTTAAGCATAACTTTACTAGCATGTGAAATGAGTGCAATGGTGCGATAGTTTGAACATTCTTTGGCATTGCCTTTCTTTGGAATTGGAATGTAAACTGACCTTTTCCAATCCTGTGGCCACTGTTGAGTTTTCCAAATTTGCTGGCAAATTGAGTGTAGCACTTTTACTGCATCGTCTTTTAAGATTTTGAATAGCTCAGCTGGAATACTGTCACCTCCACTAGCTTTGTTGTTGCTCAGATTTTCTAAGGCCCATTTCACTTCACATTCTAGGATGTCTGGTTCGAGGTCAATGACCATCTCATTGTGGTTATCTGGGATGTTAAGCTCATTCTTGTATAGTTCTTCTGTGTAGTTTTGCCATCTCTTCTTAATCTCTTCTGCCTCTGTTAGGTCTCTGCCATTTTGGTCCTTTATCATGCCCATCTTTGCATGAAACGTTCCCTTCATATCTCCAATTTTCTTGAAGAGATCTCTGGTCCTCCCTATTCTGTTGTTTTCTTCTATTTCTTTGCACTGTTCATTTAAGAAGGTATTCTTATCTCTTCTAGCTATTCTCTGGAATTCTGTATTCAATTGGGTGTATCTTTCTCTTTCTCCTTTGCCTTTCGCTTCCCTTCTTTCCTCAGCTATTTGCAAAGCTTCCTCAGACAGCCATTTTGCTTTCTTGCATTTCTTTTTCTTTGGGATGGTTTTAGTTGCTACCTCTTGTACAATGTTGCGAACTTCCATCCATAGTTCTTCAGGCACTCTGTCTATCAGATCTAATTCCTTAAATCTATTTGTCACCTCTACTGTATATTCATCAGGAATATGATTTAGTTCATACCTGAGTGGCCTAGTGCTTTTCCCTACTTTTTTCAATTTAAGCCTAAATTTTGCAACGAGAAGCTCATGATCTGAGCCACAGTCAGCTCCTGGTCTTGTTTTTACTGACTGTATACAGCTTCTCCATCTTTGGCTGCAGAGCACATAGTCAATCTGATTTCTATGTTGACCGTCTGGTGATGTCCATGTGTAGAGCCGTCTCTTGGGTTGTTGGAAAAGAGTGTTTGTTATGACCATCGTATTCTCTTGACAAAATTCTATTGCCTGTGCCCTGCTTCATTTTGTACTCCAAGGCCAAACTTGCCTGTTATTCCGGTTATCTTTTGGCTTCCTACCTTAGCATTCCAATCCCCCATGATGATAAGGACATCATTTTTTGGTGTTAATTCTATAAGGTGCTGTAGGGCTTCATAGAACTGGTCAATTTCATCCTCTTCAGCACCAGTGGTTGGGGCATAGATTTGGACTACTGTGATATTGAATGGTTTGCCTTGGATTCGAATTGAGATCATTCTGTCATTTTGGGGATTGTATCCCAGTATTGCTTTTCCTATTCTTTTATTGACTATGAAGGCTACTCCATTTCTTCTGAGGGATTCTTGCCCACAGTAGTATACCTGATGGTCATCTGAGTTAAATTCACCCATTCCTGTCCATTTTAGTTCGCTGATTCCTAAGATGTCGATGTTCAGTCTTGTCATCTCTTTTTTGACTACGTCTAGCTTGCCTTGATTCATGGATCTTACATTCCAGGTTCCTATGGAGAAAAAATCTTTACAGCATCGGACTTTCCTTTCACCACCAGATATATCCACAGCTGAGCGTCCTTTCGGCTTTGGCCCAGTCGCTTCATTCTTTCTGGCGCTACTAGTACTAGCCCTCTGCTCTTCCCCAGTAGCATATTGGACACCTTCCGACCTGAGGGGCTCATCTTCCAGCGTCATATCTTTTTCCTTTTAGTACTGTCCATGGGGTTTTCATGGCAAAGATACTGGAGTGGTTTGCCATTTCCTTCTCCAGTGGATCACATTTTGTCAGAACTCTCTGCTATAACCTGTCCGTCTTGGGTGGCCCTGCACGGCATAGCTTATAGCTTCATTGAGTTACGCAAGCCCCTTCGCCACGACAAGGCAGTAATCCATAAAGGGGTACTGTTTACAGGTATATAATAGGAAAAGTTATTATTTTATCATATTAACGTACCAAATATATTTACTAAATTAATTCTTGAATATCAGTGATGCACTGATAGCAGAATATCAATGACGTAATGATGATAGCAGAAGACAGAGACATAAGGAAGATAAAGTGTATGGAAGTTATTTATTCCAAGAACTGAACACATTAAACTTATATAGATAGTAATAATAAGTAATAAGTAATAGTAGTAAAGTTGGAAGGGACCTTGGAGGTCATCTAGTCCAACCCCCTGCTCGGGCAGGAAACCCTACACCATTTCGGACAAATGGCTGTCCAGTCTCTTCTTAAAAACTTCCAGTGTTGGAGCATTTACTGCTTCTGGAGGCAAGCTGTTCCACTGATTAATTGTTCTCACTGTGGCATTACAATGCCACTGGCATTACAATGCCAGTAATGTTCAGCTACATACAAAATAAGAATTATTGGACTCTCAAGTTCTTTATTAGTTCATGTCAATCAGCACTCTGCTGACTTTTTAAAGTTCAATATTAATTATTTGTAAAATTTTAAAACCATGAGCAGCAGGTTGGACTCGATGACCTCCAAGGTCCCTTCCAACTTTATGATGATGATGATGATGATGATGATGATGATGATGATGATGATGGATCATCACACAGTCAGCCAGATGTTCAGACTGGATTTGGCATTTTGTCTACCTATCGAGTCCTTACCCAGGACCTGGGATTGGCAGATATGGATGTTTGATGGTATTACAGGTATCGTCGCAGGATGGAAGCAGTTCCTAGTAAGGCCCCCTTTTGCAATTGACTAATAGCAAATTTGTCAATGCCAATGGTGTTCAAGTGGTGCTCCAGTTGTTTTGGGATTGCACCCAAGGAGCCTATTACTATTGGTACTACCCTTGCTTGCTTTTGTCACAGTCTTTCTATTTCTATTTGTAGGTCTCTGTATTTTGTTATCTTCTCCAGTTCTTTCTCTCTATTCTGCTGTCTCCAGGCACTGCCACGTCCACTATCCAGACTTTTTTGTCTTTCTTATCGACAATTGTTAAGTCTGGGGTGTTATGTTGCAGGTGCTTGTCTGTTTGAATTCTGAAGTCCCAGAGCAGTTTAATTTTATCATTTTCTATGACTTTCCCTATTTTATGATCCCACCAGTTTTTGCTTACAGGCAAATGATATTTTTTGCAGATCTTCCAATGCACCATTGTTGCTTCTTTGTCATGCCGCTGCTTGTAGTCAGTCTATGCAATCTTCTTGCAATTATTATTATTATTATTGTTGTTGTTGTTGTTGTTGTTGTTGTTGAATCTCTGGAATGCACAGAACAGCAGCAGTGAGCAATAATGAAAATACAAAAATATAGTAAAACATTTAATTTTATTTATTTACTTATTACCAATAATACATCAACACATCTAGCAGAATGATTCTTACCAATTAACATTCAAAGGCCTTCTGGAATAGCCAGGTTTGTATTATTCCAAGGTCGTAAGACTAGTAGCCAACCTTATCTCAGGGAGGGCAGGCAAGCTATTCCATGTGAGAGGAATTCTCTCACTGAATGCCTCTTTTCAGGCCTATAGTGCTGTACTTCTTAGTAGCTGTGGGAACCTTGAACAGGTCCTTTCATTTGCAGCCAGAACATCTCCCACAGCAAAAGTGCTACTTGAGTGTCCCATAAATATATGAACTGCTACATTTTACATCATTTGAAGTTTCCTAAGAAGCTTGAAGGGCAACCCCAGATAAAGTCAATTCCAAAAATTCACAAGGGAAATGATAACTGACATTTTCAGTACCTCTTGTTCTTGGTACAACTATTGGCTCAAGTTGGGTAAATAGCCTTCAGATTTTTCCAGCAGGAATTGTGAAATCCAGGATGACCCCCAAACTGCAAATCTGCCCTCTAGCGCAGTACTAACCCATTGAGAGCCAAAGATGATAATAGTTCAAGAATCAGAAGGCTTCTGGATAAATAGCCACTTTAGGGTGCTTGTGTGAGTCTGAACTGGTTTCTTCCTATCTAGACTGTGACAGCCTCCAAATACTGGGTCATGGCTTTTATTATATGAGCCATTTGGCTTGATATATAGATATTCAACTATAATTCATTTAGTAGTGATACACATCCTGAACCAATATATTACTTCTTTGAGTGACCTCATATAGCAATTAAACAGGGTGGGGAGATGACCACAACATGAAGCATCTCACCAGGGATCATCTGTGGGGCCAGATATCTTCCCAACTCTATAACCACTGACTGGACTTTCCCACTCAGGAAAGAGTGGAATCATCAAAGAATGGCGTTGGCAACTTGTAGTCTGGCCAGAAGAATATTGTGGTTGACTGAGTCAAAGCTTTTCAAGAGAACCAGGAGGATGAGGATGTTCTTACACCCTCCATTTAGACCCCCACCTTAAGTCATTATGAGGGCAACCAATGCAGTTTCAGTCTCATACTGAGGCCTGAATCTCAAACTGCCAAGAACAGATAACTTGCTTCTTCCAGGGTTCTCTGTAATTGTCACTCAACAACTTTCTGCACAATTTCTCATATAAAGCAGATATTGTATATTTATTTATTTATTTATGAGACTTATATACCGCTTTAAGTGCAAGCACTCTCTAAGCGGTGTACACCAGTAAGCAATGTATATATATATTTACATTGCCCCCAACAATATGTAGTGAGCTGGAACACCAGGGTATTAAAGTATCATGGTGGCTTCAAGTGCAATTGCAATCTAGATATGATAAGAGATCTTAAATTGTATGGTTTTTATAAAGACTAGATAATGTTCGATCAGATATTGCTGACTTCTGATGAAAAATTGTTTAAGAAATTATATAATTTCTTATTAAATTTGAAAATGGAAGATGAACAAGTGAAAGAAACAATGATACAATGGGCACAAAACTTTGGATACAATATAGAATTAGAGAAATGGCAAAATCTGTGGGAAAGAAATTATAAATTGACAATGGCAACCTTGTATAAAGACAACTTATATAAAACATTTTATAGATGGCACATTCCACTGGTTAGATTAGCAAAAATGTTTATAAATATGTCAAATAAATGTTGGAAATGTAACCAAAAACTGGACAAACTCACGCTGAAGATTAAGAGAAAGAAGATACAGAATATTTTCAAACGTGGAATTTATTCTATCAATGGCTGGAAAAACGGTGTAGAGACTAGGAATATAATTTGTATTACTAAGCAAAACAAAATGTAACCCAGATAACACGATGTTTATCAAGCAATAATTAAATGTAATAATAGAATAATAATAATAATGCACTGAAATTAGTATATCAGGAAGCTTACTGACTACTGGAGAGACCAAACTGGCCTACAAGAAAGACCAAATGAAGAACAGAATAGAGGCATGGGAAGACAAAGCACTACATGGCCAATACATTAAAAAAATAACTGGGAAAGCAAATAATAACAAGACCTGGCAATGGCTAAGACCAGGAAAATTGAAGAAAGAGACCGAGGGACTAATTCTGGCTGCACAAGACCAAGCCTTAAGGACAAATGCATATAAAGTCAAAATTGAGAAGACAGCAACAGACAGTAAGTGCCGCCTATGCAAAGAAGCTGAAGAAACAGTGGACCACCTGGTAAGCTGTTGCAAGAAGATTGCACAGACTGATTACAAGCAGCGGCATGACAAAGTAGCAACAATGGTGCATTGGAAGATCTGCAAAAAATATCATTTGCCTGTAAGCAAAAACTGGTGGGATCATAAAATAGAGAAAGTCATAGAAAATGATAAAATTAAACTGCTCTGGGACTTCAGAATTCAAACAGACAAGCACCTGCAACATAACACCCCAGACTTAACAATTGTCGATAAGAAAGACAAAAAAGTCTGGATAGTGGACGTGGCAGTGCCTGGAGACAGCAGAATAGACGAGAAAGAACTGGAGAAGATAACAAAATACAAAGATCTACAAATAGAAATAGAAAGACTGTGGCAAAAGCAAGCAAGGGTAGTACCAATAGTAATAGGCTCCTTGGGTGCAATCCCAAAACAACTGGAGCACCACTTGAACACCATTGGCATTGACAAATTCGCTATTAGTCAATTGCAAAAGGCGGCCTTACTAGGAACTGCTTCCAACCTGCAACAATACCTGTAATACCATCAAACATCCACATCTGCCAATCCCAGGTCCTGGGTAAGGATTCGATAGATAGGCAAAATGCCAAATCCAGTCCGAACATCTGGCTGACTGTGCGATGATCCATAATAATAATAATAGTAATAAGCCCAGGGCAGGCTTCAAAGGGAGAAAGCAGAAGCATTATACATTTACCTGTTTAACATAGAAAATTTAACTTTAGAAAATTCTAAAAACAATTCTGACAGAGGCATACACATAATTTTGCTGGAACTTAAATGCTTTTAATTTTTTTTACTCTTTATATTTTTCAAACCGTGTAAGAAATAATGGATAAAATGGTAAAATGCAGCTGTCCTTTGAAACATCATAGTCCAGGACATTAGATTAGCCCCAACCATGGCCTCAAAGACAAAATTACTGTTTTGTCACTGGGCTTGGGCATTTCGGTGTGTGATAGAGCCTATGCAGTGGCTGTGTTAATTGTTGTTACTGATTTTTATATAACAGCTGCTGATGTATAAGTATGGTTTTTACACTGTAAAATAAAAACCATATTAGCTACCCAGAGTCATAAAATTGAGGTGCGTGGACATATAAATTCAAAATGGCAGTACGATGAAGCACATGATAAAAAGGGCACAAAAATATTCCTATTTTTAGTATGTTTTATCAAAGTATCATTATTTATAAAACAGGAAAGAAAAAAGATGAGTAGGAAAAGAAATTGGTAGCTAACTGTGAAGTAGTCTTTGTAAAATCTGGTAATCAAAATAAAAAAATGGCATTCTTCCTAAGTCACTGATGCTGATTTATGTACAAAAGTATGAAATATGATCTTCAAAAATCTAGAAAAGAAATATATACATCATTCCTTCTCCTTAATTTAGAAGAGAACTAATAGAAAAAATGTACAAAACAAACAAGCTTTCTATTAGTAGTTTAAATTGGACAAATAATAAAAAAGAGAATGCTAATACTAACCAAAGAACCATACTTAGCTCTAACTAAACTTTAGAAATATTTATCACAATAGGCATTTGTTAAAACATTATCAAGATAAAGAACTGGAGAATTTTACTCAATTATGAAAACAAATTTGTAATATGGCAATTGATATTAATCAGTTATGATATATTCAGTTACCGTACATTTGCCTTTGTCAAATAAATTGTTCTGTAAATACAAGCAGATCTACACCCTGGGAGCTGGAATAGACTGTGTTTGTACTGTTGCCTACAACTGCAGTAAATACTTTGACAGATTTTTTTCTAAGTTATATTAGCAATAACATCTATTATAAACAGCAATTTATACTACTGCAAAGGCTTTGAGGGTTACAATAAATGGTACAAAATAAAAAGGTTGAGGCACCAACGGTGCATCAGAAGAACTAAGCACAGATACTGATACCACGCTTTTTAGATAGAACATGTTGAAACAGCATGACTTTAGCTGCCATTAATCCAAATATGCCTAAAGTTAGTCTCTAAACAAAGGACTACTCCCCTATTACATTAATAACAATTCCATGTTAAAAATAAAAAAACAAAAAACAAAAGAACCTATAGATAAACTTTGCCAGACTGGTTCTCTTACTTGTTGCTGGCTAGGGAGAGTGGTATTTATAATTCACAACACCTGGCTGGCTCAATCAGGGCAGGTACATTTAAAGAACCTATCCTGTGAACAGTTGTTGTCCAACAATCTCTTCCTAGATCAACAGCATAGCACTTAGACTTATATACCTCTTCACAGTGCTTTACAGCCCTCTATAAGCAGTTTATAGAGTCAGCATGCTACCCCCAACAATCTGGGTCCTCATTTTATCCACCTCGGAAGGATGGAAGGCTGAGTCAACCTTGAGCCAATGAGAATCGACCTGCCGAACTGCAGGCAGCTGGCGGTTGACAGAAGTAGCCTGCAGTACTTCATTCTAACCACTGTGCCACCAAAATATTGAGATTCTCCCATATATCCTCTGTGATTTTACTGTTAAGATTGCCTAGGCTTGCTTTAATCAAAACTGTTCAAATGTATTCTTATTTATGTTTATTACTAGTTAGCAGCATACTGTTTTTATTCTCATATTGCATTCCCTTAGGGAATTTCCATAAAATACACCCCTCACAAGGCATTATTTGTAACAGACCGTTTCAATATCAGATTAGCTCACTGAATTCTAATAATTGTGTGCATATCTACTAAAAAGTCTTTTATTAAAAAATATATATGAAAGAAACACCTCCCATTTGAATATGTTGCTAACATTAAGCTTGGAAAAGCAATTTACACCTTTAGTCATACTATAGTCCTTGTTTAGCGACTGCCTAGCACAGTCGCAGTTATGATTGCAATTATGATGATGAAGAAAAAATAACGTTGTGACCAATTTTCACATTTACAACCTTCGCATATCTGTAAAGCAAAGAAAAGCTAAAGCAAGATCATAAACATGGTAACGGTTTCATTTAGTAACCACGGCACTTAATGACTGAGTTGCTGCTCCTTTTGAACACTAAACAAGAACTTCCTATGTATGCCCACACTCCTCTGATTCCTGAAAAGCATGAAACATTAAGAACTATAGTCGACTGAGCTGTATCTCCAAATGAAGAAACAACAACTTGCTAGCCAATACAGAAAAATGATTATTATGCAGCTAAAATTGTATATTGCTGATTTTAAAACATTAAAACCAAATAATTGTCTTTAAAACAAGAAGCAAAAATGCCTTACTGTCTGTTGTAGCTTAAAGCTCGTTGTGATGGCAGCTTAACAATGTATATTAGAGACACAAAATCATGATAATATAAGAATCAAGATCAGGTGAAGTCTTAGTACCGCTTTATAAAACCCTAGTAAAACCACACCTGGAATACTGCAACCAATTTTGGTCACCATACTACAAAAAAGATGTTGAGACTTTGGAAAAAGTTCAGAGAAGAGCAACTAAAATGATCCAAGGCCTGGAGACTAAAACATATGAAGAACGGCTGCAGGACTTGGGTTTGGCTAGTCTAAAGAAAAGAAGAAACAGGGATGGCATGATAGCAGTATTCCAATATTTGAGGGCTGCCACAAAGAAGAGGAGGTCAAACTATTCTCCAAAGCACCAGAGGGAAGGACAAGAAACAATGGTTGGAAACTGACCAAAGAGAGAAGCAATCTGGAATTAAGGAGAAACTTCCTAACAGTGAGGATAATTAACCAGTGGAACAGCTTGCCTTGAGAAATCGTGGGCACTCCATCACTGGAGGCGTTTAAGAAGAGACTAGACAGTCAGTTGTCTGAAATACAGGTGAAACTCGAAAAATTAGAATATCGTGCAAAAGTTCATTTATTTCAGTAATGCAACTTAAAAGGTGAACCTAATATATGAGATAGACTCATTACATGCAAAGCAAGATAGTTCAAACCGTGATTTGTCATAATTGTGATGATTATGGCTTACAGCTCATGAAAACCCCAAATCCACAATCTCAGAAAATTAGAATATTACAAGCAATCAATAAAACGAGGATTGTACATAGAACAATATCGGACCTCTGAAAAGTATAAGCATGCATATGTACTCAGTACTTGGTTTGGGCGCCTTTTGCAGCAATTACTGCCTCAATGCGGCATGGCATGGAAGCTATCAGCCTGTGACATTGCTAAGGTGTTATGGAAGACCAGGATGCTTCAATAGCGGCATTCAGCTCTTCTGCATTGTTCAGTTTCATGTCTCTCATCTTTCTCTTGGCAATGCCCCATAGATTCTCTATAGGGTTCAGGTCAGGCGAGTTTACTGGCCAATCAAGCACAGTAATCCCACGGTCATTGAACCAGGTTTTTGTGCTTTTGGCAGTATGTGCCTCTCCATTCTTCCTCCAGACTCTGGGTCCTTGGTTCCCAAATGAGATGCAAAAGTTGCTCTCATCAGGAAAGAGGACTTTGGACCACTGAGCAACAGACCAGTTCTGTTTTTCTTTAGTCCAGGTAAGACGCTTCTGACGTTGTTTGTTGTTCAGGAGCGGCTTGACAAGAGGAATACAACATTTGAAGCCCATGTCCAGGATCCGTCTGTGTGTGGTGGCTCTTGATGCACTGACTCCAGCCTCAGTCCACTCCTTGCGAAAGTCCCCAACACTTTTGAATGGCCTTTTCCTGACAATCCTCTCCAGGCTGCGGTCATCCCTGCTGCTTGTGCACCTTTTTCTTTCCACATAACTTTCTATTAATGTGCTTTGATACAGCACTTTGGGAACACCCCACTTCTTTTGCAATTACCTTTTGAGGCTTTTCCTCCTTATGGAGGGTGTCAATGATGATTTTCTGCACAACTGTCAGGTCAGCAGTCTTTCCCATAATTGTGATTCCTACTGAACCAGACTGAGAGACCATTTAAAGGCTCAGGAATTCTTTGCAGGTGTTATGGCTTAATTAGCTGATTAGAGTGCGACACTTTGAGCCTAGAATATTGAACCTTTTCACAATATTCTAATTTTCTGAGATTGTGGATTTGGGTTTTCATGAGCTGTAAGCCATAATCATCTCACTTATGACATATCATGGCTTGAACTACCTTGCTTTGCATGTATTGAGTCTATCTCATATATTAGGTTCACGTTTTAAGTTGCATTACTGAAATAAATGAACTTTTGCATGATATTCTAATTTTTCAAGTTTCACCTGTAGTATAGGTTCTCCTGCTTGAGCAGGGGGCTGGACTAGAAAACCTCCAAGGTCTATTCTATTCTATTCTATTCTATTCTATTCTATTCTATTCTATTCTATTCTATTCTATTCTATTCTATTCTACTCTACTCTACTCTACTCTACTCTACTCTACTCTAATAGACCTAAAGACTTTGAAAATAAAAAAATAAGGTACTCTTTCAATAGTCAGTAGGTAGAGAAATCTGTTTTAACATGGGTTCAAACTTCAAACTGTAGTTTATTTCTGCTTCTTCTGTAAGCTGTCTCTGTCTTAGGATGCCTATTAACACACATACACACACACACACACACACACACACACATACATATATAGCAACATTACAGAAGATGCATTATGACTGGGTACTCACCCATTTCACTGATTTCAGAAACCACTACTTCATACTGAGTATGACTGAAAGAAATCATTTCTGTGTGTGCTTTAGAAGAGATGATCACAATGGCTGTAGCAGTTCTAGCTGGGATCTCTTGATCGCATGCCACTATCAGGAGGTGGGTGAATAAGCCATCATAAAATACAGGTTCCTGAAGAAATATTTCACCTGTATTTGAATCCATCTCAAACATTGTGGCTGGTGTCACAAACCTAAAATTCACAGTTCCATTCAGACCTAAATCTATATCACTGGATTGTACAGAAGCTATTGTCTGATTTGTATGTGTTTGAGAGGAAAGCAGAACTCTTGAACTCAAGAAAGCAGAACTATTGAAACGGCCTCATTTCAAATGGAACTTTTATTGGGAGATACTGACAGCAGGAATAGAAGGTAGGATCTGAGGGTTTCCCGCGTGAATCAATAAGTCAAAAGAGTCCATAGTAACCCCACCCCATCTGTCCATTTGGATGGTTCAAACAGGCCAATCCGCAGGTGTGAAAACGCTGTGGGAATGGAGCGATAAGGCACCGCTTCCAAGGCTGTTTCGTCTCTGCGCCGCTTCTTCTGCACCCGGAGATAAGGCAGAAGGCCAGAGGCACATTCCATTCTCACCCCAATAGAGAAACATCAAAGAGGATAGAGCAAGGAACAAAGCAAAGGAAATACACATCAGCAACCCCAAGCTTCCCCCGCCCCCAAGGAGAATGGCAGAGCCCGCAAAGAGCAAGAAATCCCATGCCCATAGAAAGACAGGGTTCTGGCAGGATATTTGAACTTTAAGAGGATTCTCTAAGAAAAAGAGGATTGTTGTCATTTACATCTTCAATCTGTACTATTATAGTAACATTGGCACTTCTTGGTTGCCGGATATCAGAATCTGCTGTTAGAGCTTTAAATATATATTGAGATTGTCTCTCTCCGTCTATTGGTTTATTAGTAAGGACAATACCAGTATTTCTGTTAATAGTAAACAGTCCAAGAGTTTCATCCATTAGAGTGTACACAACCTTTCCATTTGAACCTTCATCTGCATCTATAGCAAACAGTTCAGGAATTGATGACTTTTCTTCAATATCTTCACTTATAATTGCTTGATAATGATTTCTTGTAAATAAAGAATTGTTGCCATTTTCATCCAGGACTGTGATGCTGGATTGCCCAGATCAAAACACTCTATGACCAAGGTAAAGTTGTTGACTATCTCTCTGTCCAAACTGTACGTAGTGAAAAGGTCTCCTGTAATTTTGTGCAAAACAAAGCATCCTCTGGTATTACCGTCTTCAAAAGAGTACAAAATGACTATGTCATTTAAAAACAAAAAGAAGAAAAACTTTCTGTACCCTATTATGTATTTACATATAAATACTATGTAAGAGCTGTGATACTGACAAAAGTCCCAAATGCTAGAAAGTATTTTATCCAGAATTTTAGAGATTAAAGGTTGATTCAATATTCAGATGCAGGACTTAAATTTGCATTGTGAATTTAAGAATGACTGATATTTTCTAAGGAAAAAAAAAAGATTTTTTTAGTGAGACACTAGACCAGTTAAAATTTTTGTAAGGACTTATATATTTCCTATATTGTAGAATTTAAAGAGTCTATTAGTAATAATATTGTATTAAAATAAATAAATCATATTAACACAAGCTAAATGTACAAAAATGCAAATATTATAATAATGCTTTTTAAGAGTAGTTAAATAAGGTCAGCAAATGCTAAATTTCAAATCTTGTGTTTTTTTTTAAATAAATATACATTATAAAATTGTTCACTTATTTGATATTGCACAATTCTATTATTACCTATATCATCATCCACAGCCAGGAGAGTTGTTATAGTTGAAGGCAGTTGGTTCTCCAATATTTGGATATCAGAAACTGGAAAGATGATTTTAGGAGAATGATCATCTCCATCTAGTATTCTAACGATAATTGATGCTGTACTGGATGAAGAGGGAGTGTCCCCATCTTGAACAAGCACTATATTTGAAAATAAGCATATTTGAAAACTAATTTATAGTAACAGTTTGATGAGATCAGATTGCAAACCATTCTGCCTAAAAGGTCAATGCAACACTCTTTTGGTTTGTTTCAAATATGTTCAATGTATAGGACACAAACAATACAAATCAAAAGTAATTCCTTCCTTGTAAATTTCAGACAAATTAAATTTAAAGGGAAATAAATGTGTAATCCCTGGGTCATTGTATGTATAGTATCTCAGATGCCTTGCCTTTAATATGATGAATCTCTTGAATTTCTCCATCAAGCAAGGTGGCAGTTCTAATTTCTCCAGTATTTGAGTTTATTTGAAAATTCTCATATGCGAGTCCTGGCAATATGTCATATTTAAGTAGGGAATTGATTCCTTAAAATGTGCACACAAACACACATACACAAATGTAAAAATCATATTTTAAATGTGCCATTATAATATCAACAATAGCTTTCAAGCAGTTTCTTGGTGTATTCATTTATTACAGAGGCGATATAGATTTATTTTTTCTATATATTTTTTTCTGCACTATTTTATTTAAAAACCAGTTGTAAGTAAGGATGTCTAAGGATAAAGATATATTAAATATGAACATTTTGAGAGTTCTTTTAGACCTTCCGAGGGTCAAAAAGAACGTAGCATGACTTTTTAATTTGAACATTATGTGGCATTTGCAAGTATTAAAGTTCTCTATTATTAAATAAAAGAGAAAATATTCCGATTGGTTAGATATAATAACCCTGTAGTTCAGTGAGACAGAACCCTCCAAAATTAAATGTGAAAAAGATTAACTACTAAGAAATGAATGTTGGTAATAGGACTTTTAGTGTTATTTTGGTGATTAGTAAATCTTCACTAATTAAAGATTTTACGTTAATACTGGGAATTCTTTTTTTAAAAAAAAAAACAAATTTTATTGGTTTTTTAATTAATACAAAGTGCTTGAGACACACCGTGGGGCTGGGGTAATCAAAAATCCAAAAACAAAACATATATAAGTAATTCAATCAATGCATCAAATATTCCCTCTCTATTTCCCTCAAATAACTTATATATTTAAACTAGTCTATTTCTACCTTAAATTTCTACTAATCCTAAACCTGTTTTAAATCTTTACGCAATTACAAGACCATAATCAAATTGAACTTCAAATACACACATTATCAGTTCAGGTTATCTCTTCTAAATATGTCCTAATTCTTTACTTTCATCACAGATCTTATTTATTTCTTCCACAAATCTCTCCCAATTAAAATAAACATTAATCTATCCTATACATATCTAATCCATCAATCCATCAATTTTTTTTCTTAACAAAATAATAACAATCTTAAATCATTTGAGTCCCTTAGACAAAGATCTATTTTCATCCAATTAATTATCAAACCTAATATCATCCATATTATCAAAGAGAACACATCATCTTATTGAAATCACATTCAATTAAATATTAATTCAATCCCGATCTAAAACATCTCTTCATTTTCCTTCATTCCATTATATAGTAATTTTCATACATTAATCACCCATTTTTTCTTATTTCTATTCAAAAACCTAATCCTTAACTCAGTCCATAGTTCTAAAATGCCTTATAACCAATATATATAGTTTTAAATTTCTCTTTTCAGTCTTATTCTAGGCTTTTTTTTCTGCCAAGCAGGTTTCCACAACAACGCTTCCCTTCCAACCGGTAAATCTCTCTTTGTTGCTTGTGGTGTTATTTGAGGCAGTAATAAGCTTCCTGTCGTCTGGATTGGACCTCCATTTCTCTTATTCTTGAAGCCTCACTGCATTAAAGGTTCAAATCTCCATCTTTGTTTTTTCTGGTCCTCACAAGTATAGATAAAATGCTTGTAGGATGAAATAAGTTCCTCTGTATCCTCAATGAAGTCATCTTTTAGTGTATTTTGGTTTGTAGAGTAGACAGGTGTAATCTGAAAATCACTTTTAAAATCTAAAGAAGAATTTCTGATTCTTAGTTCTGTGGTGATCTCTTTCATTGTAACAAATTCCTCTTTAATTTCCTTTAATTCCTCATCTGATATATTTTGGTTTATAGCATAAACAGATGTAATCTGAAGATCAGTTTGAAAATTTGGGGTAGCATCAACTCTTCGTTCTGTAGTAATCCTTTACCTTATAGCACATATTTCTTCAGAAACCTCATAAATCTTTTCCAATACTGGAATTCTTATGAATTTAGTTTATCACATGGCCAAACTGACTTTGAATGGCTAAACTGATTTGTTTGATCAGAAAAAGACAATATTTATGTTTATTGCTGGAAATCCCTTATGGATGTTTTGCATAAAACAGAAAAAAATATGACCTTATGATTTATGGGTTTGATGATTTGCCAGGCTAGATCAGTGATGGCAAACCTTTTAGAGACTTGAGTGCCCAGACTGCAACCCAAAACCCACTTATGTATCGTCAGGTGCCAGGTGAGCATGGCCCATTGGGTGGGCGTGGCTGCAGTAGTAACGGCAGACTGGGTGGGACTAAAAAGTTCAATCAATCAATTCCAACTTTGTGAGATCTTTTTTCCCTGCAAGAAGTTGAAATTGATTGATTGAACCTTTTTTTTTTCACACGGCGGCAGAGGCCTAAAGCGAAAAGGTTTTATAGAACCCAGCTGAAAGCCTAGGACTGGGGTGACGCTGCGCGTGCCCATAGAGAGGGCTCTGCGTGCCACCTGTGGCACACGTGCCACAGGTTTGCCATCACAAGGCTAGATTATAGAAAGAAGAGAGTCACAATGTAATTTAGAGAAAAAGGTAAATTTATAATTGCAGTTATAACTGCTTTAAAGAACATTGAAAACCACATCTTTGTATTTCTTTTTCCTTTTTTCTATTACATTTTTTATATCTTGCATTTTTATTTCTCTTTGATTTCTTTTTTCTTCCTTATTCTATATTTCTTTATATTAATTTATCAGTTTTATAAAAAAATATTTTGCACTGTTCATATGAAGAAAAGCAAACATTTAAACATATAAGCATTATACAATTGTTAGGTAAGTGAATAAATTATTTATAATCAAACTATGAGAGTTTAATCTTCCTGTGATAAGTTGGAAATTAATTATATAAATATATTCTGATAATCTTAAGGATTTTGTACAGTGGGACTATTTTCTTGTAAAGCATTTGCAGGTGTAATCCTTCAATCACTTTAATTACAACATATTTCTCTACAATCAAGAATCATTTATCAATGGTAAACTTTATTATTTTGGGAATACCATATTCCTAATTTTTATGCATGTCCCTTAAAATGGAGCTATGATATTAAACATACAATGTCCATATTAGTTGATTGTCGTGACAGAACTCTACCATATCTGAGTATAACAAAAGAAAATGTTACTCATGAAATTTAACAGCTCTTTATTTTTTAGAACAGCTGTACGCCTTCTGTCTGTAATGGGAAACTTACTTCCCATTCTTGCCTTTTATAGTTTATATGAAATTGCTCCCATATTTCTGATGGTTTTGGTGCTGAAGAAAGCATAGCATCTTTTTCATAATGTTTATAGGAAAATAATACTGTAACAATAACTACAGTCCTTTACTATAGACAGGTGAGTATGTCAGATTATTATAGATTATTTTATCTTCAGCTATTTAACATTTCAATTTACTTGATCTTGGAAAAATGTTAAATAAAAACAGTTAATCAGAACACTCTATTCTGATATCAGTATAAAATACTGCTTCCTATTAAATGGTTTCTGACTTGCATTTTTGTTTTTACAATCTTATAAGTGGTACACAAGGTGTTCTTAGGCATTTGCTATAGCTTCTGTGTCTGAACTGGGCAATCTGGTCCAGTTAATGGGAGAACTGAGAGTTGAGAGAATATCGCTAATAAGAATAAGTATTTCTTATCAACATCACGATCCATAGAGGCTACATAGAAAAGACTCATCTTCAAGTAAGTTTCCATCCTAGCTAGTATCTCCTATTGGTTAGAACATATTACATTTTCCCACATCTTCTCTCCCTGTTTTCTAGAATAGTTATTATATTTTTGACAACATAATGACAATTGTTTTCTCTAAATCTCAAACCGAATCCATTCTAGGTTGCAGAGTTAAATACTTGGACGTTTATCTTTTACTGCTGTATACTGTGTGCAGATGACATCTACATCCTTAGATATAGACATTGACAAGATAACTGTACAGTGACAAGATAACAGTATTCTTGAAATCAATATATCGATTTCAAATTCTGACAACTGAATAAAAGGGTACTATTATCTTGTCAATATGTTTCAGTAAGAATGATGAGATTCAGCCCAACAACCAAAAGAAAAAGCTAGTTATTTGCAGATACCTTATCATAAAAACTGACACAAGAAGAATTAATCAATACACTATATGTTTTCATGGATATTTCAGACAAGAAACTTCTTTAGAACCCAGCTGCTATACAGAATGACCTAGAGCTCCAAGAAATTTTATAACACTTAAGAAATGGACAACATAAATATATCAGTGATACTTTAGAACAGAAATATTTTTCTAAGCAAAGTCTACTTAGTTAATAATACATACTTAGAACAAAAGAAAGAATAAGAATGAGCTGCTTGCATAATCCAAGTGCTAAAAGAAAACTTGGACTAGAGGTATTTGTGATCAACTCCAAACCAGAGCCTACAGGGACAGCTCTCTAGACCTTTAAGGATGATAACCTGGCCAACGTAGGAAACTAAAACACTGAAAGTATCAAAATACCTCATGGAAACAACATGAAGAATCTGGATGAAGAAGATCACTACAAATACCTGAGTGTTCTTCAAGCAGACAAAATCAAGTATTCTGAAGAAAAGAAAGTTAGTAATGATCGTGGTATCTTCTCTGCCAGGTAAGCATGCTATTCAACTTCTATATCAATGGCATGGTGAGATGTCTAAACAATCCAAATTTCCATTCCCCTTAACTAGGGGATCACAGCATTGCCCCACTGCTCCATGCTCACAATGCTGTAATTCTTTCCAGTAGACCAATAGGACTCAAAAGAGTTCTGAGAACTTTGTTCCAATATTACAATAATGATAATTTGGAAATAAATTATCAGAAAACCAAGATTATGGTTTTTGCCAAAAGGCTGAAGCTCAATTTATGGAACATTAATGGCCACAAAACAGAATAAGTGATCAACTTTTAGTATTTAGGAGTAATAGTCTAGTTTAATGAAGACAAGGACAAGGGGTGACATGGTAGCAGTGTTCCAATATCTCAGGGGCTGCCACAGAGAAGAGGGAGTCGAGCTATTCTACAAAGCACCTGAAGGCAGGACAAGAAGCAACAGATGGAAACTAATCAAAGAGAGAAGCAGTCTAGAACTAAGGAGAAATTTCCTGTCAGAACAATTAATCGGTGAAACAACCTTTCTCCAGAAGTTGTGAACACTCCAACACTGGAAGTTTCTAAGAAGAGACTGGATAGCCATTTGTCTGAAATGGTATAGGGTCCTGCCTAAGCAGGGGGTTGGATTAGATGACCTCTAAGGTCCCTTCCATCATCATCATCATCATCATCATCATCATCATCATCATCCTTATTATTGCACGCCACTGGCTTAAGCCCACTATGAATTTGCTGCTTCTACTGGGCAAAGATCTGCCAATGCTATCCTTAATTTTTTCTGATTCAAGGGAAGATATTATATTCCAGCTGAACTTTCTCAGACCAAGTCTCTAGCCCACCTCCTTCATGGGCCTTTGATTGGGCTCCCAGGTTTGTGTTTCACCTCTTTGGAAAAGATACAATCTAAATTCATTAGAGCAGCTCTCCAGGTTCCTTGCTCTATATTAAACGTACACCTATGACTGGAAACAGGCATGATTAAAGTTGAGTCCAGAATGCCTCTAGCTTCTATAAACCTTTAATTAAAGCTCAACTTCTTTCCCCAAGGCTTATCACCACTAAATCTCGGGATAACTTCCAAACCATATGGATCAAGACTGTGGAATTATCTTCAAATTTAGGCTACTTTCCCTCCACATTTCTTAAGATGGAACCAGGAGAAACAATCCCTGAAGCAAAGGTTAAAGGATACAGAGAGGCAAGCAAGCAGATGTAGGGAAAGCTCAAAACTTCCTGTCACCACTACACATATTCCACATTGTTACTGCAGCCAGCTGCTTCACGTAGCTAGAAACACCTAACTACCAGAAGGATTTCTCTCTTGCCCCATGCAAGAAATACTATTTACCTGCAAGCAAGAATTGGTGACATAAAATAGATTGAGTAATAAAAAATAAGGAAGCCAAAATGCTCTGAGGCTTTAGATGCCAAACGGATAGGCCTCTGTCACACAACATCCCAAACAATTGTTGATCAGACAGACAAAAAAAAAAAATCTGGACAGCGGATATTGCAAAATCCGGAAACAACAGAATAGAGCAGACTAGAACAGACAATGACAAAATACAAAGACCTGCAAATAGAAGTAGAACAATGTTAAGAGATTCATATAACAAAGAGATTGCTGCTCATGGAAAACAGTCTAAAGTTCTAGTCAGGGTGCATCAGTGTTACCAGAATATTGGCTAAGATAAGAATCTACCATAAAACAAAGCAGCAGTATACTTATACTTCTATTGTCAGCCACAGTAAAAATATGGAGCCAGTTTATGAGATTCTGAAATTATAGAGTGCGTTCAAGAAGAGACAGAAATGATATTGCTTGTAGATTGACATCTGTATTATATTCAGGAAAGAGGTGTGTGTGTGTGTTTCTGTGTGAGTGAGAGAGAGAAAGAGAGAGAGGGAGAGGGAGAGAGGGAGAGGGAGAGGGAGAGAGAGAGAGAGAGAGAGAGAGAGAGAGAGAGAGAGAGAGAGAGAAGCCCATTTGACCCTTGGGAAAGGAAACCTGGGATCTGCCTGGTTTACTTCTAATTCAGTACTACTTCTGAATTATGCTAAGGAGACTCTTTCTCTTTCCAACTATGGTTGTGGACCTGTTTGCAATGTGGGGAGATAGGGATTTCATGAGGAGAGAGTTGGCCATCTACAATTTGTTTGTTGCTTCCATTTCCTGGCCCTTTGAATCATCCATTGGTATACAAAATAAGAAATTATCCACGTAGTAGTCAACCAATTTCTCTTTCTAACGTCATTCTCTGCAGAATACGTTTGTGGACAATGATTTAGATTAGAAGAAATCCTATATCTTTTTACAGAAGGAATGTGAAAAGGCAGACACAGGACTGTCTTTCTGAATTTTGAAACAAAGAAGGGCTTGAAATAGCAATTAAGGGGAAAAAGCTATGTTTCCTTAAACAATTGTTGACTTGGAAACTGAACTCAAGTTGATCCCATTGTGTTCTCTGCTTATGAAAAATCAGATACTTTAATATCTGTAAATAATGTCCTGTGAAAAGGATCTTTTTTACACTGAATAAAAAAAATCGTCTCAAAAGTTCAAAACTGGCTTTTATTTAAGTATGCTTTAGGCCTACTTTACAATTTATCATACTTCAAGCCCAGATTATTTTTTTAAGAATAGCACAACTTCTCTTCAATTTTGGGTTCAACTTTCTGGATAGAACAGAATGCGTGATTATAAAAAAAAGACAGTGAAATCTAATTTCTTGGATAATGTATCCTTTTTTAAAAAAAATAGGATATATAGATTATAACATTGCGGGTGCTACAATATTCCACATTATTCTTATCTTGCTACAAGCTATTACTGAGTATTGCTAATGGAAAAATGCAGATAAACAACAAATTAAATGTAATGTTTTTCTTACATTCTGGGAATTAGAGGGGTTAAGGATTTCCTCAAATGAGAGGCAAGTATTAAGGATATTTCTGTCATCGATGTTTTTCATATTCACACTTTCCATTCAATTAAAAAAAATGTAATTTCCATTGATCCTATTTTAGTGGAAGTTACATTTATTTAATTGAACAGAAAGTGTGAATATGAAAAAAACAACCAGCACACACCGTGATGACAGAAATATCAGAACATATCAAACAGGAGACCATATATATTTGAGCAGGGACTTGGATTAGAAGACCTCCAAGACCTTCCAACTCTGTTATTCTGTTCTGTTCTTGAAATCTCTTCCTCTCCAATATCTCCACTCTTGTGGGGGAGGGGGATGAGGTGAAGGGCCAATAGATGATTATAAATGAACCATAAAGTTATTTTTTCAGCATCATAACTTCTAGAACTTGCTGTCTAGGATCAGGTTTGTAATGACAACTGTCCTTTAATATATCAACACAGTAAAATAAATTGGCAAATGCACATATACTATGGCTAGCAACATATACTATAGTTAGAGAAGCATGAATGAATTTGATACACTAATTCAGTCAATTTATAAGTCAGGGAACTCTGCACACATTTCATGTTCTAGTCTTTGTACTTTGTATTTTTGCTTTTTGTCTGTCTGTTTCTCCCTCCCTCCCTCCCTCCAACCATATCTGGGAACTTAAAATGCCAATCAGATGAGAGCATATGTAAGATCAGGAGCTGTGACTTGAGAGTAGAATTTTATTTAGAAAAAAGTGACATTGATATCCTTTTCCTCTGCATTTAATGTAGCATTTGATTTTTTAAAAAAAGAAAGAAACTTTATGAAATAACTATTTCAATTGAAATTGTCCATAATTTCTTTTCTTCTTTAATAAAAACAGTAATTAAAGTGGTATTATAGTGCCCCATTCTGGACAGATGGAATGAATGCATCTATGTAATACTATTAATATATACTTATTAATCTATAACTTTCAAAAGAGCATAAATCAGCAGTCCAGTAGGATAGTTTTCAATTTGGGACACCTACCATTAATCAGTATCATTTAATGAAAATCTACAGCGAGTCTTTTCAGATTTGGGTGCTGGGGAGAAATGAGATAAACTAAGACACAATTGCATCAAGAAGCTATGCTCCCTCTCCAAAGGCCTCTTCAACAGGTTCTTGGCCCATTTTTTGAGAATTAACTTAGCAGAGAAAGGGCTTAGTTCAATGATACCATCTTCAATGGCATATACTTACAATGCAGAACATCATAAGTTTAGCATGTAGCAACTCCAAACACATAATTCTGACATTGCAAATATTTTGGATTTACCAAATATTTTCACCATTTGGCTTATGAATGTCCAGTTCTCTGGTTAATGGCGATTATGAACCATTAAATGAAAGTGTGGCCTCTTATAATTATAATTTACAACAGTTTTCCAACCTTTCTGGATTGGCGGCCTGGGGAAAGGAAAAGGGGATGGTTTTAAGGGAGGAGCAGGTGTGTGTGTGTGTGTGCACAAGCATCCATTGCTCATGTGAATGGGGCTAATGACACTTGTGCAAGTGGGGCCCCAAATGCCCACAACACTCGTGCGAGTGGGGCTGTGTACAAGCACACATGCTTGCACACCAGCCAGCCACTCACATGGCCCGGTTGCGAATAGGCCACGGATTAATAGTGGGCCACAGCCCACAGGTTGGGGACCCCTGATTTACAAGGTTGATTCAAATAATTATCTCTAGTATCAAATATTCCTTTTATAGGAACATATTTCAATGTATAGTACTGATAAAATTCCAGGGATGTTGATCTTGATATAGATCTTATACTGTTTTGCATCTGTATACCTTAGGGACACGCTTCTTCTGTTTGATTCTCCCTGAATGATACAATCAGTATCTGAAGTTGTTTTTTAGACCCCTTACAATTGCAAGATGAGTGCTTAATAGGAGCAAAGCTTCATCAATGTTTTCCCAATATTTTTTTCAGATGATCAATTACAAATGGCTATTCAGAAAAGTCTTCAACTGAATGTTTTTGGTCTAATATATAATTAAATCTGCTCTATTACACAATTCTCTTGTAATATTTATTTCTATGTTTATTTTAACACATTTTAACACATCAATCAATCAAAGAAAGGGCTGTACGCAGGGTACCATCCCAGGGACTGAGCGGGGATGTAGCTACAATCTTGACATCCCACTCTTAAACTTTCCACTGAACTTGCCTTTCTACTAGCCATCGCCTGCTTGTCCATTGGCCTCTAGTCATCGATGGTCCATTGCTCTGAGCTCCCTGCCTGGAATAGCCTGAAGTGCCAAGAGGCATGCTGCAAAGGAAACAAAGGACCCTGAGCGGGCTAGCTCATCTGCAACACGCATTTGCCAAAGCCATCAAGGAGTAGTCCTTAATGGTACTACGTCTACATGGAGGGAAGTAAGCAGTGGGGTACCACATGTTTCCGTCTTAGGCCCAGTACTCTTCACGATCCTCATAAACGACTTAGACGAGGGAATAGAAGGGGAACTTATCAGATTTGCAGATGATACTAAGATGGCAGGAACAGCCAACACCCTAGATGAGAGGTTGAAGATCCAGAGAGATCTTGGCAGACTTGAATACTGGGCCCTATCTAACAAAATGAAATTCAATGTAGAGAAAAGTAAAGTCGTATACTTGGGAGAGAAAAACCAAAAGTACACATATAGATTGGGTGAAACCAGGCTTAATAGCAGTAACTGTGAGAGGGAACTTGGAGTCTTAGTGGATAATCAGTTAAATATGAGCCAACTGTGTGCGGCAGCGGCCAAAAAATCCAGTGCAATCCTAAATTGCATTAAAGGAGGGATTCAATCAAGATCGCGTGAAGTACTAATACTAGTCTATAAAGCCTTAGTAAGACCACATCTAGAATACCGCAACCAGTTTTGGTCACCACAGTATAAAAAAAGGGTTGAGACTCTAGAAAGAGTGAGAGAAGAGCTATGACTGCAGGTTGAAAGATATGAAGAACGGTTAAAGGAACTGGGCATGGCAAGTCTAATGAAGAGAAGGACCAGGGGGGACGTGATAGCAGTGTTCCAACATTTGAGGGGCTTTCATAGAGAGGAGGGGATCAACCTATTTTCCAAAGCACCTGAAGGCCAGATAAGGAATAACGGATGGAAACTGATCAAGGAGAGATTTACCCTAGAAAGAAGGAGAAATGTTCTGACAGTGAGAACAATCAACCAATGGAACAGGTTGCCTTCAGAGGTTGTGGGAGCTTCATCAGTGGAAGCTTTCAAGAAGAGACTGGACTGCCATCTGTCAGAAATGGTGTAGGGTCTCATGCTTGGGCGGGGGTTAGACTAGATGACTTACAAGATCCCTTCCAACTCAGTTATTCCAATGCTTTTCTACTCTTGGTTTTATACATCCACCAACCTCAGTCAGGAACACTGGACCTCTGCGACCCCTGCCAAATTCCCCTGACTTCGTCCGATGAATATCCACCAGTTTCCTTTCATTCCGTCTCAGAAGGATGCTGAGTTCATTCGCGGCACCACAAGACCCCACAATACTGGGCCCAGGCCTTATTCATCCACGCTGCCTTCGCATCGGACTAAGCCGACACCAGGTTCTCTCTTGCACCACGTACACATTCGACAACTCACACACATACACACAAGCACACTGCGGGCTATATCCACTCTGGGATAATCCACAACGTCCATTCGCACTCTCAATCACACTCCATCCATTCAGAATCACGCCCCGGCTTCCGTTCATGGATTTCCACACAGCTTCCTACATCCATTTTCACTTGGTCCGTCTTCCAGACATCAGCCGGCTTCAGTGCAAGGGATGAGAGGGCTTCAACCCAGAAAAGACCCCTCCCTCTTATCTACCATCTCCATCTCTGAAAGACATCCACCAGGCTAAGTCGGCAACATTGCACCTCTGCGACCCCTGCCAAATTCCCCTGACTTCATCCGATGAATGTCCACCACTTTCCTTTCATTCCATCTCATAAGAATGCTGAGTTCATTCGCGGCACCACAAGACCCCACAATGCTGGGCCCAGGCCTTATTCATCCACGCTGCCGTCGCATCGGACTAAGCCGACACCAGGTTCTCTCTTGCACCACGTACACAATTGACAACTCACACACATACACACAAGCACACTGCGGGCTCCATCCACTCTTGGATGTTCCACACCGCCCATCCGTACTCTCAGTCACACTCCATCCATTCAAAATTATGCCCCGGCTTCCATTCATGGATTTCCACATGGCCTCCATTGGCCAGCTTTAGCTAATTCTGTCTTTCGGACATCAGCCTGCTTCAGTCCATGGGGATCAGAGGCCTACATGCTGCAAAAGGGCCATCCCACTCAGCAAGTCCTCCAGAGAACTTGACTTTTTAGCCCGTCTCCTCTTCTCCAGCTTTGGGCTCCTCTGGATTGACTTTAGTTGTAGAGATAGTTCCCTTCTGAAGAAACTGGCAGTATCCGAACGTAGTCTCTGCAAAGAAAGGACATTAATGATAGAGATGGTACCAAGACATGTTTGGCTAGCGCTGCATGTAAAGTCGGCCTTTAATTCTGTGAGCTGTCAGTGGCCCTGACTGTGGCCTGAAGAAAAACAATCATGCCATTAAGGGGAAAAGATACGGGTCTGTCCATGGAGTTTGGCTTAATTGGCAGATAAGTCTAAGTCTAAGCACCAGGCTCTGTTTCTCTTTTCCAAAGATGTTCCGTGTTTGACCTCGGGGGTGATACCAGAAAAGGTACCGATTGGGGATGGTACCGGAAAAGGATTCCAGGGGCCTTCTGGATAGGTTTTACTCTGCAGGCCTGGGCTTTAGGTGGTGGATTACCCTTAGAGTGAAAGATGGAGGACAAAAGAATAGAAAGAAGCAAAAGGAAAAGGCATGCACTCGGGCCATCCCTCACTGCATGAAATTTGCTAGGTGAGCCTTGCAGAAACGTCCTCATGAGCCTATGGAGTAGATTCAGAGTAGGGTCCGCATCCTCTGGGGGATTGGCCAAATATCCCCATCTTAGAAGGAATAGTCCCCTTCCCTTCCCCTTCCCAGGAAGCCCTCTTACAAAGGTCCACTTTCCTTTGTCCTAATTCTGTCCCCAGGAACAAACTTCAAGCTTGTCCTAATCCTGTCCCCAAGAGCAAACCGCAACCTTATGAGATCGCCGCAGGCCCCAGACTTTCTAAGGAGGTAAGAATGGGCTAGGGAACATCGCTCAGATGTCACTAAATGGAGGCTAACATCTGAAAATTGCAAGGCTGATCCATTGTGGTGATTGCCCAGAAATCAGAAATCAGCTAAGCAAACGGAATCAGCGGGGAAGGAAACCTGCGCAATTGGAAAAGGCTTTTCCAAGGCTTTTTCTTTAATTTCAGAGAGAAAACTCGATCGAGGGGTTAAGCGTCTACGCCACCTTCCTGACACATCATCAATCAATCAATGAAAGGGCTGTATGCAGGGTACCAGCCCAGGGACTGCGGAAGGCCATTGTCCATCCATCCAACCGTGTTCCTTCTTGCCTCTGCAAAGGGCTGCCTGATTTCTTCCTGGACACAACGGTGTTTTCTCTAACTCAGTGGCAGAATGATAACATACACTTCTTTGCAAACTTTCAAGCCAATTGAGGGAACAGCTTGGGGGGTGGGTGGGCGAACGTAGTGGAAGGAAGCCACCTAATGACAGCCTAGTAGCTACAATCTTGACATCCCACTCTTAAACTTTCCACTGAACTTGCCTTTCTACTAGCCATCGCCTGCTTGTCCATTGGCCTCTAGTCATCGATGGTCCATTGCTCTGAGCTCCCCGCCTGGAATAGCCTGAAGTGCCAAGAGGCATGCTGCAAAGGAAACAAAGGACCCTGAGCGGGCTAGCTCATCTGCAACACGCATTTGCCAAAGCCATCAAGGAGTAGTCCTTAATGGTACTACGTCTACATGGAGGGAAGTAAGCAGTGGGGTACCACATGTTTCCGTCTTAGGCCCAGTACTCTTTACGATCCTCATAAACGACTTAGACGAGGGAATAGAAGGGGAACTTATCAGATTTGCAGATGATACTAAGATGGCAGGAACAGCCAACACCCTAGATGAGAGGCTGAAGATCCAGAGAGATCTTGGCAGACTTGAATACTGGCCCCTATCTAACAAAATGAAATTCAATGTAGAGAAAAGTAAAGTCATATGCTTGGGAGAGAAAAACCAAAAGTACACATATAGATTGGGTGAAACCAGGCTTAATAGCAGTAACTGTGAGAGGGAACTTGGAGTCTTAGTGGATAATCAGTTAAATATGAGCCAACTGTGTGTGGCAGCGGCCAAAAAATCCAGTGCAATCCTAAATTGCATTAAAGGAGGGATTCAATCAAGATCGCGTGAAGTACTAATACTAGTCTATAAAGCCTTAGTAAGACCACATCTAGAATACCGCAACCAGTTTTGGTCACCACAGTATAAAAAAAGGGTTGAGACTCTAGAAAGAGTGCAGAGAAGAGCTATGACTGCAGGTTGAAAGATATGAAGAACGGTTAAAGGAACTGGGCATGGCAAGTCTAATGAAGAGAAGGACCAGGGGGGACGTGATAGCAGTGTTCCAACATTTGAGGGGCTTTCATAGAGAGGAGGGGATCAACCTATTTTCCAAAGCACCTGAAGGCCAAATAAGGCATAACGGATGGAAACTGATCAAGGAGAGATTTACCCTAGAAAGAAGGAGAAATGTTCTGACAGTGAGAACAATCAACCAATGGAACAGGTTGCCTTCAGAGGTTGTGGGAGCTTCATCAGTGGAAGCTTTCAAGAAGAGACTGGACTGCCATCTGTCAGAAATGGTGTAGGGTCTCATGCTTGGGCGGGGGTTAGACTAGATGACTTACAAGATCCCTTCCAACTCAGTTATTCCAATGCTTTTCTACTCTTGGTTTTATACATCCACCAACCTCAGTCAGGAACACTGGACCTCTGCGACCCCTGCCAAATTCCCCTGACTTCGTCCGATGAATATCCACCAGTTTCCTTTCATTCCGTCTCAGAAGGATGCTGAGTTCATTCACGGCACCACAAGACCCCACAATACTGGGCCCAGGCCTTATTCATCCACGCTGCCTTCGCATCGGACTAAGCCGACACCAGGTTCTCTCTTGCACCACGTACACATTCGACAACTCACACACATACACACAAGCACACTGCGGGCTCCATCCACTCTTGGATGTTCCACACCGCCCATCCGTACTCTCAGTCACACTCCATCCATTCACAATTATGCCCCGGCTTCCATTCATGGATTTCCACATGGCCTCCATTGGCCAGCTTTAGCTAATTCTGTCTTTCGGACATCAGCCTGCTTCAGCCCATGGGGATCAGAGGCCTACATGCTGCAAAAGGGCCATCCCACTCATCAAGTCCTCCAGAGAACTTGCCTTTTTAGCCCGTCTCCTCTTCTCCAGCTTTGGGCTCCTCTGGATTGACTTTAGTTGTAGAGATAGTTCCCTTCTGAAGAAACTGGCAGTATCCGAACGTAGTCTCTGCAAAGAAAGGACATTAATGATAGAGATGGTACCAAGACATGTTTGGCTAGCGCTGCATGTAAAGTCGGCCTTTAATTCTGTGAGCTGTCAGTGGCCCTGACTGTGGCCCAAAGAAAAACAATCATGCCATTAAGGGGAAAAGATACAGGTCTGTCCATGGAGTTTGGCTTAATTGGCAGATAAGTCTAAGTCTAAGCACCAGGCTCTGTTTCTCTTTTTCAAAGATGTTCCGTGTTCGACCTCGGGGGTGGTACCAGAAAAGGTACCGACTGGGGATGGTACCGGAAAAGGATTCCAGGGGCCTTCTGGATAGGTTTTACTCTGCAGGCCTGGGCTTTAGGTAGTGGATTACCCTTAGAGTGAAAGATGGAGGACAAAATAGTAGAAAGAAGATAAGGAAAAGGCATGCACTCGGGCCATCCCTCACTGCATGAAATTTGCTAGGTGAGCCTTGCAGAAATGTTCTCATGAGCCTATGGAGTAGATTCAGAGTAGGGTCCGCATCCTCTGGGGGATTGGCCAAATATCCCCATCTTAGAAGGAATAGTCCCTTTCCCTTCCCCTTCCCAGGAAGCCCTCTTACAAAGGTCCACTTTCCTTTGTCCTAATTCTGTCCCCAGGAACAAACTTCAAGCTTGTCCTAATCCTGTCCCCAAGAGCAAACCGCAACCTTATGAGATCGCCGCAGGCCCCAGACTTTCTAAGGAGGTAAGAATGGGCTAGGGAACATCGCTCAGATGTCACTAAATGGAGGCTAACATCTGAAAATTGCAAGGCTGATCCATTGTGGTGATTGCCCAGAAATCAGAAATCAGCTAAGCAAACGGAATCAGCGGGGAAGGAAACCTGCGCAATTGGAAAAGGCTCTTCCAAGGCTTTTTCTTTAATTTCAGAGAGAAAATTCGATCGAAAGGTTAAGCGTCTACACCACCTTCCTGACACATCATTAATCAATCAATGAAAGGGCTGTACACAGGGTACCATCCCAGGGACTGCGGAAGGCCATTGTCCATCCATCCAACCGTGTTCTTTCTTGCCTCTGCAAAGGGCTGCCTGATTTCTTCCCGGACACAACGGTGTTTTCTCTAACTCAGTGGCAAAATGATTCCATACACTTCTTTGCAAACTTTCAAGCCAATTGAGGGAACAGCTTGGGGGGTGGGTGGGCGAACGTAGTGGAAGGAAGCTACGTGATGACAGCCTAGTAGCTACAATCTTGACATCCCACTCTTAAACTTTCCACTGAACTTGCCTTTCTACTAGCCATCGCCTGCTTGTCCATTGGCCTCTAGTCATCGATGGTCCATTGCTCTGAGCTCCCCGCCTGGAATAGCCTGAAGTGCCAAGAGGCATGCTGCAAAGGAAACAAAGGACCCTGAGCGGGCTAGCTCATCTGCAACACGCATTTGCCAAAGCCATCAAGGAGTAGTCCTTAATGGTACTACGTCTACATGGAGGGAAGTAAGCAGTGGGGTACCACATGTTTCCGTCTTAGGCCCAGTACTCTTCACGATCCTCATAAACGACTTAGACGAGGGAATAGAAGGGGAACTTATCAGATTTGCAGATGATACTAAGATGGCAGGAACAGCCAACACCCTACATGAGAGGCTGAAGATCCAGAGAGATCTTGGCAGACTTGAATACTGGGCCCTATCTAACAAAATGAAATTCAATGTAGAGAAAAGTAAAGTCGTATGCTTGGGAGAGAAAAACCAAAAGTACACATAGAGATTGGGTGAAACCAGGCTTAATAGCAGTAACTGTGAGAGGGATCTTGGAGTCTTAGTGGACAATCAGTTAAATATGAGCCAACTGTGTGCGGCAGCGGCCAAAAAATCCAGTGCAATCCTAAATTGCATTAAACGAGGGATTCAATCAAGATTGCGTGAAGTACTAATACTAGTCTAGAATACCGCAACCGGTTTTGGTCACCATAGTATTAAAAAGAGGTTGAGACTCCAGAAAGAGTGCAGAGAAAAGCAACACAGATGATTAGAGGAAAAAAGATTAAAGTCGGCCTTTAATTCTGTGAGCTGTCAGTGGCCCTGACTGTGCCCCAAAGAAAAACAATCATGCCATTAAGGGGAAAAGATACGGGTCTGTCCATGGAGTTTGGCTTAATTAGCAGATAAGTCTAAGTCTAAGCAGCAGGCTCTGTTTCTCTTTTCCAAAGATGTTCCGTGTTCGACCTCGGGGGTGGTACCAGAAAAGGTACAGATTGGGGATGGTACCGGAAAAGGATTCCAGGGGCCTTCTGGATAGGTTTACTCTGCAGGCCTGGGCTTTAGGTGGCAGATTACCCTTATAGTGAAAGATGGAGGACAAAATAGTAGAAAGAAGATAAGAAAAAGGCATGCACTCGGGCCATCCCTCACTGCATGAAATTTGCTAGGTGAGCCTTGCAGAAATGTCCTCGTAAGCCTATGGAGCAGATTCGGAGTAGGGTCTGCTTCCTCTGGGTGATTGGCCAAATATCCCCATCTTAGAAGGAATAGTCCCTTTCCCTTCCCCTTCCCAGGAAGCCCTCTTACAAAGGTCCACTTTCCTTTGTCCTAATTCTGTCCCCAGGAACAAACTTCAAGCTTGTCCTAATCCTGTCCCCAAGAGCAAACCGCAACCTTAGGAGATCGCCGCAAGCCCCAGACTTTCTAAGGTGGTAGGAATGGGCTGCTCCAGCTTTGGGCTGGTGTGAGTTGACCTTTGTTGCTGAGGAAGTTCCCTTTTCAATTTCTGAACTAAGTAGGAAAGAATTGCTTGAGGATGTCCTATCATCTACCATCTCGCATACTGAAAGATTCTGAGAAATTTTTGTTTGTTCCACCATTAATGTTCTTGACATTGTTGTCTCTTTAGTTGCTTTGGTGTTCCTTTCTGGAAAAGATGATCAGAATCATAAAAATACTTGATCATTGTGACTGATGCATACCTAAATAAAGCAAGAAGCTGTACAACACTTTTCCTCTTTTTTCTCTTAATAAAGGACCTACAGGAGATTGTATCTTGCTTTGGTTTCAGCTACCTTGCGGAGGGTGTGTATTTTCACTATCGTGCTTGGCATCCTCAGCTGAAGACTGAAGTTTCTCTTTAGATCCTTATGTAGCTGCCTAGGCTTCTCTTAGCATCTCCTCCAATATATTCGCTCTAGGGTGATGAAGTCCCATGAACCTGTGAATGTGTCACTTCCTCTTGTACATGGATCTTAGTATTACCTCCCTTTATTTTAGTTTGCTCCATTTTATTCTTAATGCCACTCCTTAAGCATCTTAGAGCCTACGACTTCTAGTTTTGATTTGATTTTAGTGTAGTTTAATGCTCTACTATATTGTTGCTTTACTATATTTGCAAAAGACTATCAATAAAATAGGTACTGGTTTTTTTCATAAACTCTGATTTCTATAAATTTATTTCAGTGCTTCCCATGTATCTCCCTTTAATGTATTCCCATCATACATCAGGATACACACATAAAATGTATACTAATTCCTAGTTATAACATAACAATGTAACAAGGTAAAACCAATCATAGCTGCTTGACAGGATTAGGACCAGAGGAAGCTGAAACTTAAAATCAATCATGAGTCTTTACAAGGCAAATAATACTAAACAAATAACAAAAGCACATAAAGCAAACCTTAAACTTACAAAATACTGTAATCTATATAAAAATCCTTGCGCTCACCAAGCTAATTTGTCAGCCACCCCAGAAACATGCTGTTGCCATTTTAGTTTCTGGCTACCAAATAACAGAAACCTTTTTTCCTGCAGTCTCCATTTTGTTTTCAGCATTTTGTTTCTCAGATTGGAACTGGACCTGATTTTTCTTCTCACAAAAGTTAAAATAGCTTACTCATATCTTATAATATTAATTATTGCATTCTCATACTGCTGAGCAAAAAATGGCCACAAGGTAGACAGTAACAACCATATGCTATATTACAACAAAAGGATACAGGATTCATCATCTTCATCTGACTTCTTTTTTTATCAAGGACCGATTGAGCTATCTCATTGGAGCATCTAAATCTAATTTTCCATTCTTAATATGCCAACTAAAAACCTTGAGAGCTATAATCTTAGCAGTTTTGTAGGGCATCCATTTGGGAATGACAGTTGAAGCCTAACCCAATCTAGATTATAAGTACTATCCAGTATTATTCTCCTGTTATCTTAACTGTCACTATAGAATCAATGGAGGGTGCCATGACAACAACAACAACAACAAAAAAAAAAAACACCCCAAGAGAGAGGAATGGTTGGATCTGATTGGATGGGAACACCACCATTCTATAGTTCATATCTCTGGTGTCTCTTTATTGTTAAAATTTTGTATCCAACTCAGGTTAGCTTAAAATTAATACATCTATGGATTCCATCTAATTGAATTATTTGTGATGTTCTAGGACAGGGGTTTTCAAACTGGACCCTTTTATGAATTCTGGATTTCAAGTCCCAGAATTCTTCAGCCAGTGTGCCTGGCTGAGAAATTCTGGGAGTTGAAGTCCACAAGTCATAAAAGGGTCAAGTTTGAAAATCCCTGTTCTAGGAGAAGAGATACTTTCTATTAGACATAAAAGACCCAATTTTGTCAGCCATCTCAGATTCACTAGACAGGAATCATGCTCAGATAAGCTAGCTCCACTTTACTGTGAGGCTACATTATCAGAATCCTGCAAGTCTGAAAGTACAAAGCTCCCACCATCTCCTTTACAGGCTGAGAAGTTACAGAGGGTTCCTTCTCAATCGCTTTCTCCTCCACTCCTTATGCAGACTATGCCCTCTCTTATCTGACCATTCTCTGGATAGTCTTTCTTTGCCTTATCTCTCAAGGTCTTTCTAACATATAGTGTAATTACATCTTCTTCTCTGTGCATATAATAACTCTAGGACAGGGCTTTTCAACCAGTGGTACGGGTACCACCTGTGATACATCGGGACCTGGCAGGTGGTACGCGACCATCCTAGAAAAGTGGTAGCGGGGGAGGGGAATGAGCTGAACCGGTGGCAGCACTGAAGAAGTGCCGATCAGCTGGAATGTTGTAGCATCTCTAGGGTCTTTTGATTTACATTCAGATGCTTGGCAACTGATTCATATTTATGTTGGTCACAGTGTCCCAGGGTCATGTGAAGTGACCAAAACCTGCTGCAACCACCCAGCAGATGGGGGGAATAAAAACCAAACACCCCCGCCCCACCCCCGCTACCAATCCTCAACAGAACTGCTCACAAAAATGAAAACCTCGGACAGGAGGAAGAGTGTCGCCGGGTGGGCAGGCAATTGTCTTACTCGGCTGTGGCTTAGGGGGCACTTTTTTCAGTGCCATTGTAACTTCAAACAGTCACTAAGCGAACTGTTGTAAGTCGAGGACTACCTGTACTTTATCACTTTTTTCCTTTTTTGGGGGGGTCATCAAGTTTTTGACACCTTGCTAGGCAACTGGTGATACTCGGATATTGCCATATCCTAAAAGTGATAAAATGGGTGAAAAGGTTGAAAAGCCCTGCTGTAGGAGATGACCAGGCTGAGCCTGAATGAGGGATCAAATGCACCATCAATTTTGAGTCCTTTCATGCCCACAAGAGATCTCAGTCCAGCCTACCTTGAATTTCATTGACTCTTATTTACTGCCTATTTGCTTTGACTGTTAGTAGTTCAGATTCTTGTAGAGAGCATAAGTTTGCAATAAATCTTTACATTCATTTGAATTGTCCGGATTTCCTGATTTTCCGGTGCTTGATAAAAATCTCACTGCAGTTACAATATCTAAAAATAATAGCCCATGACTCTTTGCTGGTCACTGTCTATAAGTCCAAATAAATAAAGTTCCAGTTTCATTTGAAATGTTATTTTTAAAAATTCTCTGCATCACCATATGTATTGTATCTAATTTTGTTTTTGGGTGGGTTTTTTTGCTTTTTCACAAGTCTACCATGCATGACAAAATAGGCCTTCAAGCTTTTCACATTTACAATAGTGATTAGAAGTACTGTTATACATCTTAGATAATTTCTCTGGTGTCATATACCAGTGATACTGTTAGAGAATTTTAATTTCTCTATTGGTGAAAAAATATATCAGAAGCTCTCACAGTTGACTGCATTTAGCTGATTCAAAATAACTTCTTTATATTCATATAAAAATATTTACAATACCATACATTCTTCTTTACAGCAACATAGCTCAATGAAGACTTCTTACAGAGAGATACAAAGACAAACCTGAGACTGGAAATCCAGCTCCTAACTCAATACCCTTTTTGCACAGACTCACTAGCACTTTCTTCACATTGGCTGACTGAGTTACCACATGACTCTTCCTGCTCATGAATATTCCAACAGATACCTCATTTTAAAAAACTTTTCTTTTATATTGTAAGATAATGTGAGTTTCAAATCTTTTGACCATGTTCTCTCCAATTGATGCATTGAATATTCTAACCCAAATTCTTGGCCTATTTTTCCATACATTCCTTAATTTGTTCTTCCTCAGTTTCAGATTTCAACAAAAGCGTATACATTTTATTATCTTATAATTTGTTTAATTTTTTTAAATTAAGCCTATACTCTGCTCTGGGAAGCTCGGGGGGAGGGAGGGGGTGGTTTGGGAGGGGTTGGGGGAGGGTTGTATTGTTTTTTTTGTTGTTGTTATTATTGTTTTTTGTTTTTGTAAAAGCTTTTAAAAATAAAAAAATAAAAAAGCGTATACATTTTAGCAATCGCATGTTCATTTGTACATAATTCATTTTCCAACCCTCATTTATCACATTCTATTCCTACTTTTCACTTATATTAGATCTTTTGCTCAATTATGCATATTAGAATTATTGAAAACTAAATATTTCTGTAGTCAGTTGTTCTCTTGATTTCATCTTAAATTTCCCATTTTTCTGTAATAGCAAGTCTTTATACGTTAACCATTTTCCATGCCTGCTTTTTCTTTTCTACAAAATGCTAACAACCTAACAGTAAACAACAGCCTCTTCAAGGAACCAGCAAGAATACTCCCACCAACACTTACAGGGCAAACCACTAGTATATAAAATGAGAGAAAACCCTGCTCACTATCCCAGTTTGGTATTGAAACATCTGCAAGAAAACAACCAAGCTCAAAGAGCACCAAGAGCCACACAGTTCAAACCTACAAATATTCTCTTTCATCAGCAATACATAAGGGCATCAAACACTTCAGAAAGCATATAAATGGGAGAAATTTGCATGTAGGCACACCTCTACCAAGGAACAACAATTCTTTCTGCATAAATGCCTATGACAACATGCCCTATCTATCAGTGTCAGATACAAACCTCCTACAAACTGCACAGTTGGATGGAAATTAGCACAAGAAAGTGGGTGAAAAATGATATGGCTCATAATCATGAATGTGCATGTCTGACTAAACAAATATCAACACATTGTGGAAAACCTCAAGAAGCAACTACAATAGGCTATTCTACCAGAGCACATAAAAAGGCTGACAACCTATCAGTGAAATTACTTCTCAGAGACATGCTGGAAAAGGGAAAATCAAACTACAAATCAAACTACTCAAACTAAATCCCAGATATAAAGAGGCACCAGACCGAAATGAAGAAAAGAAAAAAATAATTTGGAAATATTATGAGAACTTATACAAGCAACAAACAGTTTCAGATGATAGGATAAAACAATTCTTGGAAGAAACAGAGATACCTAAAATGCCAGAGAAATTTAAAAAGTTATTAGAAGAGGAAATAACAATGATGGAATTAATAGAAGCAATCAACAGACAAAAAAATGGTAAAAGACCAGGACCGGATGGACTACCAGCAGAGCTATATAAGACATTGCAGGAAGTACTAGGCAATGTAATGTTGGAACTTTATAATGAACTTCTTTCTGAAGCTAAGATACCAGATTCGTGGTCCAAAGCTCTTATTACTCTGATACCAAAGGAAGAAATGGAAACACAGAAAATAAAGAACTACTGGCCGATTTCCCTACTGAATGTGGACTATAAAATATTTGCATCAATAATGGCGGAAAGACTTAAAAAGTTTTTAAATGAATTTATACAATCGGATCAAAATGGCTTCTTACCCAAAAGACAGATTAGAGACAATATGCGAATTGTATTGAACACATTAGAATATTATGAAACACACCCCAAGAAACAGATGGCATTGGTGTTCCTGGACGCACAGAAGGCATTCGACAATGTGAACTGGCAATTCATGATAAGCCAATTACAGACTATGGATTTTGGGGAGAAACTTATAAATGTAATCAAAACAATTTATAATAAGCAATCAGCCAAAGTAATGATAAATGGAAATATGACTGAGAAGATCAACATTATGAAGGGAACAAGACAGGGATGACCCCTATCTCCACTATTGTTTGTTCTGACATTAGAAGTATTAAATAGATGTATAAGACAGAATAATGACATAAAAGGGATGAAAATTAAGAGGGAAGAATATAAGCTACAAGCATTCGCAGACGATTTAGTATTTATTTTGGAGGAACTATTAGAGACAGGACCAGTATTAATAGAACAAATAGAAAAATATGGTGAGGTAGCGGGGTTGAAAATTAATAAAGATAAAACCAAAATGTTAGTGAAAAATATTACTGAAAAACAGTACCACCCATACTATACCTGTACATTACTGGTGGGAAAATTATACATACAGATTGTAAAGAAGGTAAAATATTTAGGGATCCACCTGACAGCAAGATACACAAAAATTAAAGAGAATAATTACCATAAATTGAAAAGACAAATTGAAGTAGATTTGAATAAATGGAAAAATGTACAACAATCATTAATGGGAAGGATTGTGATAATCAAAATGAATATATCACCACGATTATTGTTTTTGTTTTCAACAATACCAATAAGATTAGATAAGAAATATTTTGAGGGACTTAATAAAATAATCTTGAAATATATTTGGCAGGGAAAAAAGGCAAGGATTAATCTAAAAATGTTACAAGATACAAGATTGAGAGGTGCGTTTGGTCTACCTAATTGGGAATTGTACTATCAGGCTGCAGCATTATCATGGATGAGAGAATGGATCTTACTGAGGAATACAAGATTATTGACATTAGAGGGACATGATTTACAGTTGGGATGGCATGCTTTCATATGGTATGGAAAAAACAGAATACATAGCTGTTTCCAGAGACACCGTATAAGGAATTCTTTATTTGTGGTCTGGGAGAAAGTAAAGAGAAAGCACTATTTGAAGATTCCAAAATGGGCCTCAACTATGGAGGCGCTAATACACCCCAATATGCTTAACATGGGAAACATTATAAGATATAAAGACTTACTAACAGATATGGGGGAGTTGAAAACCAAACAACAATTAGAGGAACAAGGAATAAAGATGGATTGGTAACATGAGAACGCAAATACAATCTAGATATGAAAAAGATGTTAAAATAGATGGTGTTAATTTGGGGACAACAGAGTTAGATGAAATACTCACAGGAACGGAAGAAAAATGGATTAAAAATGTACAGTTATCTACTACATATGGAGTTAGAGGAGGAACAAGTGAAAGAGACAATGATAAAATGGACAAGGAATTTTGGATACACAATTGAATTAGATAGATGGCAGCAACTATGGGAAAGAAACTATAAATTGACAATGGCGACTGCGTATAAAGAAAATATGTACAAAATGTTTTACAGATGGCACATGTCTCCAGAAAGATTAGCTAAAATGTTTAAGGACAGGTCTATGAAATGTTGGAAATGTCATCAGATACCAGGTTCCTTCTACCATATGTGGTGGACGTGTGTAGAAGCTAAAACTTATTGGAATATAATTAGAACATGGATAGAAAAGATGATACAACAACGTATAGAACTAAGACCAGAAATATTCCTGTTGGGTATTCTACCAGGGAAATACAATAAAGAGAAAACATATTTAATTATTCATATAATTACAGCAGCCAGGATTGTGTTTGCACAAAATTGGAAAGCACTGAAAGCCCCCCCAGAGGGAGAGGTGATTGGGAAAATACTGGAATGTGCAGAAATGAATAGACTAACAATGGCGTTTAAAGATAAGAGAGAGTCAGACTACTATGAAATCTGGGGAACTTTTTATGATTGGCTGAAAAAAGAATATGGTTAAAAGATAGTTAACATCAATTTAGATGGAAGAAGAAGGAGCAGATAAGGAGGGAGACCCAGGAGACACAATATTGAATAACTGGAGGTTGTATAAATATTTATAGAAGTATATACCAAGAAGGTTAGATAAATAGAAGTATTAATGTAAGAAAAAAGTAATCTTATTGTATATAATACAGATAGGGAAATTTGGAGAGAGGAGTTGCTTGGACATTACCTCTGAATTGTATCTGAAGAGGGATGAGAGGGAAGAAAGGAGAGGAGAGAGAAAAGAGTAAAGGAAGGGGGAAGGAAGTAGGAAGGTTGGAGGAGAAGAGAAGTGGGGAGAAAGGGGAGGAGAGTGGTGAAGGAAACGGAAGAGGAGATGAAAAAGAGGGAAGTAGGAAAGAAAGAAAAGAAAGGGAGAAAGAAGGTAGAGAAGAAGGAGTGTGGATACAGTGAAAGGGGAAATGGGCGAACAACACCAAAAGTCATGTGTATGTATTTATTTCATTTTATTAAAAGTATCTTATATATAAGAATGTAAAAAGAATGTATGTTAACATCTGATAAATATCATGGTATATGTATGGGAGAGAGTCTGGAAAAATAAAAAAATAAAAAATTATATTAAAAAAAAAAAGAGGCATCGGACCCCAATGGGTGGTTAACATGTCCATCTGTCCACTATCTACAGAAAGATTTTTAGATTAGATTATATAACCTTTAAAATTGTCATTTATTTACCTGTGGGCACAACAGCACACATTAAAAATGAAATTTAGTTCCTTGCTCTCAAGTGTTCCTTACATAAAACATATTTAAAGCATACTATATACAACATATGTATAGGCCTACACCCTTACATATAAGTAACATATAAATATTAATCACTGTCCATTTTGAATACATAATGAAAGGAGGAAGCTTTAGAATTTACAAGGTTAATACTGTATGGAACAAAGCTTGACTGAATCTAGATGTTCTGTTTCAGATACCATGGAGTCTCCTCTCAGAAGGTAACAAGAAAAACAGGTCGTGAAGAGGATGTGTCGTGTCCCAGACAATCTTGCAGACCCTGCTCAAGCAACGCTTATGTGCTATGTCCTGGATGGAAGGGAGGGAACTGCCAATGATCTTTTCAGCCATCCTCACCACTCTCTGCACCGCCTTCCTGTCTGAAGCACTGATGCTTCTAAATCAGACTGTAATGCTGTATGACAGGATGCTCTTGATTGTCCCTCTGTAGAAAATGATAAGGACAGAGGAAGGAAGATGTGCTTTTCTCATGCGACGCAGAAAATGTAGGCGTTGCTGTACCTGCTTGACCAGTGTCTGAGTGTTGAACGACCAAGTCAGCCTACTTGTTAACTGCACACCCAGGAATTTGATAATGATAATAACGATAACAAAACAACAACAACAACAACAACAACAATAACAATAACAATAATAATAATAATAATAATAATAAAGTTGGAAGGGATCTTGGAGGTCATCTAGTCCAACCCCCTGCTCAGGCAGGAAACCCTATAGCATTTTGGACAAATGGCTGTCCAGTCTCTTTTTAAAAACTTCCAGTGTTGGACATTCACCACTCCTGGAGGCAGGTTGTTCCACTGGTTAATTGTTCTAACTGTCAGGAAGTTTCTCCTTAGTTCTAGGTTGCTGCTTTGGAGAATAGTTTGACTCCTTCTTCTTTGATGCTAGTAACCATCTCCACAGGTGAATCACTAATGCACAGAGCAGGGTGGCTGTGCCTGTCCTTTCTGAAATCAACAATGATCTCTTTGGTTTTTTCCAGTATTTAAAACTAGGCTGTTTTCCTTACACAAGTTCACCAAACCTTCAACCTCCTTGTGGTAAGGTTCTACATTTAGGCAAGAAAAACAAAATGTGCAGGTATAGTATGGGTGGTACCTTGCTCAATAGTAGTAACTGTGAGAGGGATCTTGGAGTCCTAGTGGACAATCATTTAAATATGAGCTAGCAGTGTGTTGCAGCTGCCAAAAAAGCCAACATGGTGCTAGGCTACATTAATAGAGGGAAAGAATCAAGATCACATGAAGTATTAATACCACTTTACAATGCCTTGGTAAGGCCACACTTGGAATACTGCATCCAGTTTTGGTCACCACGGTGTAAAAAATATGTTGAGACTCTAGAAAGAGTACAGAGAAGAGCAACAAAGATGATTAGGGGACTGGAGGCTAAAACATATAAGGAACGGTTGCTGCAATTGGGTATGTCTAGTTTAATGAAGAGAAGGACGACAGGTGACATGATAGCAGTGTTCCAATATCTCAGGGATTGCCACAAAGAAGAGGGAGTCAAGCTATTCTCCAAAGCACCTGAAGGCAGGACAAGAAGCAACAGATGGAAATTAATCAAGGAGAGAAGCAACCTAGAACTAAGGAGAAACTTCCTGGCAGTTAGAACAATTAACCAGTGGAATAACCTGCCTCCAGAAGTGGTGAATGCCCCAACACTGGAAGTTTTTAAGAAGAGATTGAATAGCCATTTGTCTGAAATGGTATAAGTTTCCTGCCTGAGCAAGGGGTTGGACTAGATGACCTCCAAGGTCCCTTCCAACATCATTATCATCATCATCATCATCATCATCATCACCATCATCATTATTATTATTATTATTAACCATCGCACAGTCAGCCAGATGTTCAGACTGGATTTGGCTTTTGGCATTTGGCATTTGACTCTATCGAGTCCTTACCAAAGACCTGGGATAGGCAGATATGGATGTTTGATGATATTACAGATATTGTTGCAGAATGGAAGCAGTTCCTAGTAAAGCCACCTTTTGCAATTGACTAATGGTGAATTTGTCAATGCCAGTGGTGTTCAAGTGGTGCTCCAGTTGTTTCGGGATTGCACCCAAGGCACCTATTACTATTGATACTACCCTTGCTTGCCTTTCTTTTTCTACTTTCTACTTTCTACTTTTCTTTCTATTTCTACTTGTAGGTCTTTGTATTTTATTATCTTCTCCAGTTTTTTCTCATTTTTTCTGCTGTCTCCAGGCACTGCCACGTCCACTATCCAGACTTTTTTGTCTTTCTTATCGGCAATTGTTAAGTCCAGGGTGTTATGTTGCAGGTGCTTGTCTGTTTGAATTATGAAGTCCCAGAGCAGTTTAATTTTATCATTTTCTATGACTTTCTCTGTTTTATGATCCCACCAGTTCTTGTTTACAGGCAAATTATATTTCTTGCAGATCTTCTAATGCACCATTGTTGCTACTTTGTCATGCTGCTGCTTGCAGTCAGTCTGTGCGATCTTCTTGCAGCAGCTTACCAGGTGGTCCACTGTTTCCTCAGCTTCTTTGCATAGGCAGCACTTAGTGTCTGTTGCTGTCTTCTCAATTTTGACTTTGTATGCATTTGTCCTTAAGGCTTGGTCTTGTGCAGCCAGAATATGTCCCTCGGTCTCTTTCTTCAATTTTCCCGCTCTTAGCCATTGCCAGGTCTTGTTATTATCTGCTTTCCCAGCTAATTTTTAAGGTACTGGCCATGCAGTGCTTTGTCTTCCCATGCCTCTATTCTGTTCTTCATTTGGTCTTTCTTGTAGACCAGTTTGGTTTCTCCAGTAGTCAGTAAGCCTTCCTGATATACTAATTTCAGTGCATCTTCATCATTGTCCTTCAGATATTCTTCCAAAGCCATTTTTTCTTCTTCAACCATCTGATGTACTTGCAGCATTCTACGCCCACCTATTTGCCTTGGTAGATAGAGTCTGTCAATGTCACTGCGTGGATGAAGGGCATCATTTATTGTCATTATTTTTCAGTTCTTCCTATTCACTGCTTTTAGTTCTGCTGGAGTCCAATCCACTATTCCAGTTGTGTATCTAATGACTGGAATTGCCCAGGTGTTGATTGCCTTTATGGTATTTCCTCCATTGAGTTTAGACTTTAAGATCTTCTTCACTCTCTTGATGTATTCACCTCTAATCTTTTTCTTGACTTCAGTGTGCTTTATGTTGTCAGCTTGAAGGATACCCAAGTATTTGTAGTACTCTTCCTCATCCAGACTCTTAATGTTATTTTCATGGGGCATCTTGATTCCTTCAGTTTTCACTATTTTTTCTTGTTTGATAGTAAGTATGGCACATTTGTCCAAGCCAAATTCCATTGCAATATTTTCCTCCTTTCTTCCCTCTCATCCCTCTTCAGATACAATTCAGGGGTAATGTCCAAGCAACTCCTCTCTCCAAATTTCCCTATCTGTATTATATACAATAAGATTACTTTTTTCTTACATTAATACTTCTATTTATCTAACCTTCTTGGTATATACTTCTATAAATATTTATACAACCTCCAGTTATTCAATATTGTGTCTCCTGGGTCTCCCTCCTTATCTGCTCCTTCTTCTTCCATCTAAATTGATGTTAACTATCTTTTAACCATATTCTTTTTTCAGCCAATCATAAAACGTTCCCCAGATTTCATAGTAGTCTGACTCTGTCTTATCTTTAATCGCCATTGTTAGTCTATTCATTTCTGCACATTCCAGTATTTTCCCAATCACCTCTCCCTCTGGGAGGGCTTTCAGTGCTTTCCAATTTTGTGCAAACACAATCCTGGCTGCTGTAATTATATGAATAATTAAATATGTTTTCTCTTTATTGTATTTCCCTGGTAGAATACCCAACAGGAATATTTCTGGTCTTAGTTCTATACGTTGTTGTATCATCTTTTCTATCCATGTTCTAATTATATTCCAATAAGTTTTAGCTTCTACACTCATCCACCACATATGGTAGAAGGAACTTGGTATCTGATGACATTTCCAACATTTCATAGACCTGTCCTTAAACATTTTAGCTAATCTTTCTGGAGACATGTGCCGTATGTAAAACATTTTGTACATCTTTTCTTTATACGCAGTCGCCATTGTCAATTTATAGTTTCTTTCCCATAGTTGCTGCCATCTATCTAATTCAATTGTGTATCCAAAATTCCTTGTCCATTTTATCATTGTCTCTTTCACTTGTTCCTCCTCTAACTCCATATGTAGTAGATAACTGTACATTTTTAATCCATTTTTCTTCCGTTCCTGTGAGTATTTCATCTAACTCTGTTGTCCCCAAATTAACACCATCTATTTTAACATCTTTTTCATATCTAGATTGTATTTGCGTTCTCATGTACCAATCCATCTTTATTCCTTGTTCCTCTAATTGTTGTTTGGTTTTCAACTCCCCCATATCTGTTAGTAAGTCTTTATATCTTATAATGTTTCCCATGTTAAGCATATTGGGGTGTATTAGCGCCTCCATAGTTGAGAGCCAATTTGGAATCTTCAAATAATGCTTTCTCTTTACTTTCTCCCAGACCACAAATAAAGAATTCCTTATATAGTGTCTCTGGAAATAGTCTCTGGAAATAGCTATGTATTCTGTTTTTTCCATACCATATGAAAGCATGCCATCCCAACTGTAAATCATGTCCCTCTAATGTCAATAATCTTGTATTCCTCAGTAAGATCCATTCTCTCATCCATGATAATGCTGCAGCCTGATAGTACAATTCCCAATTAGGTAGACCAAACCCACCTCTCAATCTTGTATCTTGTAACATTTTTAGATTAATCCTTGCCTTTTTTCCCTGCCAAATATATTTCAAGATTATTTTATTAAGTCCCTCAAAATATTTCTTATCTAATCTTATTGGTATTGTTGAAAACAAAAACAATAATCGTGGTGATATATTCATTTTGATTATCACAATCCTTCCCATTAATGATTGTTGTACATTTTTCCATTTATTCAAATCTACTTCAATTTGTCTTTTCAATTTATGATAATTATCCTATCATGTCCCCCCTGGTCCTTCTCTTCACTAGACTTGCCATGCCCAGTTCCTTTAACGGTTGTTCATATATTTCAACCTCCAGTCCCCAAATCATCTTCATTGCTCTTCTCTGCACTCTTTCTAGAATCTCAACCCTTTTTTTATACTGTGGTGACCAAAACTGGTTGCGGTTTTCTAGATGTGGTCTTACTAAGGCTTTATAGACTAGTATTAGTACTTCACGCGATCTTGATTGAATCCCTCCTTTAATGCAATTTAGGATTGCTCTGGATTTTTGGGCCGCTGCTGCACACAGTTGGCTCATATTTAACTGGTTATCCACTACGACTCCAAGTTCCCTCTCACAGTTACTGCTATTAAGGCTGGTTTCACCCAATCTATATGTGTACTTTTGGTTTTTCTCTCCCAAGTATACGACTTTACTTTTCTCTACATTGAATTTCATTTTGTTAGATAGGGCCCAGTATTCAAGTCTGTCGAGATCCCTCTGGATTTTCAGCCTCTCATCTAGGGTTTTGGCTGTTCCTGCCATCTTAGTATCATCTGCAAATCTGATAAGTTCCCCTTCTATTCTCTCGTCTAAGTCGTTTATGAGGATAGTGAAGAGTACTGGGCCTAAGACGGAAACTTGTGGTACCCCACTGCTTACTTCCCTCCATGTAGACGTAGTACCATTAAGGACTACTCCTTGATGTCTTTGGCAAATGCGTGTTGCGGATGAGCTAGCCCGCTCAGGGTCCTTTGTTTTCTTTGCAGCATGCCTCTTGGCACTTCAGGCTATTCCAGGCAGGGAGCTCAGAGCAATGGACCATCGATGACTAGAGGCCAATGGACAAGCAGGCGATGGCTAGTAGAAAGGCAAGTTCAGTGGAAAGTTTAAGAGTGGGATGTCAAGATTGTAGCTACTAGGCTGTCATCACGTGGCTTCCTTCCACTATGTTCACCCACCCACCCCCCAAGCTGTTCCCTCAATTGGCTTGAAAGTTTGCAAAGAAGTGTATGGAATCATTGTGCCACTGAGTGAGAGAAAACACCATTGTGTCCAGGAAGAAATCAGACAGCCCTTTCAGAGGCAAGAAGGAACACAGTTGGATGGATGGACAATGGCCAAATAAAGTCCCTGGGATAGTACCTTGTGTACAGCCCTTTCATTGATTGATTGATGATGTGTCAGGAAGGTGGCGTAGACGCTTCACCCCTTGATCGACTTTTCTCTCTGAAATTAAACAAAAAGCCTTGGAAAACCCTTTTCCTCTTCAATTGCGCAGGTTTCCTTCCCCGCTGATTCCGTTTGCTTAGCTGATTTCTGATTTCTGGGAAGCCTGAAAGCACCACAATGGATCAGCCTTGCAATTTTCAGATGTTAGCCTCCATTTAGTGACATCTGAGCGATGTTCCCTAGCCCATTCTTACCCCCTTAGAAAGTCTGGGGCCTGCGGCGATCTCATAAAGTTGCGGTTTGCTCTTGGGGACAGGATTAGGACAAGCTTGAAGTTTGTTCCTGGGGACAGAATTAGGACAAAGGAAAGTGGACCTTTGTAAGAGGGCTTCCTGGGAAGGGGAAGGGAAAGGGACTATTCCTTCTAAGATGGGGATATTTGGCCAATCTCCCAGAGGAAGCGGACCCTACTCCGAATCTGCTCCATAGGCTCATGAGGACATTTCTGCAAGGCTCACTGTAAGGACCCATCCCACTTTGCATCTTAAGAAGACAGAACTCTTGGAATAATTCTTCCAACAGGAATCCTTTATTAAGAGAAAATGGTTGCAGGCTTGTGGTCCAAGCTCTCCCATTCCAGGTTTTAAGGGGTTTCCCAGTAGCCCCACCCAATCCCCCCTACTTTCAGCAACAGTCTCAGGCATTACATTTCCCACCCCTTTTCCTTACTGCCTGCTGGATGGAGACTTCAGAGAAAACTACATGAAAGGTAATAGCCCCCTTTGTTATGATTAGGCCTTTTTGGTGCTATCCACATTCAATCCCTTTGAAGTTGTACCGAAGGAAGTGAGGGCCATAAAGCCCCTTTGTTCACTCCCTTCCCTTTCTTGTATGACAGAATCCAGAGAAAGCAGAAATGGGGTTTTCTATAATTGATAACTAGAGATGAAATATAATTGGATTCTGACATCCAGCCCCCTCAAAAATAAGAGAGATCCACCTGAAAGAATACAAAACAGGTGTAAAAGTTAGTCAGGCTTGTTAGGATACTCTGTGTGAAACTTCTTTAATAGCTTCAGGGCTCTGACATGACGTTTATGGACCCACTCGTTTTGTGACGCAGGGAGGTGTTTCCAGGCAACTAGGTACTGAGTCGCTCCATGATATCTCCTAGAGTCTAGCATTTCCTTTATTTCGAAGTGTTGTTCGCCCTCTACCATGATTGGAGGTGGTGGTGGGGGGATTTTTGGTCGTAAAGCTGACTGATGCTCTCTTTTCAGCAAGCTGCAATGAAAAATTGGGTGTATTTGCCTGAGATTTTTGGGTAATTCTAATTCTACTGTTACTGGGTTTATGATCCTTTTAATTGGAAAAGGCCCTATATATTTTGGTCCAAGTTTTTTACAGGGTTGTAGGGACTTTAGGTATTTTGTAGATAGGTACACCATTTCACCTATAATGAATGGTGTAGGCTCAATCCTTTTTTTATCGGCTTGTGCTTTGTATGCCTGCCTAGCTTCATCTAGTGCTTTTCTAACTATTGGCCAGGTGTTTTGTAGTTTTTCCATCCATTCTTTCAGTGATGGGATCGTTGGTTTGTTTGGGGTTAATTCTGGCATGGGGTTGAAACTTTGACCAGTGGCTATTTGAAAAGGAGTGTAACCTGTGCTGGAGTGGACTGCATTATTGTAGGCAACTTCTGCAAAAGGGGAGTAAGTCCGCCCACTCGGTCTGCTGGAAACTAAGAAAACATCTTAAATATTGCTTAAGTACTGAGTTCATTTTTTCAGCCCCCCCCATTTCCTTGTAGGTGCTGGCTAGATGTCAGTCCCTGAGTGGTTCCTAAGAGGGATAAAAATTCCTTCCAAAATGCAGACGTAAATTGCACACCCCTGTCAGAGATGATGCGTTGGGGTGCCCCATGCAATCTGTAAATGTGCTGGATGAAAAGTTTTGCTAAGGCTTTTGCAGTGGGAATCTTTTGGCAAGGGATAAAGTGCACCTGTTTGGAAAACAAGTCCGTGACTGTCCAGACAACAGTATTCCCATTTCTTTCTGGCAATTCCACTATAAAATCCATGGCTATTTCTCTCCAGGGGGCTGAGGGACTTGCCACTGTTTGTAATAGTCCTGGCGATTTCCCTTGCAACCTCTTTGCAGTCGCACATTTTGGACAACTGGCTACATAACTTTCTATGTCCTTTTTCATGGATGGCCCCCAAAATTGCTGGTTACTGGTGCTGCCAGTTGTGACTCTGCCATTATTGGTTTAGAGTCTGTGGTTCGTACGCTGTTATATTGGGGCATGCGAGATAGTGCATCTGCCAGGAAGTTCTTTCTCCCTGGTAAAAGTTTGAGCTTAAATTGGAACTGGTGAAAATGCTGGGACCAGCGGGCTTGTTTGGGATTGAGTTTCCTGGGCGTTTTCAGGGCTTCCAAATTTTTGTGATCAGTCCACACCTGGAAGGGGATTTTGTTGCCTTCCAGGAACTGTTGCCACATGAGTAATGCCCAATGTATCCCATATGCCTCCTTTTCCCATACGGGTCAGCGCTGTTGTTTCCGTGAGTTTCTTGGATGTATATGCACACGGTTGCAATACTGCATCATCATTTTCTTGTAATAGAACAGCCCCCACTGCCACATCACTTGCATCTGCCTGTATTACGAAGGGCTTGTCCATGTCTGGGTGTCTTAGTACTGGTTCGGCAGAAAAAAGTCTCTTTAGTCTCTCAAACGCTGCTTGGCACTCCATTGTCCATGTTAGTGGCTGGCTAGGTTTTACTGAGGATGCTCCCTTCATTTTTAGTAAGTTAGTGAGGGGCAAGGCTATCTGGGCAAATGAGGGGATGAACTGGCGGTAAAAGTTTGCAAAGCCCAGGAAATTTTGTAGTTGCTTTCTTGTGCGGGGTGGTGCCCAATCTAATACTGCTCTGACCTTCTCTGGGTCCATTTCAATGCCCTGGGGGATATGCGATAACCTAGGTAGTCTATCCTTTCCTGGTGGAATTCACATTTTGAGAGTTTGGCATATAGGTGGGCAGCTCGCAGCTTCTTTAAAACCACTCTGACAAGGTTGACATGATCCTCTTTTGTTTCGGTGAAGATAAGAATGTCGTCGAAGTAAACAAGGACCCCCTTAAACAGGTGCTCCCTTAGAACGTCATTGATTAATTGCATAAAGACTGCAAGGCCCCCTTGTAATCCAAATGGCAAGACTTTGAATTGATAGCACCCCATGGGACAGTTAAATGCAGTCTTCCATTCATCCCCTTCCTTAATTCTCACGCGATAGTACGCTTCCCTTAGGTCTAGTTTAGAAATTTTTTTCCCTTTCGAGAGGTGTGACAGCATGTCTTTCATGAGGGGCAGAGGGTATAGGTTGCTTTCACTGATTGTATTCAGGGCCCTATCATCCACCATAAGTGTAAAGAGCCATCCTTCATCTATCTAAAAAGGACTGGGGCTGCCACTTTAGGCTTGGCTGGTTCAATGAAACCCCTCTCTAGGTTTTTTTTAATGAATCTTTCCATTTTCTCCTTCTCCTTTGGGCTCATGGAGAATAATCTGGGCTTCGGGAGTTTTGCCCCAGGCTTGAATTCAATGGCACAGTGTGTGGGTCGGTGGGGGGGAAGCTCATTCGCCCTCTCCTCACTGAAAACTTCAGCAAGGTCTCTGTATTCCTCTGGTATTTCTGCTAGTCCCTTTTCCTCTCCCATGGATGCTTTTTCTATTCTTTATTCTGGTAGCCCCCCTTGGGGTTTTAAGTCCATAGGGCCCCCCTTCAGGAATTTGATTTCTGTCATCCTCCAATTTACCCAGGGGTTCCATTTTTTCAACCATTCCATCCCTAGAATCATTGGGCATTCAATGCCTGGGGTCACCATAAATGTTATGTCCTCCTCATGTTTGCCCAGGGAGAGGTGTATTGGTAGAGTGGCTAGGGTAGTTGGCACCCCCCTGCTATGGATCCATCTAACTGGCCAAATGAGATTGGTTGTTCCAGTCTCCTCGATGGAATGCCCAGATTCCCCACTAGTGTCGGGCTAATGAGGCAGCGGGTGCAGCCAGAGTCTATTAAGGCTTTTACCTTCACGGCTTTGGGCATGGGAGAAATTAATATAGTCACTGTCTTGAGGATCGGTGCGATGTGTCCACTTACCAGGGGTTCGCCCTCCGAGCTGTCATCTGAGGCGTCTGCGGGCCCTGCGGTGTAAGCTGGAGTTCTTTCCCCCTGATGAGCAGAAGTGGGGGTTTCCGCAATTTCCCATGGCAGTTTCTTTTGGCTTACCTGAAGACTTTCCGGATTTGCTGATTGGGGATCTGTCTGGGTTGTGCTGGGGGGCTTTGGAGTGGCATTCTACAGCTCGATGCCCTTCTCTTCCGCACTTGAAATACCCCATTTGCTTCTTGGCTGTAGCTGATGATTTCACCGGTTCATGTGTCAACTCAGGCGGGGAGTGGCTCCATTGTTTTCCTCAGCGGTGTCTCTTCAATGTGTCGATCTCTGCTTCCTCTGCCAAGATGTACCATTCCTCAAGTTGGTGTGGGTCCCCTTGGGGCAGGCAAGCGTCATATAGGTCATAATTTAGTCCATCTTTGAAATGGCTAAGGATGATGTCTTCTGGTCAGTTCAGTTTGCTGGCAATGGCCCATAATTCTTGTGTATATTCAGCCATCGGGCATTTGCCTTGCCTCATCGTTTTTATCCTTTTGCGGGCTTTGCGATCAGCCAGGGGATCTTCAAATCGTCTTCTCAGAGAGGACATGAAACGGTTGAAGTCGCTGATTTCTGGGGTATTGGAATCATGCAAGTTCACCACCCAGTCTGCCGCCGGTCCGTCCAGGGCGGATTGCACGATCCAGATGCGGGCTTTGTCGCTGGGGATGTCCCGCCCGTATTCCTCCATGTAGCTGAGGACTTGGGTTAGGAAAAACCCCAAGCGTGTTGGCTCCCCTTTGAATTTCATCTCCAACGGCGGACGTCTTGGAATCGATCGGTGCCTCCGTTATTGGTGTTAGTGTCTTCCGTCTAGATCGCCATCTGTGGTTCGGTAGGGTGTGCGGACTACTGGATCAGTAGATGTCCCCGGGGTTGCAGGTTCCACTTCCCCCTCTGTGTTTCTCCCTTTGCGGCTCCAGGAGCTGAGGTGGCCATAGGGCTCAGGATTCTCCTCTCCTAGGGAGCTGAGAGTTCTCTTCATCAGGACAATAGCTTTCTCTAGGATCCAGGCTGAGTACGGTGCCCAGCTTTCCCCCTCTTCACTTGCATGCAGGGATTTCTCCATCTCCTGCTTCCATTCTGGTTGCTTGGCCCCCCGTCTCAGGGTCACCTTTCTTGATTCCTTTCCCCATTCACTTTTCTTTCCAACGCCCATTGACCAGTGAGGCTTGTGGTCCCATGTCTCCACCACTTCTTCTCCTGAGGAATCTGACCTTTTGGATCCCAACATCTGGCAAGGTTCCAGTTAGGGCAGCAGCTCTCTTTCTGGGGAGTTTTTCCCCTTTCTTGCTCCATTGTCTGACATGGTAATTTTTTGCAAAATCCTCTGGAAAGGGTCTCCCTTCCAGGTGGATTCATTTTCCAAGTCCTGTCTAATGTAAGGACCCACTCCACTTTGCATCTTAAGAAGACAGAACTCTTGGCATAATTCTTCCAACAGGCATACTTTATTAAGAGAAAATGGTTGCAGGCGTTCTAGACAGGACTTGGGGTCCAAGCTCTCCCATTCAAGGTTTTAAGGGGTTCCCCAGTAGTCCCACCCAATCACCCCCCTCTTCCAGCGACAGTTTCAGGTATCACAATCCCACCCCCTTTTCCTTTCTGCCGGTTGGATGGAGACTTCAAAGAAAACTACATGAAAGGCAACAGCTCCATTCTTATGGTTAGCTCTTTTGGCAATACACATAATCAGCTGCTTTGAAGTGTTTCAAAGGAAGTGAGGGCCATAAAGTCCCTTTGTTCACCCCTTCCCTTCATCGTATGGCAGAATCCATAGAAGGCAGAAATGGGGTTTTTTATAATTGTAATTCATCTAGTCTAACCCCTGCCCAAGCATGAGACCCTACACCATTTCTGACAGATGGCAGTCCAGTCTCTTCTTGAAAGCTTCCACTGATGAAGCTCACACAACCTCTGAAGGCAACCTGTTCCATTGGTTGATTGTTCTCACTATCAGAACATTTCTCCTTATTTCTAGGGTAAATCTCTCCTTGATCAGTTTCCATCAATTATTCCTTATCTGGCCTTCAGGTGCTTTGGAAAATAGGTTGATCCCCTCCTATCTGTGACAGCCCCTCAAATGTTGGAACACTGCTATGACGTCCCCCCGGGTCCTTCTTTTCATTAGACTTGCCATGCCCAGTTCCTTTAACCGTTTTTCATATCTTTCAATCTCCAGTCCCCTAATCATCTTCATTGCTCTTCTCTGCACTCTTTCTAGAGTCTCAACCCTTTTTTTATACTGTGGTGACCAAAACTGGTTGCGGTATTCTAGATGTGGTCTTACTAAGGCTTTATAGACTAGTATTAGTACTTCACGCGATCTTGATTGAATCCCTCGTTTAATGCAATTTAGGATTGCACTGGATTTTTTGGCCGCTGCCGCACACAGTTGGCTCACATTTAACTGATTATCCACTAAGACTCCAAGATCCCTCTCACAGTTACTGCTATTAAGCCTGGTTTCACCCAATCTCTATGTGTACTTTTGGTTTTTCTCTCCCAAGCATACGACTTTACTTTTCTCTACATTGAATTTCATTTTGTTAGATAGGGCCCAGTATTCAAGTCTGTCAAGATCCCTCTGGATCTTCAGCCTCTCATCTAGGGTGTTGGCTGTTCCTGCCATCTTAGTATTATCTGCAAATCTGATAAGTTCCCCTTCTATTCCCTCATCTAAGTCCTTTATGATAGTGAAAAGTACTGGGCCTAAGACAGAAACTTGTGGTACCCCACTGCTTACTTCCGTCCATGTAGACGTAGTACAATTAAGGACTACTCCTTGAGTCTTTGGCAAATGCGTGTTGCAGATGAGCTAGCCCACTCAGGGTCCTTTGTTTTCTTTGCAGCATGCATCTTGGCACTTCAGGCTATTCCAGGCGGGGAGCTCAGAGCAATGGACCATCGATGACTAGAGGCCAATGGACAAGCAGGTGATGGCTAGTAGAAAGGCAACTTCAGTGGAAAGTTTAAGAGTAGGATGTCAAGATTGTAGCTACTAGGCTGTCATCACGTGGCTTCCTTCCACTACGTTCGCGCACCCACCCCCCAAGCTGTTCCCTCAATTGGCTTGAAAGTTTGCAAAGAAGTGTATGGAATCATTCTGCCACTGAGTTAGAGAAAACACCGTTGTGTCCAGGAAGAAATCAGGCAGCCCTTTGCAGAGGCAAGAAGGAACACGGTTGGATGGATGGACAATGGCCTTCCACAGTCCCTGGGATGGTACCCTGCGTACAGCCCTTTCATTGATTGATTGATGATGTGTTGGGAAGGTGGCGTAGATGCTTAACCCTTCGATCGAGTTTTCTCTCTGAAATTAAAAAAAAAGCCTTGGAAAAGGCATGCACTTCTCCTTTGGTCTCATGGAGAATAATCTGGGCTTCGGGAGTTTTGCCCCAGGCTTGAATTCAATGGCACAGTCTGTGGGTCGGTGGGGGAGGGGAGTGCATGCCTTTTCCTTTGCTTCTTGCTACTATTTTGTCCTCCATCTTTCACTCTAAGGGTAATCCGCCACCTAAAGCCCAGGCCTGCAGAGTAAAACCTATCCAGAAGGCCCCTGGAATCCTTTTCCGGTACCATCCCCAATCGGTACCTTTTCCGGTACCACCCGAGGCCGAACACGGAACATCTTTGGAAAAGAGAAACAGAGCCTGGTGCTTAGACTTATGTGCTAATGAAGCCAAACTCCCTGGACAGACCCGTATCTGTTCCCCTTCGTGGCATGATTGTTTTTCTTCGGGCCACAGTCAGGGCCACTGACAGCTCACAGAATTAAAGGCCGACTTTACATGCAGTGCTAGCCAAACAAGTCTTGGTACCATTTCCATCATTAATGTCCTTTCTTTGCAGAGACTACGTTCGGATACTGCCAGTTTCTTCAGAAGGGAACCATCTCTCCAACTAAAATGAATCCAGAGGAGCCCAAAGCTGGAGAAGAGGAGACGGGCTAAAAAGGCAAGTTCTCTGGAGGACTTGCTGAGTGGGATGGCCCTTTTGCAGCATGTAGCCCTCTGATCCCCATGGACTGAAGCAGGCTGATGTCCGAAAGAATTAGCTAAAGCTGGCCAATGAAGGCCATGTGGAAATCCATGAATGGAAGCCGGGGCATAATTGTGAATGGATGGAGTGTGACAGAGTGCGGATGGGCGGTGTGGAACATCCAAGAGTGGATGGAGCTTGCAGTGTGCTTGTGTGTGTATGTGTGAGTTGTCAAATGTGTACGTGGTGCAAGAGAGGACCTGGTGTCGGCTTAGTCCGATGCGACGGCAGCGTGGATGAATAAGGCCTGGGCCCAAGATTGTTGGGTCTTGTGGTGCCGCGAATGAACTCAGCATCCTTATGAGATGGAATGAAAGGAAACTGGTGGACATTCATCGGATGAAGTCAGGGGAATTTGGCAGGGGTCGCAGAGGTGCAGAGATTGTCCATTCATTCCTTGGTCCAGATCCTGTGCTATTATGTTATGTGCTATTGAGCCTACCTCTGTATGTTCTCTAATATAGGAAAGAGGAGATGAAACAAATCTAGGGCTCGTATCATTGACATCTAAAATGACAATTTTTGCTGTCAGTGAACATTGGTTTTGCTCAGCCAGGCTTACAGCCTGGTTTGAAGCCAATACTGACAGGACAAAAAATTGAGTCATTTCTCAATCAAGGGATACTGCTGTAATTAAGGTATCATAAATAGGATGGATGAAAAATGGATTTTCTGTCAAGTAATTACGATACATGAATACTGAAGATTTCTGTTTTTAAAAACTACTATCTCCATCTCTTGCACTAAATGTATAAACCAAAGTACGAATGGGTACATTTTCCTTTATCCCAATTACAATGAAGTTATTTTGGAAAGAAGGTGGGAGGTTATTTTGATCTTCAACATCAATACTGATAAAAAAAACCAGTCTCATTCTGTGGAGAATTTTTTAGATAGTCATTTACAATAACTCTGAAGAAGTAGTGAGATATTGCTTCCTAATCAAGTGCTTTAGAAAGAAAGAGATCCCCTATAGTATTATCAATTTCAAATGGAATATCAGAATCTTCTTCAGGGATAATAAAATGCTGTTTTCTGTTGGGATATAAATGCTGATGAAGGCGTTTTAAAGAGCCCATGATCTGAGCAAGTCTAAAATTTTCTGGTATGGCAAAATGTCTGATGTATTGAGAAGAAGAAAAAAATCCTTTGGGAAGAGGTATTACCTAGAGAAAAAAAAGAATTTATTATTTAAAAATTCTTGCTTATTAATGGCATTTTGTAACATATTCTACATTTTCTAAATGTAAATTTAGAACTGACTGATAACATTAATTTCACTGTTTCCAGAATCAAGATCTTTGGCAAATATACTGGCAACTAGTGTCCCTGCTGGTTGCCTTTCTAAAAGCTAAAATCAAACAATTCAGTTAAAGTTAAATGTTTCGAAGTACAAGAAATTCAGATAAGTTGAGTCCCAATACAAAATCATGACTTATAATTTGGTGAATAGACAATTTTCACAAATATATTCACAAATGGGCGAGTTCATGCCACATAGTGGCAAATATTTTTCTGTTGGGGCTCTGCCCATTTTCTTTCTTTTTTTTTATTAAAAAGTTTTTATTTTCCATTTATTCATACAAAATACAATTAAAATAAATTCCTAACCATTGGTACCGCCTGCCCATTCCCCCCAGGCTGCGTCCACCCTCTCTAATCCTTCCCTACTTCCCTCCTCTTTCTCTCCTCCCCTCCTACTCTCTTCCCCTCCCCTTCTCCTCTAACCATCCTACTTCCTCCCTACTCCTTCCTCCCCTCTCATCCCTCTCACACACATGAACGCAGCATAGGGGAAATGCCCAAGCATTTACCATGACTATATTATCATTACCCACCCACTCACCCACCCTCAACCCTCCCCCCCCCCGCTGCCCATTTTCTGAGTGGCTGGCTCAACGTGATTTTCATCCTACTTATTAAAATATTATTAATAGTCAAATATATTGACTGATTGCAGGATGCTTACTTCTAGCTCTGGCCATAAGTCAGGCATTGTAATTTGTTGAGGTTGGTTGGGGCTCTGTTTTCCAGTTACAGCATGTATTAAATGTACTTCATGTCACTGACTAGCTGAGCATATAGGTATAAATACATACCATATTTATACATTTAGAAGACATGTCATAGCATCTACTTCGTTGATTTTTCTGTAATACTCGTACACGGTTTCAATTAAAAAAATATGCACCATAGTAGTATTTGGCCAATTATGATCCCCAAAAGATTTTATTACTATTTGAAATTGGGAACAGTATCTGACAACGGTAATGACAAACCAGTTCCGTGTTGTTGCCACAAGAAGTTCATGTTAATCATCGGCATCTCAGGTCAAATTCTTTCACATTTTGTAACAGTGTCCAAGTTCTAATTCAAACATTTGACCACAAGATGGTGACCAAAACCAATTTTTCTTTTACTTTTTTTTTAACTTTCCTGTAATGCAAATTGAACATACACTGGGTAGAATTCACATTCAAATTTAAAATTAATATCCTCCATATTCTGACCCACTGTAATAAAATGTCTCCAAAGTCCTTTCTCAAACCTGCACAGTAACAAACTTCGCATATTTTGCAAATCTTGAAATGTAGCAGATCTTTGGAGAAGCTTGAATGGTTGTCATTGAGGTCAATAACTGAGATATAGACAGATATGGTAGCATTATGTTGAGGGACTCCATGGTGTTACCAGAGCAATCAAATGGTGCTGAACTTGCTGCTCATAGTCTAAGGCCACCCAGTTTATAATTTCCCCTGGTGAAAAGGAACCACGAAAAGAAAGAAAATTGTGGGATGCATTTTTGAAAGTCTTACTAAATAGCATAAGTTACCATTTGCTGCTTCTGTCACTTGATCCATTATGCAGAGGCTAGCAAGAACTGTCATTCAGCATTACTTGTGCATCTACTATCATTGTGCAATAAAAGACTTGGACTTCACACAAAGGCGAATGTCAAAGTCAGATGCTATTCTAAAGCAATCAGATAATATTTTGATTGCAGACCAGCAAAAGAAAAGGGACGAAGATATTTTAGTTATTAAATAAAATCTTTTTATATTGGGGATTCTCAGTACAAATGCTTTTAAGAGACTAATAAGCCTTCCTTTATTTTGTGCAGAGCTGGATATATTCACTTTGCAATAACTTAATACGAGTATCTGGGAACTTTTAAAAATGAATTGCATCATAATATAATGATATAGCAGTGTTTATATGTGATTTCCCAATAATATCTCTATATATCTCTACCAGCCATGCTGCTTTATTCATTTTTTCAGTTGATAAAAGGACAGGTTTTGTGGAATGTAATATTTACATGTAGATGAATCTTAGAAAACAACTGTTTTGTCAATTAAGCTGGCAGGTTATGTGTAATTTCCATTCCACATTCCTTCCTGATAAAATCTGTTTATCATCATACCTTCTCTTGAATTTTATTCTGTCTCAGCTCTCTCATTCTCTCTAAAAATATAAATTATTTACATTTGTGACATGCTATTATTAAACATTTCATACAAATATCTCAAAATCATGGTAAAGCCATGATAGTCAATTTCCTAACGCCAACCCTAGCATTAGCAACAAAGTTTGAATTAACCTAAATTCTCCAAATGGAAGAAAAAGTCAGCTGTCAAAAGAAGAAAAGGACAAATATTGTACGTGGAAACAGTTTAAAAACTATTTTTAAAGAGACTGGCAGTAGGACGACATTGAGAAATTGGAGCAGCAGAGTACAGAGATCAAGTGGTGGGTTTGTAAAAAGTAACAACTGAGGGGGACTTCCGGTGGATCTGCGCGGGCGATGGCGGCTACTTTGTAGCCGTCCTCCTGGGTAAGTGTCTGAATCGCTATGAACAGCGGACATCAGCGGTTCAAAATCCCCCTCCCGGGCAAAGGGGGGGGAAGAGGGTTGTCTGAATAGTGGTAGAGCCTCTTATGCACCCCCAATATTTTTTGGGGGCTGAAAAGAGTGCTCCCACGGAGTTCAGACTGTCTCCGCTTCCCAGCTGCTTTTGTCCCTAGGGACAAAACAAGCCGTTGCAACCACCTCCGCGATTAAAGGGATCTGGTGAGTTTCTTTTTAGAAGCGGACAGAGTTGACTAGAGGATTTAGCTTTTGCTTTCTTTGACTTTATTTGGATTTTAAGTTTAAAGACTTATTTTTACGTTTATATTCCCTCTTTTTATTTTTTACTTTTTGCTGAAAGGGAAAGTAAAATGGCGATCGGCAGGCTTTCCGGCGTTTTTTTTACTTTTTCTTTTTTCCCTTTGGGAAGCTAAAATAGCAATCGGCAGGCTTTCTGGTGTTTTTTCTTCCCTTTCTCTTTTCTTATCTTTTTAATGATTGGAATGATGTTTTATTTTTCTTTTTTTGTTGAAAGGGAAAATAAAATGGCGATCGGCTTTTTTGGATTTTAGAAGCATTATTATTTTTGTTTAACTTTTCTGTTTTGTCTTTTGTACTTTTAAAAGGCAGGCTTTCTGGTGTTTTTCCTTCCCTTTCTCTTTTCTTTCCTTTTTAATGATTGGAATGGAGGTTTTACTTTTTATTTTTTTTGTTGAAAGGGAAAATAAAATGGCGATCGTTTTTTTCGGATTCTAGAAGCATTACTATTTTTGTTTAACTTTTCTGTTTTGTCTTTTGTACTTTTAAAAGGCAGGCTTTCTGGTGTTTTTTTTCCCCTTTCTCTTTTCTTTTCTTGAAGGGGAAAATAAAATGGCGATCGGCTTTTTTGGATTTTAGAAGCATTATTATTTTTGTTTAATTTTTTTGTTTTGTTTTTTGTACTTTTAAAAAAATGGAATGGATTTTTTTTATTTAATTCCTTTCTTCTTCTTTCCTTTTCTTTTTTTTAATTCCCTTTTTTATTATAATGATCTCCCTTTGAAGGATTTTTTGATTTTTTTGGAGTTAATTTCTCTTTTTCTTCTGTTTAATTTTTTGTAATTTTTAAGAAGGAGTAAAGATTTTTCTAAGATGGCTCCAAAGTCTTCAGTATCTTTTTGTTATAATCTTTTATTATAATGATCTCCTTTTGAAGGATTTTTTGATTTCTTTGGAGTTAATCTCTTTTTTTCTTTTGTTTAATTTTTGTAACTTTTAAGAAGGAGTAAAGATTTTTTTAAGATGGCCCCAAAGTGTTCAGTATTTTTTCGTTATAATGATCTCCTATTGAAGGATTTTTCTTGAATTTTTAGGGACTTAATTTCTCTTTTTCTTTTGCTTAATTTTTTTAATTTTTGAGAAGGAGTAAAGATTTTTTTTTAAGATGGGTCCAAGGCGTCCAGTAATTCCCACAGTTCCTAAGGTGGCTTCTTCTTCGGTGTTATCATCAGTGCAACAATCTAAATCAATAGCTTCACCTTCTTCCTTGGTACAGCCAATAATTGTGAAGGATTTGCAAGATATGATGGGAAATGTCATATCTCAAATTAGGGCAGAAATGAAAGAGATCTTAGAGGAAAATAATAAGATTTTGAGGCAAGAGATAGTTTTGGCTTTAAAAGGAGTTGCTTCTGTTCTTGAAAAGCTGAACTCTCGTGTAGAAGAGGTACAAGAAAAAGTGGAATTGATGGAAGGAAAATTTGAAAGTATGGAAAAAGAAATGGAAAATGAGACTCTTATGCTTCAATATAGTCAAATGGAATATGCCTTGAGAATCAGAGGTTTGGGAGAGTCTGTGCAAGGAGATTTGAGAGAGATGGTTGCAAAGGACTTTGCTGTGATTTTGAATAAAGAAAAAGAGGAAATACTTAGTGAAATTGAAAAATTATTTAGAGTTAACTCTGTGGTGGCAGTGCAAAAGAATTTGCCAAGAGATATGGTAATTTACTTTGGGGAAAAAATCCCTGCGCAATGAAATTGTACAAGCTTTTTATAAGAAGAGATTTCAAATTGCTTCACAAGATGTTATAATTCTAAAGGAGATCCCATCAAAAATTTTAAGAAGAAGAAAGGAGTTTGCTTTTTTAGCAGATGAACTTAAAAAGAGACGAATTCTGTTCAGATGGGATGTTCCGATTGGAATGGTGGTGAATTACTTGGGGATATGTTATAGACTTAACACTGTTTCTCAAGCAAAAGACTTTTATACTTTGGTCTTGGGAGTATCCTCATCGCCATTTATTAAGTTTAAAGCTTTGGAAGAAAAGAGGCCTCAAGAAATTGAGATGGAGGAGCAAAAGATAACCTGTGTAACATATAACTGTAAAGAAAAGCAGCAACAGAAGAAGGTTAAGGAGGCCTCACAACTATTGGTTTCTGAATCTGTGGGAGAATTGTTGTCTGAAGAGCCTATATTAATTAAAAATGGGAAATCTCAGTTTGAGGGGCTTCAACAAGTCGAGAGGAAGGAGCAGAGGACAACTCGTGCAACATATAATCGTAAAAAAAAAGACCAACAGAAGAAGGAGTTTAAGGAACCCTCACAACTATTGGCTTCTGAGTCGGCGGGAGAAGCAGGATTTATAAACTTTTTGGAGCCACCTTTAAGGGAAGATTTTAAAGCACTTCTTTCGAGATATAGGGATAAGAGAGACTGATAAGGATGGAGACAGAATGAAAATTCTACATGGACAATAGAGACTGATAAGGATTGTGTTTCTTGTGGACGGTATTTGTTATTGGTAAAGATTTAAATGTGTATGTTCAAATTTGTGTTTTGGAGGGAGTTTATAAAAGTATGATATGAAAAGGTTTAGAGTATTTGTGTTTTGGACGGAGTTTATAAAGTTTATAAAGAATGATGCATAATAACATAAGTATGATATGAAAAGGTTCAGAGTATATTATAATGTGTTTAATGATTGGGTTTTTTTAATTATTATTGTTATTATTATTTTTAAGAGAAGATAACTTGTTTAATTAAATGTATTTAGATTTGTTTTGGATTTATATGTCTTTCAAGTTTTTTTTTCGATAGGAGAGAAGATTATGGAGACTGAATGGAAATCTTAGATAAGAAGTTCAAGTTTAAGTATTTAGTTTAAGTATTCAAAGAGTATTTAGTTTTAATGCTACAATGAAGGTTTATGTGTTTATTTTTCTGTTTTAGGACAAAGAAAGAGGGAGAGATTGGATTTTATATTGTAGGTACAGATGTTCAAAGAAAGTAATGTTTAAATTTGTGTTTTGGAGGGAGTATATATAGAATGATGGATAATAATATAAGTATGATATTAGAATTTAATGTATTTAGATTTTTTTAGGATTTATATGTGTTTTAAGTTTTTTTTTTCTTTTTTGAAAAATTTTAATTAAGCCTGTACTCAACTCTGGGAAGGTTGGGGGAGGGTTTGGGAAGGTGGGGGAGGGTATGGGAGGGTGGGGGGGGGTTGGGGTGGGGATTTGTTTTGTGAAATTTAAAAAATTTTCAATAAAAAAAAGTAACAACTGAGGGTGTACATTGAGAGAATCTAACTTACTTTAATCCTAGAAGTTCATTCCTCAAACCAGTAGAATATGTATAATAAGCACCAACTACTCGTCATTTAAGTATGCATTTGTGCTGATGCTTTATATTTTCAGCTGCATGAGTTGTGAACCAGTATCAATATTATAATACTTGGGAGTATCAAAAACTTTCTTTTTTATTGCTGCAAGTAAAGAAAATTGCATGTTATTCTATTTCTTAGTGTGTTATTGTTTTGTTCTTTGCACCTAAATGCCCAGTTTTACTGAATGTTGAAATGTAGTTTGTTAATTGACCAAATAAATAAATTCAGTCAATGAAATATACAATGAAAAAAAATCAGCAATCCAATATTTATTGACCTGAAAGCTAACCACACTGAACTCAGTCACGGTTACTTCTCAGTAAATATATTCTGCTTGTGTTTTCATATTCTTTGTGTGCTTTTACAGGTTTTTATTTTTATTTTTTTGGTATATATTTTATTAATTTTTGTAGGGTTAGGTTAAGATTAGGGTTGGGTTTTTTTAAAATAACATTCTTAATATTTATCAGGTTTTTGTTTTTATTATATAATTATTTATCTGTTCCCAAAATGTAACAACTAGACTAAATTTACATGTTTCACAAAAGGAAAAGCAGATGCAGAAACTAATTTTTTCCAATCAAGAAAATAACTTTACTCAACAGTTATAATTTGGAGGGATAAAGTTAGACAGTTTTTTCCTTGTTTCTTTTTGCAAGTATTTTGTACTATATAATTCTATTCTATTTTAATTCTATTATATAGAATAGAACATACTTCACTGAGTATAGAATTTCTGAGATATCATATTTTAGATTATGCTGTAACAGTTATAATAGATATAAGTTTTTAAGGATGAGTTAACTTCATTGAATACATGAATGCTATTTCATTCAGAATAAAATAGTCAATAAAAAAATACTGAATCCAGAGTCAATCAAATATAAAGCAGATCCATTGAAATCAGTGAAAAGTTCGTTATGACTAATTTTAAACTGTAATAGTTTCAGTGACTACTCTGATTATATCTAAACTCAAATTATCATCTTCTCTGTTGAGCATGTAAAATGAATAGAAAGCACTTAATAATGTGTTATCCAATGTTGCTAATTAATAAATGCAAAATTGGTTTTTGTGTACAGTTGCAAACAGTATGCTTGCTAAAGGAAAACATAGTTGCCACGATATTTAAAAACAAACATTAAATAATATGTCTTTTTGAAATAAGATTTTCCTCAAGGAAATGCTGCTATTGTATTTGTGACGGATTTATGTTTTCAGTTTTTCTTCATGTATTGATTTTGCTTTATAGAGTTAATGAGGCAAGAAGCAAACACCATTACGAAAGGAAAAATCTGCTGTATAAAATAACATTATCCAGAAAATTATCTAGTTTACATTCATTGCTTTTACATTCTGAGTAGGGAAAGTATTGAAGTGGTTTTACTATGTACTATATTACTGAAAAGACAGAATCTAATCTGAGCAAGGATTAGTGAAGCTCATGTTCTCCTAGAGAAGAAAGGCAGGAATAAAAAGTACTTGAGATTAATAAATGCATAAACAAAGAGCAGGAAGAACATAAGGAACACAGAGCAAATGCCTTCTCCACCTATGGCCCCCTGGTCCTTATATTCATAAGAATGTGAGATGCAGAATATCAGTGTATTTGAAATACATATTCAATAAATAGATGGGAAGCTAAGCAGCTAAATTTGCACTATCCTTCAATCTTTTTCCTTCATTGGTTCCTACAGTATGAGTGCATCATCTAAATTGTCATTCTGTAGCTGTAAGGATGACATTTTTAAAGAGTGAAGCTTACCTCATCAATGACTTTTACTAAGAAATCATATGCAGATGGATCTTCTTCCCTGTCAAGATCCTGACACACATATATGCAGCCACGGCTTATGTCAATCTGAAACACTTCTGATTTTTCATTGCTGTGGAATCCATTATAAAAAAAAATATTTAATATGTCCAAAATCTTGGTCTGTTGCTTTGTCCTGCAATGGCATAAAGCAAAAAAATCTCATTAATTCTTACATACATATTAACATATCCAAAACATTACTTAAGCAGGTGATGTCTGTATTTCTCCAAGATTAGTCCATATCTCTTTGGCCCCATTTTACCTTATTTCTTTGACAATGGAGCCTTTATTTTCTGTTCATGAAAATAAAGTAATTAATCCAAAGCTAGTGTTTCATCTGGAAATACTGGAAAGCTGCACAATTTAAATTAGGGTAGTTTATTCATGTAAGGAACACTTAGTTAATCCTTCCACGTAGTATCTCAAGTTTAGTCCCCTAACAGATCTTTTAAGAATGCTGGCAGGAAAGCTTCACATTAGTAATAATTATTATTACCTTAGTAATAATAATAATAATAATAATAATAATAATAATAATAATAATAATAGTAATAGCAAAGTTGGAAGGGACCTTGGAGGTTGTCTAGTCCAACCCCCTGCTCAGGCAGGAAACCCTACCACCATTTCGGACAAATGGCTGTCCAGTCTCTTCTTAAAAACTTCCAGTGTTGGAGCTTTTACTGCTTCTGGAGGCAGGTTGTTCCACTGATTAATTGTTCTCATTGTCAGGAAGTTTCTCCTTAGTTCTAGTTTGCTTCTCTCCTTGATTAGTTTCCACTCGTTGCTTCTTGTTCTGCCTTCAGGCGCTTTGGAAAATAGTAGACCAGGTGAAGAATACCAGCACGTAGTAAAATTGACAAAAATATACCAGTTTCTGCTTTCTGCAGCAGATAAGCTGCCTGCAGGGTGCCAGATTGCTTAGATTTTTTGTTTTTTAGTCTCTTTGGTGTGGAATATGGATTAAGGAATTTTTGTTACCATAAATCTGTCACAATTCATAAGATGCAATTACTTTTAAAGCTGAGCCTGAACTAAACTGAAGTTGAAATAATTTTGGAATCTAGTGTTGTAATATCAACTCCGTAATAGTTTTTGTGGTCCATTCAAAACATAATGATTTTGTATTTGGATCTGAGCTGTGTCATAAATATGCTGAGCTGCTTGAAAAAATGATAGTTTTATTCAACAGCTTTACATGGAGTATACCAACCAAAAGTAGGCTACAAGTTAGAATACTGAGAATGGTAGTACTTATAATAAATTTTAATTGTAAAGACTGTAATGGACTTTGAGTAAAGTATGTTAAGATGTGCAAATTAAGATATTTTTACTGTTTTTCACTCTGTTTTAATGATAGAGTAGGTGAGATCTCTGTTTGTGATCTACTGTCTGGTTGACCCACTTTTAAGTCAACACAGGAAGAGAAATTGCTTAACAAGCTAGGTTTTCCAATTTTCCTGAGTAGTACATCATTTGCTTATAACGAACATGAACCAACAAGCTTCCCTTCTGATTTTAATAGATGCAATCAAAATTCAGAAACCTGATTTTGTTTCCCTGTGGTTCATACTTTATGAAGCAAAGAGCTTGCATATTGTATACTTTTCTATGTGTATTCTTTATTGTATGCCCACCTGTCCTTTTTTTCCACCCTTAATGATAGAATATCCTTTAATGATAGGCTTGAAGTAAATGAAGTTATCTAAAGTAAATCTAAGCATCTAATTTTATTCTGGCTAATCTTTTCTGGTGTTTGGTGTGCCTTCTAAAGGATGGAGGAAGGAATGGGGAGCTGTAAGTTCTGCTCCCAAGAATCGATCCCTTTGTGAGCAGATGCTACAGCATTTACTCTGTACCATTTTGGCTTATTGTGAGGAGAAATCTCTCTTACACTGTCAGTCCTGAGTGTTCATTAATAAACTCCTATTATTTGTAATTACGCTGGGTGTCTTTCCTTGTGTTCAGCTTTCTTGCTATCCAACCTGCAAATTATATACTAACCGGCAACATGATGTTTTATATTTATTTTGTTGCTGAATTGCTAACTTGTGATTATCTTATAGTTAATCGTGATTGTAGTTGAAATTAGTTACTTTTTTTTTGTACTTTAGTATTTTTAGATCACATGCCCAGAGCTTGAATTGGGACCATTTCAATAAATTAAATAAATTAAGTAAATAAAATTAAATTAAATTAAAATAGTGTATCAAAAGATTATGATAATATAAATTTCCATTCTATTATTTTTGCTATAGGAGAAATACATTCCCTGGTAAATTCCTTGAATGTGCCAATTCAACAATATTTCATGAGATAACTGGGAAGTAAATCCAGCTTACTTTAACACTACCGCTCATCATATTCCATATTAAATTGTTAGACTGAATGCTGAATTTGCAAATACAGTGGGGCAAAAAAAGTATTTAGTCAGCCACCAATTGTGCAAGTTCTCCCAGTTAAAAAGATGAGAGGAGCCTGTAATTGTCACCATAGGTAGACCTCAACTATGAGTGACAAAATGAGAAAACAAATCCAGACAATAACATTGTCTGATTTGGAAAGAATTTATTTGCAAATTATGGTGGAAAATAAGTATTTGGTCAATATCAGAAGTTCATCTCAATACTTTGTTATATATCCTTTGTTGGCAATGACAGAGGTCAAACGTTTTCTGTAAGTCTTCATAAGGTTGGCACACACTGTTGCTGGTATGTTGGCCCATTCCTCCATGCAGATCTCCTCTAGAGCAGTGATGTTTTGGGGCTGTCGCTGGGCAACATGGACTTTCAACTCCCTCCAAAGGTTTTCTATGGGGTTGAGATCTGGAGACTGACTAGGCCACTCCAGGACCTTGAAATGCTTCTTACGAAGCCACTCCTTTGTTGCCCGGGCAGTGTGTTTGGATCATTGTCATACTGAAAGACCCAGCCATGTTTCATCTTCAATGCCCTTGCTGATGGAAGGAGATTTGCACTCAAAATCTCACGATACATGGCCCCATTCATTCTTTCCTGTACACGGATCAGTCGTCCTGGTCCCTTTGCAGAGAAACAGTCCCAAAACATGATGTTGCCACCCCCATGCTTCTTTGGATACAACTCAGCATTCTCTCTCCTCCAAACACAACAAGTTGTGTTTCTACCAAACAGTTTTTCTTTGGTTTCATCTGACCATAGGACATTTTCCCAATCCTCTTCTGGATCATCCAAATGCTTTCTAGCAAACTTCAGACGGGCCCGGACATGTACTGGCTTAAGCAGGGGGACACGTCTGACACTGCAGGATCTGAGTCCCTGGTGGCGTAGTGTGTTACTGATGGTTGCCTTTGTTACGTTAGTCCCAGCTCTCTGCAGGTCATTCACTAGGTCCCCCCGTGTGGTTCTGGGATTTTTGCTCACAGTTCTTGTGATCATGTTCACCCCACGGGGTGAGATCTTGCGTGGACCCACAGATTGAGGGAGATTATCAGTGGTCTTGTATGTCTTCCATTTTCTAATTATTGCTCCCACAGTTGATTTCTTTACACCAAGATGCTTGCCTATTGCAGATTCAGTCTTCCCAGCCTGGTGCAGGTCTACAATTTTGTTTCTGGTGTCCTTCGACAGCTTTTTGGTCTTCACCATAGTGGAGTTTGGAGTGTGACTGTTTGAGGTTGTGGACAAGTGTCTTTTATACTGATAACAAGTTCAAACAGGTGCCATTAATACAGGTAATGAGGAGCCTCTTAAAGAAGAAGTTACAGGTCTGTGAGAGCCAGAAATCTTGCTTGTTTGTAGGTGACCAAATACTTATTTTCCACTATAATTTGCAAATAATGATGTGATTGTCTGGATTTGTTTTCTCATTTTGTCTCTCATAGTTGAGGTCTACCTATGATGACAATTACAGGCCTCTCTCATCTTTTTAAGTGGGAGAACTTGCACAATTGGTGGCTGACTAAATACTTTTTTGCCCCACTGTATACAGCATGCTGCATATGAATCAAGGTTATCATTACATATTCAAGTCTGCCACTTGAGACATTTAGACATTTGCCACCCCTGGGCTTGCATAGGCTGGGCTATGTTTATATGCATCACTCTAACAACAACATTTCAAAATAAATTATTGCTGAAATTAACAGATGAAGACTCTAGAAATATTAATAAGATACATGGATACCAACAAGGGAAAGAGGGAAAGCGAAAAACACGCATCATGAACCAAATACAACAATTCATGTATTTACATCAGATATTGGAAGGATTTGCATCAGGCCATCACCACATGCTTGCTGTCATTTTTGTGTCATCATGGCTTACTGTTAAGGCTTTATTTATTTTTTCTTGCACTGTAAAATGAAAATTGTTTGCAACACCAAATTAATTGCATACAGATTTACAGTACAGATTTAACTTGGGAAATGTATGCCGTTCTTTCATTTTTGACTTTTTAAATGAAAACAGAATGCTTCAGCAGTCTAGAAGCAACATAAACCCATTATGAAGCTGTAATGATACAAAAACTGTACAAAGGTCTGGAACTTCAAAGGCATATTTATGAAAAAACAAATGAAAAATGTTATCCCCAGATCTATGAATCTTAACTCAAAAATAATCAGATGAAACAATAAAAAATATTGGCCAAACATATACTGTTTTGCAGAAACAATTTTTGGTTTTGAGCCATTAGGAAAAAAAATCTTCAAACAACGCTTTGAAAGGAATTACTTGTGTAAAATCAAACAATATGAATAAAGAATTCATTATAGGACAAATTAATTCTTCTATGGAGTTTTTAGTGGTATAATTTTATCCACCCTCTTTTTTCGATGTGTATGTTATACTTCTTTGTGTTGAAAAAAAGTCAATTTTCCACATCTACTTTTCTATGTTACTTGCTGCCATACCATTAAAAATAGATTACTTTATGTTGTAATCAGAACTTCCAACAGATATATTTACATTTGACTGGTTTATACCCATTTTCCATTAGTTCTTATTTCTTAAGATATTAAACTTCAGTGGTCACCAATGTGGTCGGTGTCAACGAAGCAATACAGAATGTCTGATATTCTTGTTCCAGTCTACAAATAGATTTGTTTTCATGCTTTAAAGCCTGCCTACTAGTTATATACTAATGTAAATCACTTTACATTAAAATTACTTGTCTTGGTCTGTTTGAAGCTAAAGCTTACATAGAAGTCACCATATTAAAGTGTAGACTACGACTGTTAGTTATAAGAAACAGCATATGAAATCATACACTCTTAATGAAATGATTAATTCTCTGGTGTTTTTGATATACAGTATGTTTTAACAATGTTGCATTCTGCTGCTGCATCACAGGGTGATCATTTGTACCACGATATTTCTGTGGCAGTCAATAACACCTACATAAGCGGGAGACAGTTTAAGTGTCAGAAAAATTCAATCACCAGAACTCCTTCTGATTCTTACTCCTGTTAATATCTGGAGTGCTCTAGAAAGAATGCTATTGAGACTCTAGAAAGAGCACAGAGAAGAACAACAAATATGATCAGGGGGGTTGGAAGCTAAAACATACCATAAAGAATTGCAGGAACTGGGTATGTCTAGTCTAATGAAGTAAAGAATTGGGGTGAAATGATAGCAGTCTTCCAATATTTGAAGTACTATCATAATGAAGAGGGGATCAACCTATTCTCCAAAGCACCTGAGGGCAGGACAAGAGGTAACAGATGGAAACTTATCAAGGAGAGATCCAACCTAGGAACTAAGGAGAAACTTTCTGATAGTGAGAACAATTAACCAGTGGAACTACTTGCCTCCAGAAGTTATGGGTGCTCCATCACTGGAGGTATTTAAGAAGAGTTGGATAGCCATTTGTCCAGAATACTATGGGGTTTCCTGCTTGAGCAAGGGGTTGAATTAGAAGACTATCAAAGTCCCTTTCTGTCATTATGTTTTTAAGTTCCTGTTATATCCTATTAATTATTTTATCCTGGTTAATACCAGTACTACAGTATATGGGCAAAATGACTAAATTAAAGGGACTGTCAAACACTCTTGATTTCCCCCACCCCCCAAAGCTAGTACATGGACATATTCCAATGCTACTTTATGTGGATGATTCAATCCTTTTGTCCCAAAGTCCAATTGGCTTAAAACATGCACTAAGATCATTTGCCACTTATTGCACAGGTTAAAAAAAAATTGTGAAAAGACAAAACCATTGGTATTTGCTTAGTGTTCCAAAATCCACAAATGGCAATTAAATGAACACAAAATCTAACAAATTAAATTGTCTCCCAGCTTCAGGTGGGAGAAATGCACATCTGGATTGTGTAATTCACAATGCCCAAAAATCAGCTTCAGCACCTGAAACTTTTTACAGAACGGGGTGCTTTCTTTATTCCATTTGCCCTAAGCTATTTACAGCCAAAGTATGTCCTCAGCTTTTATACTACACCTTTCAGCCATTATAATATTCTTAGGAAATAGCTTACAAATACCACTAATGTTATTCTCTGCTGTGAAATGCGAATCAATTAAGATTGAGTAAAAATCTGGTTTATCTTCTTTGCATGTTGGCTGAAGTTAACTTTTTTCCCATAGGATTGATCCTGTCATTAGCAAACAATTTTAGTGGTAAGTACAAGAGGTAATCTCCTTGATTAATTGCACTTTGATGGCTTTTCACAAGATGGTCTCCTTCCTTTAGGATATGACGAAGCAGGCAAATCACTAGCCAGGAATATCTTTTTTTTTGAACAATTACCATCTGGCAGATGGTGCAGGATAATAAAAACAAAGACAAATAAGCTGAAAAACAGTTTTTATCCCAGGTCTGTAACCATATTAAATACTACTGTATAGTGCAACATTGAGGTGCAACATTAGGGGCAACACAATGGTGAATAGAATGTGAAAGATGTGTGTATATAATGTATGTTCTTATTTGTGGTTTTTACTTGTGTGTATTGTGCACGGTGGACAGCACTTAATTTCGTTGTGAGTTACATAATGACAATAAAGATATTCTGTTCAGTAGCAAATGATCCAAATATTGATTGGCACCAGGTTTCCCAAGCATATGACTTTTCTTTCCTACAAATCTTGTTAGGCTGTTTTGGGGCACAATTCAAATTACTGATCTTCCTTTTTAAAGTCTTGTATCATTATGAATCACGCCATTTAAATAACACTTCTTCACTGACATCATTTAGTATAGGAAATTATCCTTTATGTAGAAGATATTCTTTGCTGTGAGCAGATAATTCATCAGACCCATCGGACACATCAGTTCCACTGTAATATCTATTATGATACTTTTAGAAGTCATGAGGATTGTTGAAACAATAAAAATAATGGAAATACATCAGTGGAGTGTGCCTGACATCATGTGGAAATTCACCCTGGAAGGAGTATTAGGTGTGTTTTCTGCCTTGAGATATTTGTAAAAATAATAGTGGGGAATAAATAAATATAAATAAATAAAATCTTGCAATCTGAAAATGAAAATTATAGAAAAATTATCCCCTTCTTTAATTTTCCTGTACATACCTTGTTCCTAGCATTTAAGAACAATGCCTAACAATAGGCTATGCACAAGTTCATAGTGATTACACAAATTCTGCAAAGTGGAAAGGGCACAAGGGGTTGTTGCTAGGCAACAGCCAGAGGTATTTGTAATTCCTTCTAAACTTTCCAATTCAAAAAAGGGAGGAGCCTTTAGATTTAAACTATATACCGACACACACAATGTTTTCATCTATGTTTTCGCTATCAAAAACCTCTACAATTTTTAATTTAGATTTCCATAGAAATCCATAGTGAATGCTTTGAACAAAGCTATTTAGAAACATTTGCCACAAGATACAAAATGATACTTCTGCGCTTTCAAAACAACAGAAACATGGAACCCAAAATGAAAAACAATTCAATGTATAACAGCTTTAAATATTTTCTCTGTGTGGAAATATATATCCAGCACTTTGAAAATTACATTAAACCATATGCATTATAGGGATGGGAGTTGTAAGAACAATAAAGCATGCAAAAGTTGTCTGTCTCAAGCACGTCTAGGAGGTTTAAATGACTGCCCTTTGTTTCACCTTTTTCCAAGTACTAGATGTAATGCCAGAAGTGGAAATGGAGCGGACTTAAGCGTGACGGCCCAATACTTTGCATAAACTAGAAAGAAACCACTGCCTGAGAGTCAATGCGGGACACAGACACATCAATCAGAAATGAAAAAAATGTGCATTTGCTTATTCTGTTAATAAAACATTGCTAAAGCAGTATTAATGGATTCCTGCTTACAACAATCGACGCTCTAAAGAGACAATTCGAAATATGTAGACATTTAGGTAAAGTGTCTAGAATTACATAAAATAGAATTTAAGTATAGGAAAAGTATGGTTTACTTTAAAAACTGCTTTGTTTGTTCCAAAAAGGAGGAAATATATCAAAGCAGAACAGACAAAGTCATTTTAAAAGAAGAAAGTCTGATAAGAAAGCATTCTTCTAAATCAGTAGTTCTCAAGCATATTGGCCTCAGGACACATTTACATTCATAAAAACGATTTGAGAATCTCAAAATGCTTGGGGTTTAGGTATGTTATGTATCAATATTTGCTGTATTAGAAATTAAATCTGAGAAATTTTAAAATATTTATTTATTTGATTTTGTGGATCCTCCTGAAAGGATCTTGGGGATCTCAGGGGTCTCCAAAACCCCTGTTCTAAACAAACACAATTCTTAATGGGAAAGAGTTTTAAAAAATGCCATAGTTAGGAAGAAAAAAAAGGGTTTTAAAATCCACAGTGTTTACCTGTCGAAGTCCATAAACACTACATGGATTTTGAAATCTGTGGAGAAAAGATAATATAACTTCATTTGCCCGGTTTAAGAATTAGAATATTAGAAATGGCAGAATAGCAGTGCTCATAGAACTTACACAGAATTACGAAATTGACTTACTATTTACATGGAATATCGTCTCGTACCCCCGGTTGGGAATCCGTTGTAAAGAGTATTGGCATGCAATAAACTTGTAGTTATTTGAACCTCTTTGGCTCCTGATTTCTTGCATCTGGTAGATATAGACTCTATAATTATTTCCAACTTACTGTGTTAAATGTATTAATTCTTACTGCATAAGGCATATTGCAGAAAAATCTTCTAACAGAAAAACTGTATCTTTGATCATGGACACCTGTGCTGGGGTATATACATGCCAGTTACAAACTCTGCCTTTTTTGTAGTCACCTGCAACATTGTATGCAAACATAAGATGCATACCTTTCATTGTGATGATACGGCACATTTCAACATTTTGACAAAATCTATGGTTGCTGAACATATCCTTAATGTTGATTGCTGTCCTACTTTGCCTCAGAATTTTTTTCTTTTACTTCCTATGTATGGAGCTGCTCATTTGATATCGACTTTTGAAAGGTTTTTGTTTGTTTGTTTTGTTTTCTCAGTTATTCAACATGCAGTTTTGGTCTTTTTAAACACTGGACTGAACCCCTAGCATCACTTTTTACATATTTTGATAATTGTATTTGTTGATTCTAAGCATTATTTTGCTAGCATGCAAAATTAAGGATATTTTATCATAGTTTGCACACACTAAGTTTCCTTTTTGGGGTATAAATTGAGCTCTTCCAATGTTTTGGCCTCTGAACCATTCTCCAAATTTGTGGCCCAGCTTGGTTAGAGCTTTTACTGATTCTTCTGCTTCAGTTCATAGCAAAATATGAATGCCACTCTTTATTTGCCCAAGCCAAACTATATAAGCAAAATAAACAGACCTACCTGGTTGGTGTTTTACATTTACAGTGCATGAGCCTATGGCTATGCTTACTAGTAAATCTTGAGACGTGGTGGCTCAATGATTTAATGATGCTGGAGATGGTTTCTGCATCAGCGGTTGGAGTCCTAGCACTGTGTGTCAGGGTGAGCTCCCATCACTCAGCTTCTGTCCACTTAACAGTTTCAGAGCATTTTCTATGCAAGTAGATTAAATAGGTACCATTTTGGGAGGGGGGGAATGTTGTCTGTGCAGGCACTCAATTACTGCCTTCTGAGCCTTCCCAATTGTGGTGCCCGTTTTTGAGGTGGGGGGGGGAGATGGGGCCTTGATTGATGCTGCAGGGAGAGTCCCTTGTCTTCCTTTCTGGTGTGAAGCCAACTTGTCTTCTTGTGGAGCACCATGGGAAGCATGTAAGCATGTACCTGACTGAACTGATAAACAGACAGCTAAACTACTACTCTGCAATTATATTGTAGTCTTCTGGCTAATGTGACAACTCAATATGCTAATAACAACAACTGGCAATCCCAATATATTTATAGAGCATCAGATTGGGGAGGACATAATATACTTTCCAGTTGTGGTTGGCTTCTATCGAGATTACATCAAGCATTGTAGGAAACCAAGGTCTCAGGTTACAATTAAATATTTGCTTTGGTGTCATGTCCTGGTTTTCCACAATTAGTTTTTAAGATAAAGGGAACTTCTTACCTCTTTTGACTTGCTTGAGATTTTGAACTTTTGCTTTCATTAGTAACATTTATAAAGCTGTATGAATTGTTTCTATACATAGCACTAGCTGTTCAAGCAATCAAAAAATTCTGTTTATTATTTAGTGACATGGTTATTTCACAATTTCTATTTTTACTGCAATTTATTTACTTCGAAAAAGCTGGACTTAATTTGTTCTCAGCTCCTTTCCTCAGGCTTACCATACAGGCAGCTGCTTTAACTTAGCAATACTTGTTTCAGCATGGAAAGCAAAAAATGAAACCCTTCTCATACACAAAACACACTTGCTGAGGTTGTGAAGACACTTATTCAAATAAAGTGCCTGAATGAAAAAGTGTCCTTTGGTAGCTTTTAATGGATTTTTCTTGAATGATGAGGCTTTAAAAATTTGTTTACAGGTGAAATATGGGAAGAAGAGATTTTTTGTTATATTCTTAGAAAAAAATGATAAATTATTATATAAAGTCAAGAAATATGAAATTCATTTACTTGTTTAAGGCTAAAATATACATAAAATATTATTTCTGGTAACTTTTAATGGACTTTTGCAGATTAAGACTGAATGACAAGGTTTTATTATTTGCTTATATATAAAACATAAGATATGGGATGAAGAGATATTTGACTGAAATGTTAAAGATGAAACATTACTGAATTTGTACTTGATATATAATTTTTTCTTTATATTTTTTCCTTCCTTTTTTTCTGAACTTTTTTTTTTTAGTTTTTCTTAGTTTGCATTAGATTTTAACTTTTTATTTTTCAACTTCAATAAAAAATATTACAAAAAGGGGTGACTAATTAGCAACTGATTATCTGCTGATAGTTGTGGGTTTTTTAAGACACTTGCACTAAACACGTGCACAGAAACAGAGCAATTTGGAAGACAGTTAAATTAATAAATCTAGCCACTCATCAGAATTCCCTTCCTCCCCAGTACTAATCCTATCCCATATTAAGGACAGTGATTGATGGGTTATTTCTCACCAGCTGGTTAATGTTTATCAGAAAAGGAAAACAATGTAAGAGAAACTCATTTAGCCATTATATGTCTTAATTGTCCTGAATTAAAATGAAAGGACAGTATCAACCATGTTATTAAGTCAGCAAAATTATGGTTGGCATACTTTTCTGTCAACTCAGGGACTTGATAAATGCATATTAACATGGACTTGAAGAACAGTATTAAACCAAGTAATTATGCACAGGTTTCTGTTGTTTTCTTTCTTGCCTGTCCAATTACTTTTTCCACTTCTCTAATTTCTGTTCCCCTCACTTTTTAGTTATCCCTCCCCACATTCCATCTCCACTCCTCTTCCTTCCATTTCAGTTCTTCATATGTGTGAGATGTATGTATGAGAAAAAATGATTTGTGCGTTTTGTCTATGGAGATTCTCCACCATCGAGGTCATGGTTCTCGTGGAAAAGGTACTTTTCAAAAGGCAACTAGCTTTGTTTTTTTCAATGTTTTCAAGAAAAAGAACAAAAAAATCCAGCTGCCTTTTGAAAAGCATTTTTGGGACGTTTGTGTATTGTGCACATTATCTTATTTTTACAGGCAAGATTTGAGAGTTCAGCCTCTGGACAAGGTTAATATACAAATGTACAATTGTATACATATTTATTGCAGAGGAAAAAATAACTTCAAGCCCAGTTTTAGCAATCTTAGCCTAACAATTAGGAAAACTGGACACTGAACACAACATTTATGTTTATTTCCCTTTTTCTCTCTTCTTCCTTCTTTTTTACTTCCCATCTTTTCATCAAAGAATAATAGAGTAAATTTGTGGATCTCCTAAAATCCATAAGGAAACAACAGTATCTATATTCTTTATAAAATTTATCAGACGTCCCCCACTTCTTATAACTATTGGTAGTTCTAGATTTACAAACCAGTCATAGAGTGACAGTTTGAAATTACAAACTTATGACTATTTTTCACACTTACTACCATTGCAACATCCTCATGCTTACATGATCAAAATTTGGGTGGTTGGCAACTGTCATGTATTGTCTGGGTTTCATGTGGTCACCATTTATAATCTTTCCAGTCGACTTCCAACAAGCAAAGTCAGTGGGGAAAGTTGGATTCACTTAATGATTGTGTAGTTCACTTAACCACTATAGTAATTTGCTTAACTATGACAAAAAGGTCACAAAAATGGGGCCAAATAACTGCCTTGCAACAGAAATTTTGGACTCAATTGTGAACATAACTCGAGGACTATCTGTAATGCTTTTTTCACAGATAAAACCTTTCAAAATAATTGTGGGCCCACTGTATGCTATGATAATTTGTGTGTATGTGTACATGCCTTTTACAGGGGTTCTCAACCTTGGCAACTTTAAGACTTGTGTCCACAAGTCTTAAAGTTGCCAAGGTTGAGAACCCCTGCTTTATAAAATACTGACTCCTGGAGACTGCCTGGACAAGCCCTTGCAGGTTTTTTGGCAAAGTTTCAGATGTGCTTTGGCATTGCCTGTTTTCCAGGACTGAGCGGGAGGAACTGGCCCCGCGTCAGGCAGCTGATTTTGCTTAAGATAAAACAAGAACTCAGGGTCACCTTAATCACTGCACCAAACTGATTCTCAATGCTTTGTTCACATGTCAACACAATTTGGAGCATATCCAGTCACCTACATATCAGTGGCATTCTTGTGAGGGAGATAATCTACTCTTCTATTTGGTGACCTGCAAAATTATTTACCATGTAGAACAGGGGTGTCAAACTCGCAACGTCACGTGATGTGTCGCGACATATTGCGACTTTTTTGCCATTGCCGGCAATGGGGTGGGCGGAGTTTTGCTATGATGCATCCGGCCCGTGGGCCCGCAGTTTGACACCCCTGATGTAGAACACTTGACAAGAATTTGGAAGCCACAATTTAAGGAAAATGAAGGCAGCAAAAGTGCACACGCTAAAGTAAAGTAAACTAATACAAATACAAATTGCATCTAAACAGAAAATATGCAGAAGAGTCTCCTGAAGAGGAAGCCATGACATTAGTAATACTTGTGAAAAATTTATAAAATTCAAGATCATGATCATAAGTTAACAGACTAGCAGAAATAGGTATTATTTAAAAAATCCCTTCTTTTAATTCTCTCATCTCTTTATACAGTCAGTTGTTCCTAACCTGTTGCCTTCCAGACATGTTGACCTATAATAATATAGTATATAATCTCTATATGTCTGAATTTGCTAGTTGAGAAATTATGCAAAGTATAGCTGAAAATCTCAGCAATGTACCAAAATAGGAAAAGTTGTTCCATTCAGAAAGATAAAGTATTTGTTTGGGCAGCTGTACCCAAACCCATTTAACTAAGCATGGTTTTAATGGAAGTTATTTAAAGTGACAATTGACTCCTTTTACACAAAACACTAATCAATAAACTATAGTTTGCAAACTTAGTAGTTCACACAACCTATTAAAAAAATCCTACATGGTGATGGAGTCTCCCTCACACTCCACATTAGCATGGGCATCTTGTTCCTTGTTTGCTAATCATTCCGCATTTCTGATGTTCTGATGTAAGAGTTGTCATAGACCCTTGACTGAAGATTGCCATGCTCCTATCTGGTCATTCTCTTCTATTTACAACTTCAAGAAGGATGCCCAAAATCAAAATCAAAAGATTTTAAAGAGAAAGCTAAAGTTTTCTCCGCAATTATTTTTACTGGGTATTATTGTAGATTTTGATGTCAAAGAAATTGATTTGATGTTGAATCTTATAACAACTGCAAGATTATTAGTGGGGCAATATTGGAAGAAAAACTCTCTGCCTACTATGGAAGAATGGATACTTAAGGTGTCTAATTTAGCAGAAATGGCAAAAATCTCCGCCTATTTAAAGGACCATTCACAAGAAAAATATATTATGGTTTGGAGAAGATGGATTGATTACATTCAAAAGAGATATGAAATTAAAAAGTATTATCTTGCATATGAGTAGATTTTAGATAATTATTAGTAGTTTTAATTATATTATTTGAGTTTATAATTTGTTAACATTTGTTTTGAAAAGGAGTTAAAGTGTGTTATGGTTTTGATTGATAGTATAGTTGGTTAATGTTAGTTAGATTATGTTTGTTTATTTGTTACCCTGTAATCAGCTCTGGGAAGTGGGGGAGGGGGGAGGGGGTGGGAGGGGCTTATATTGTATTAAATTTGTAAAACTTTTAATAAAAAAAAGAAGGATGCCCAGGGAAAGAGGGAGGGGACACCATGTAGCCAGCCATATCAGATGAATCAATCTAGTGATCAGTGAAGTGACAGATATCACAAACAGATCATACTCGCATACCTAGCAGTCAATGAGGCATAATTTTTCAAAATGTCAGTACAGCTGTCTAGGAAAGATCTCTTCTAAAGGTTCATTTCTCTTTTTTTCTCAGAGTGACGGCTTCCTTGAGATTATTATTCTTTGCACCACTAGAGGATTTTTTTTTACCTCGGAAAAGTGCCCTGAACCATTCTGCTTCTTTCAGCTTTTAGGCAAGGATAGACGCCTGAGCTAGCTTAGCACCTGCTATTTTTAATAGTGATGATGAAGGAAATATTTTAAAATATGGGTAGTCCTCAACTTAGAACCACAATTGAGCCCAAAATTTCTATTGTTAAGTGAGGCGTTTGTTAACTAAGTTTTTCCCCATTTTATGACTATTCTTGCCACAGTTGTTAAGTGAAGCACTGCAATTGATAACTTGGTTACCAAGTTGAATCTGGCTTCCCCATTGACTTTGCTTGTCAGAAGGTCGCAAATGGTGATCACGTGACCTTGGGACACAGCAAAGGCCATAAGTATGAACCACATGATTATGGGGATGCTGCAAAGATCGCAAATGTAAAAAATGATCATAAGACACATTTTTGAACGCAGTTGTAACTTTGAACGGTCATTAAATGAACTGTTGTAAATGGAGGACTACCTGTATCAATTTTGCTTTAGGTGGCAAAATTCACCTATTTCTGCAGGTCCTTCAACCCAGAAAACACTAGCTCCTTTGAGGACACTCCTTGTGCTCTATTTTTCTCCACCTCCTGACCTGGCCAAGTTACCTGCAACACCTCGCAGTGTTCACCCAGGCTCACGTTGCAGACTTGGCGTCTGAAGACGGGTTCGTGGTCGTTGGCATCCGCCACGAGAGGGGCGGCTCGCCCATATCCCGGGCCAGCGCCCACAACTGCACCAGCGCTTCCCGCTCGCGATCCAGGGCGGCTCGGAGCCTCAGGACGCCGTCGCTGAGCGGGTCGAGGAGGAAAAGCGCGCCGTGAGCCTGAGCGAGGCGTAGCGCACCTGGCTGTTGGTCGGCGGCTGAGGCGAAAGAGCACCGCGCCAGGCGAGGCGGGAGCCTGTTCGTTCTGGTCGGCCACGCGGAGGGCCAGCGCACGGTGCGAGGAGAGCGGCGGGAGGGCAGCGTCGACGGCCGTCAAACACAGCTCGTAAGCCTGGCGGCTCTCCCGGCCTAAGGAGCCTTCCACGCACAGGAAATAGACGCCGCTGTCGTCGCCAGAGCGTGGCAGCGAAAAGGCGCCGTCGCCGCCTTCCAGGCTCAGCTCCACGCCGCCTCTCGAACTCCCCTCGCCAGTCCTCTTTCCCGGCTGTTCGTCGGGGTCGGAGACAGATACGCGGGCTATGTAGTCCCCCGACCTCGCCCCTTCCGAGACGCTGGCGCCGGCCTCTGGGAGGTAGAGCAGTGTTTCCCAAACTTGACAATTTTAAGGCATGTGGACTTCAACTCCCAGAATTCCACAGCCAGCATTGCTGGCTGTGGAATTCTGGGAGTTGAAGTCCACATGCCTTAAAATTGTCAAGTTTGGGAAACACTGAGGTAGAGCAACCGAATGACTGGCGGGTTGTCGTTCACGTCCAGTCCTTCCACGGCAACCAGGGCGGTCGCCACTTCGGGCTGGGCATCCCCGTCGCGAGCTTCCACAGCCAGGAGATGGTTAGCGCGGAGCTCGAGGTCCAGCGGCCGGCGCAAACGGAGCAACCCGCTGCGCTCGCCCAGCTCGAAGTGGGTCGCCGCAGAAGAGTCGCCCTGGCGGCGGCTAAGCACGTAACTCACCCCTCCCTTGACACCCAGATCCGGGTCTGTGGCGAAAACCCGACACACGGCAGCTCCTGAAGGCGCGTCTTCCCGCAGGTGGGCGCGATAGTCGCTTTGCCCGAAAGTGGGGGCGTTGTCGTTCTCATCCAGCATTTGGACCGCTACCCCGAGGCGCCCGCTCCGGCGAGGGCTGCCGCCGTCCCAAGCTTCAACCAGCAACCGATGGGGAGCCGCCTGCTCCCGGCCCAGCCGCCTCAGCCACAGCAGTTTCAGAGGGTCAGAGGGAGCGCCGTGGCGCACCTAGAAAAACGGACCTTCCTCCTCCGGAGAGCCGTCCGGAAAGCCGTCCTGATCCCGCGGCATTAAGTGCCAAAGCTTCCCTCGCCGGGATGCTGCACGGCGGGCAAGCGGAAAGCGCTGCCGGGCGGACTGAGCTTCGCTGAGGCGCACGAACTCCCGAGGGAAGCGGGGAGCGCGGTCGTTCACGTCGGCGAAGGCGATTTCCACCTGCACGATCTCCCCTCTCGGCGTGACCGTCGCGAAGCTGTAGCGCGCCGTCCGCTCGCAGTCCAGGGGCCTAGCAGCCGGCGTCGGTGTGCACGTGGAAATCCGTTAACAGGCCGGACTCCCGCTCGCTGCCTTCCGATAAGAAAAATCCACCCGGGTGTAGTCCCCCGGGAGGCAGCCCTGCGGGAATGTCCCCTACCAGAGTGCCAGCCGGCAGCTCCCCGTCCACTCCCGAGCGGAGGTTATACACCGGGGCTGGACGCGCCCCCGCGAGGGACAGGCAGAGCCGCAGGGGCGTCGGCCAACTCCCGGCGATCCAAGGCTTAAGTGCCGGTCTCCCCCATTGCTTCCTCCATCTCTTCTTCGTCTTCAAGGCAAGAGGCCGGAGCTCCATGCTCGCCTCAGTCTCTTTGCCTCTGCCACGGACAGGCGAAGCTTTTTCCCGGCTGCATTGAACACTCTGCCCATAGGAGCGCTTGCAAGTCAGAGTAACCGGCGCCTGCCTTTAGTCTTTTCCTCTTCCACGCTGTCGGCCGCCCTTGTAGCCCAGACCAGGGGTAGACAACCTCGGCTCTTTTATGACTCGTGGACTTCAACTCCCAGAATTCCTGAGTCAGCTTTGCTGACTCAGGAATTCTGGGAGTTGAAGTCCACGAGTCATAAAAGAGCCGAGGTTGCCTACCCCTGGCCTAGACGGAGTGCATTCCTGGCGTCGGACTGCTTTCACCCATCAAACTCTAAGAAAAAAAACCAGTGCCGGTAGAAAAGAGGTCTCCCTGCCTTTCTTCCGGCTTGGCTGCTTGTTTCTGATGCTGTTAGAGCAGCCTTACTCCAGGCACATCTGAGCTGGTAACACACCCCTACCCCATGTGACAACAGCGGGGAGGGGGGAATATGGGGGGGGGGACGATAAATGGCTAGCATGGGACTTTTTAATCAATTAACCAGCCTATAGCAGCCTTGCTGGGCACTAAATATCCCGCTAACTTTGAAACAAGATTAAGATTTTATTTCAGTTCATTTTTAAATTCACTTGGCCTCCCACCTTTCAAAGGAAATTATGTAGTGCAGCTTATTAAAGGATACTTTCTCTAACATTAATATAATTAATATAATTGCAGGTCCTGCAATTATATATTGGAATGCTATTGGTCAGGATTCTAAACTCTTATATACATCTTCTTTTCATCACTTTAAACTGTTTTAAGTCAACCATCAATAATCCCTGCTAAAGTAATTTGTAATTTTAAATATTTAAATTATAGCTGTCTAAGAGGGTAATTATAATAAAAGTGATTATCAGAGAAAGCTAACCGCCAGATTTCTAAAACTGCAAATATTTTAGCATTAATAGTTTTATCTGATAATAATTTTTGAAAAGCAGTTTGAGAATTTAAGAAATTAAATGCATCTATCACAAGTTTAAGATCAATGAAACCTATGTCTTATAAGAGTAGGTAAAAATATTGCCAAGGAAACTGCATGATTGCCAGGAGTCAAAAACAAAATAATAATAGTATTTATAGGACTAAGAGTTTGAACTATATATTGTAAGTCTACTAGGCTGACTGTCCAGTTGTGAAGTGATCTTATGTAAAACTTCAATCTAGAATAGAATGTGTAATAATTTTTATTTGGATGCTTGCTATAAGAGTACAAGCAGGTAAAACAAATGAAATGCTTTGAAGTCCTAAAAGCATTATAAAAACATTTATTGTTATTGTAAATTATCTATCAAGTAAGCATGGGATACATATTAGACAAGTACAGATTATCCTAGCTTTCTATAAAGCATATATATACCATGCATCCATTGCTTGTCATTCTTTCTAGTTATGATTCCTCTTGAGGGCTCCTTTGGATCAAGCAGACTAGCTACCGCTTGTAGAGATAGGGGCCAGGTAGAGGTCATGAGCAGCAAACTGCCCCTCCAACACCTGTGTGCCTCTTCTCTCTACATTATCTCATCCCTTCACATCACCATGGCAATGTGGGAAAATACCCCAGGCTGGTACAATGACCTCACGTGCCTGATATCAGCTAGCTTACACCAACAGGATGTTACAGCCAACTGCTCCCTGTTTTGGGCCCCTGGCTTCTATATTCTTAAGGATTGGTAAGGAGTTTAACCAATGAAATGCTATTGCTACGCTATTGCCATGTTAAACTTTTGCTGCTTGGAAAACTGTATAAAAAGAATAAACGCTGCGAAGGCGGTAAGCCATATTTGCACCCTGCAATGACCGAGCACTGATTACTACAACCGCTGGCCTGCTATCTGCAAAGTTTCACCCTTTGGCCAGTTGGTCCTATTAGACTCCCTAGCTGGTAGAAATTGGGCTTGGGGAAGGGGGATTCATTCCTAAGCGCCCATCTTGCAGCAACGTCCCAGAGTCAGATTTGATAAAAGTCAACAGGAAATACGAAGACTGTAAGCTACCCTGGAACATTGGGAGGGGGGAATCCTCAACAAGAGCAATGGCAAACTATTTCCATATTGTTGCTAATAAAATTATAAGGACACTTCCATGAAATCACCAGGAGTACAACCCAACTTTGAAGGAAACATTACCCTTTAAGACAGTGGTTCTCAACCTGTGGGTCAGGACCCCATTTGGGGTCGAACGACCATTTCACAGGGGTCGCCAAACAAGGCTGACCGCCATTTTTTCCCCTTTTCTTTGGCCAGGCCCCTGGCACCCGGTGATATATAAGTGGTTGGGAGTCACCACAACATGGGGAACTGTATTATGGGGTCGCGGCATCAGAAAGGTTGAGAACCACTGCTTTAAGAAGTATTATACTTGATCTTGGAATCCAGAGTGGGAAATTCAAAACATTTTGATAGTTCTGGGATTATAGTATCAATGGCATATAGTATGACAGTTTAGTAGATGTACAATATGTGCACCCACAGTCCTACATTTACACCCCTAGGACCTAATGTGAGTAACTGAAATTTGATAACAAAATGCAGAACTGCCACCTTTAAAAGGGAGAGCCGTAAAATAACCTGCTGAGCTAAAAGTTTTTGTTTTGTTTTTTTAAAAACCGCTTAACTCCAAAATATCTCTTTCCCCTACTGCTAATGTGTGTGAGTGTGTGTATAAATAAATATTACTATAATAAGGTAGAAAATACCTAAATAAAAGATCAAAACAACAGATCATATCTTTCTTTCATATCATCTTTCAACAGCAAAGTTCAATATTCTGTCAAACTTACTGGATGTAGTAGAACATTGTGGGGAAATCTTTGCAAACCATAATAGTATGATAAGTTAAATCTCCTAGTTTTGTTTTGCTGTGCTCTCTTTTTAAAAGCAGATATTTAAATTACTTGTATTTTAAGTATCCTTCCCTACTTCCAACATTAGGCCAGAACCTAAAGATTATGTGGTATCATACCTCCTGGGGGCTGGTAAATACATTTTTTCTATACCTGTTTAGAACAGGGGTCTTCAAACTTGGCCCTTTTATGACTTGTGGACTTCAAGTCCCAGAATTCCTCAGCCAACATGCCTGGCTGAGGAATTCTGGGAGTTGGTCCACAAGTCATAAAAGAGCCAAGTTTGAAGACCCCTGGTCTAGAACAATCAGGGATTGAAACTGGCAAAGGATATGCCTGTGTCTTACTTAGCAAGATTCCTCCTTAAGTACACTTAGTATGAACAATGATTTTCTTAAAAGCTCTATTTTCTAAATGCATATTAGTTTGAGTGTTTTAAGCAAAGCACAAGGCAAAAATTATAGATATTGGTACATGTCAGTTCCAGAACTAAAATCTTAAATCATATATAATGTTCAGTTTGATTCCAGAAAGACCTTCAAACCACTTGAGACTTATCTGTAATACTTTAAATTAGCTCTGCCTTCTCCTTGGATCATATAAATAGGAATGCAACCTGAATTCAGAATTGGAGATGGGGTGATTCTTATTGTAGACATTTTCAATTTAATCTAAATCATGCTGCTAATAATTGTTAGGTAAAAAGAAAAAGCAACTGCGCTGCAATAGAACAACAAAAGACAGTGTAATTTTGTTAAGTTTTTCTTTTTTAATCTGTTGTCTTACCAGTAAGGATAGTTGGAGAAAGATGAGAGGAAGGGAGTTTAGAGTTGAGATACTCTAACAGAAAACACCACCACCCCGTCCACACACATACACACATAGCTCCTCTGACACTGGAGATCGTCTGTGGTTAGAACTAGAATTATGCAGAATTTTGAGTCCAGCTCCAGAGCAATTTATAGTGCAAATAGCAGTCTTTTAAAGCTATGGGAAAATTTGTGTTCTAGTAGCAATATTAGAACCATCTGGACCTTTTAGAGAAAATCAATTCACATAAATCATACCATCATAATCTCATGAATATTATTTGAGGATAAGTCATATGCCAGCCTATGTTTCTTAAAAACAGCTGCAAATAATAAGTGAACACAGCAAATGATCACATCTTAGAGTGAACACAGCAAATGATGTGACATTGTGCAAGAACTGAGTTTAGAGCAGTGGTTCTCAACCTGTGGGTCGGGACCCCATTTGGGGTCAAACGACCATTTCACGGGGGTCGCCAAACAACGCAGTCAGCCATTTTTCCCCCCCTTTTCCTTAGCTGTGCTACTCCCTTTTATTCTATTGGCTTTTGAAATATAAAAATAGACTTGAATAGAGTCTAATTCTATTGGCTTTCAAAAGCCAATAGGAATTGTCCAGGCTGTCTCTGCCCTGCTGAGCCCGTCAAAAGTCCCATTCTGCAAACGGTGCTGCACCAGTTGAGTAGTCCTCGACTTACGACTGGTTGAGTAGTCCTCGACTTACGACCGGTTGGGGGTCGCGGCATTAAAAAGCTTGAGAACCACTGGATTAGAGTGAGGATGTACAGATTTTTTAAAAAATCTGAGAGTCACATTTCACTTTTGAATAGTTTGCCAGGGAATATAGTCCAAAAGAAAAGAAAAGAAAGGGCAGGACTAATTTTAAGATCTTTTGAAATGATATTGTATGTATGTATGTATGTATGTATGTATGTATATATATATATATACATACATACATATATATATATATATATATATATATATATATATATTTATAACCATATATTTATTTAACCATATATTTAAACCATAACCATTTATTATTTAACCATATATTTAACCATTTCTTTCCAGGTCACATTCAAAGATAAAATTTGTTGGAGTGACATTGGCCTTTGACCCCATGCTGTATACTTTGATATTTGCCAAATTTGTAATAAACGTTCTAAACTTTTATTAAAAGCCTGAAAATATGAATCTTGTATATTATGTACCCTCCAGAGATAGCTCTCCCAGTTTTCCATGTCAGAATTTGCTTAAATAGCCTTTCCAGCAAGCTATTATGTAATATGTAACTGCCCCAGTGCAACAGCTCTCTGGATAGGGCTAATATAAATAGGGAATACTTCATGGGTTAGGGCTAGAGTGCGACCGTCACAATATTCACATCTCCCAGTTTAAACGATACATCAGCTGTCCACCAGGTAAACAAAAATGTATCATAAATGGGGTAGAGTACCAGGTTCTCTATCCTCATGCATCTTAAATTTCAAAAGTAGCAGCAGCAACAATTTGAAATGGGGATATGTACATATGTCTTTGCTGGACATATGATCCACCATTTCAAACTGATGGCCTGATCTCTTTGACAGTATTTCATCTGCTACTCTAGGGCATCAAATACTGATGATTGAGAGCATACCGTGAGACCTTGGGCACAGGGATCTGATGAAAGCTTTGGTAGAGTCTCCTGAGCAGATGTTGCTACTGAACTATTATTTTTAATGTGGCAGAAATTATCACAATATTCCTTTAATCTACAAATGATGAAGTTACTCAGTTAAAACATGAGAAAGATTGATCTGAGAAAACTTGTTATTCATAAATCCAACCTGACCTCAAAATTCACTGCACTGTTTTCAAAATGTTCACAGATGATTTATGATTTGTCCAAGAAACTTTCTAGGTATCAGTCTTATATTGATTGGCCTATAGTTCTGTTTCTGCAGATAAGGGCAAGATCAACCTGTTCCACTCTTTTGGGACTTTATCCATTTGCAGGATATCTCAGATATAACAGATATGAGTTCAGCCATATCAAGTTTTCCTTAAGTATCTTGTGATGACCCTGATATTTGAATTCATTCAAGAGCAGTAAGTATCCCATGTCTTGAGTTGGATTCTTGGTCTTTCAGAGAAAAAAAAAACACAAAGAAAAAGAGAAGAAAGAAAGGAGGGAAATAGTATACTACTTAAAAAACAGATCCCTCTTAAGCTATAAATTTTATATCCCAAAATTTTCTATTCTTTTAAACCATATTCAAACAAATGTTTAATCTTTAAATATTCCATCTAATAAATCCAAGCCTATAATTCTTGTCAATTGAGATTTTCTCAAGATCAATTACACTTAAATATCTAAAACCATTCCCTCATATAAACCATCCCAGCGTTTTTATATTTCTCATGTCTTGAGTTGGATTCTTGGTCTTTCAGAGAAGTGTTCCTAATTGGCTTTTGAAATATATTTTCCCTTTCCAGAGATTAGTAACCAAAATTATGATTGTAATAGTTCTACCTTGTCTTACTTGTTATCTTTTACTTTTTACACTGAGTAGCTGATAAGCTCTTTATTCTTTTTATTTTAAAAGTTTCTGAAAAGTCCTTTTTTCTTTTTGACATCCTTTGTTCATTTTGAACTATAGCCTTTCCACAGTTGCAATGTATCCATAGATACAGGTAGTCCTCAATTTACAACCACAGTTGAGCCCCAAATGTCTGTTGCTAAACAAAACAGCTGTTAATTGAGTTTTGTTCCATTTATGACCTTTCTTGACACAGATATTAAGGGAATCACTGTAACTAAGTTAGTACAGTAACACAGATGTTAAATGTATCTCACTTCCCCATTGATCTTGCTTGTCAGAAGGTCGCAAAAGGTGATCACGTGACCCTGGGACACTTCAACTGTCATAAATATGAGTCAGTAGCCAAATGTCTGAATTTTGATCACCTGACAATAGAGATGCTGCCACAATCATAAATAAGAAAATTGGTTATAAGTCACTTTTTTTCAGTGCTGTTGTAACTTCGAACGATTTCTAAATGAACCGTTGTAACTTGACGATGACTACCTGTACTTTCTATTGTAGCCTTCCACATCCTATATGTATCCTATGGGATTGTCTTACTTTTACTAAGCTTTGTGAACAATCACTTCAACTTTCCTACTGCCTTCCATTTTTTTCCTCATAGGAATTGTTTGCAATTTTTACTTTTGGTACAGGTAGACCTCTACTTATGACCAATCACTTAATGGCAGTTTGAAATTTCAATTCACTCCCCCTCCCCAAAAGCTACTTATGATTCAGTCCTGAATTATGGCCACTGCAGCACCATCACAGTTGTTCACCCTTAAAACCGAATGCAGGCATGCTGCAGTGCCCTTCCCGCCTATTCTCCACACAGCCCAAGGTTCCTGCAGGCCTTTCACTTGCCCGGCAGGTCCCAGCAGGCCTTTATGCTGTCTCGCTCACATGAGTATACACCATGAGTAGAGTGAGAAGTCTTTATTGAGAATTACAAGCCCAAGTTTGCATTTCCCAGCAGTCACTGGAATCTGCGCATCCCCCACACAGTGAGTCCGGAGGGTGGCTCCAGTAGGGACCTGACTGTAGGGAACAGTCCCCTTTTCATCCAAGCCCTCTAAGTCTAAGCATAGCACCAGTCACTAGGCACGCCAAGGGAAAGCCAAAAGAAGCTCACCCAATGAGATCAGACAAAATCTACAAGGCCAGAGTAACCATGAAATGCAAGTACATTTGCATACAATAACATTTTTATTTTAAACCTTATTTTGCCACTTAGCAAGCATACAAGGGCAGGAAGTCAAGGCACAGTCCAGGAACTGAGATCGCAAATTCAAGGCAAGAATCTACAGTGATCAGCAAGGCAACCAAACACATTGTTCCAGAATCATTTCCCTTTTTTGGGGGGCCGGTTTAAATAGCCAATGCCAATGCAGCCATCACAAGGGACAAGGCTACCACCTCACAAATAGTTGGGCTGATCAGCATTGCTCCTGTCTCCTCTCAACCCAGCGGTCTTGCAGATCAGGAGGAGTGGGTAGGTCCTCTTCCTCATCGAAGCTGGCCTCTGGCAGCTGCACTTCCTCCCCATCCAAAGCCTCGGTGTTGTTTCATCTGCGTCTCTACCTGCCTGAACTTAGCCAGCATCTAATCCAGTTGCTCCAGCTGCAACTTTCCCATTGAGCTGAAGCCTGCTGCTTCTTGATCAGAACCTCCAGTGGTCCCTGGACTCACTGCCACGTTTACCCTGGAGATGCCAGGGATTGGCTCATCCTCTTCCAAACTAACATCCAGGGAGGCATCTGGAGAAGGTGCATCCATCACAACCTTAGGCCTGATTCTCACCCCATCAGACCCCTCACCCTCCTCCTCACATACCTTCGGGGCCTTCTGTAGCACTGGAACAGATCACTGGAACAGATCACAGAATCAGCTGGGCGATTCCAGATGTATGGAATCGCCTATGGCAAAATTGAATTCCGGGTGCTGAAGACATGGTGGCTGCTTCCATGGCTGAGTGACAAAGCAACCAATTCTGTTTTTCTTTTTTAATATATTTTACCATTTTAACATGGTAAACAGCATGTTGTCTGGGTTTACATTTAAAACAATCCATAACAATTAATTTCTATAATTCCATAATCCACATAGTAGCTTTCTTTGATTTTCTCCCAGTAATATTCACTTTAACCAACCTTAAATTAGTACATTTCTTAATATTTTGATATATAACAATTGAATATAAACATTTTTCTAGTATTTAACTACATCAATATAAAGATTCTTTTCTAAGTGATCATTTTAATTACCTCATCATGTCTTGTTGTCAAAGTTCTTATTTAGATTTGTTTTCCCCACAGTGTTCAAAACATTCTTACCAGTTAAGATTTTCTCAGAGTTAATTACACTTAAGTATTAAATGTTTTTCCTCATACAAGCCATCCCATCAGTTTTATGTTTCTCATATCTTAAAAAAAAACACAAAGAAAAAGAGAAGAAAGAAAGGAGGGAAATAGTATACTACTTAAAAAACAGATCCCTCTTAAGCTAAAATACATTTATATCCAAAAATTTTTTATTCTTTTAAACCATATTCAAACAAATGTTTAATCTTTAAATATTTCATCTAATAAATCCAAACCTATAATTCTTGTCAATTGAGATTTTCTCAAGATCAATTACACTTAAATATCTAAAACAATTCCCTCATATAAACCATCCCAGCATTTTTATATTTCTCATATCGTAATAAATAAATAAATAAGAATACTATGTTACTTGAGGGGCCTATCCTGCTTAAACTAAAATACATTTATATCCAGAATTTTTCAATTTTTTTAACCATATTCAAACAAATGTTTAGTCTTTAAATATTCCATTTGATAGGTCCCATCATCCAATTTCTTAATTCTAGCTTTAGCCTTTTTTCTTTTTTTTTTTGGACAAACATCTTTCCTAATCAGTATGCTCCACTGGACCAAAAAGTCTTTCCATAGTCTTGTAGATGTTCTCATAGGTACAGGAGATAAATCCAGTAAAATGTTTTTGTGGGAGGGTTTTGCCCCTTCATATTAATTGAAAATCTTTTTCTTTCTCTCTCTCTTAATTTCTCTTATCATTTTTTGTCTCTCAAATTCTTGTAGTTCTCCTGACAGGTCTATAAATCCATGTTGTCAAATCTTTTTTCTTGTCCTCAGACTTATTTTGCAATCTTGCAGTGTAGGTTATCTTTTCCATGTCCAATATTTCTTGCAAGTTTTTCTCCGCCTGGGTTAAATCATAATTCTTTCTATTGTTGGATCGTTTTTCTAATGTGGTCTGCACAGTACTGTGGAAAGCTCTGGGGCCCTAGAGGGCTGTGGGAACCTGGTGGGGCAAGGAAAAGCCTTCAGGGACTCAGACGGAGGGAGAAAAAGCCTGCCAGGACTTGGTGGGCAAGGGAAAGGACTGCAGGGACCTGGGGAGGGGGGAAGGCCCGCGAGGATTCAGTGTGGGAAGGAAAGGCCTGCGGGGACCCAGTGGCAGAGAGAAATGCCTGCCAGACTTGGTGGGAAAGGGATAAGGCCTCTGGGGACCCAAGAGATAGGAAGTGGAGCATGGGGTTGAGAAGGGGGGGGAGTTGAGAAGCCCTTGGGAGGCCCAGGGTCAGGTGGATCTGGCCTGCGCTAGGCCTCCAAAGGACTCCGCCATCCCCGAGACACTCTGGGCTCTGTTTAACAACCCACATCTTATTTAACAGCTGTATCACAGACACCAGGGAGTGGGAGTTGTTAAGAAAGACCGTCTCATAGAGACTGCACATTATGGTCATATGTCAAGGACTACCAGTATTTGCTGGAAGAAACATATATGGAAGAGTTTATCTTTCAAAGATTTTGGGGAAATAAAAGCTCCCATCACTACTATTTCGTTCTAATTTGAAAAATATGCAATTTGCTTTTTAGAAGTAACTCCTTTTAGATGATCAGTAGTTGTCACCAACAATAATGTCATATCATACTTATTACGTAAGAGAATTTTGCACTCCAAATGTGTAAAGACTTTTTTTATGTGTTAGAAAATACATTTTCACTATGTGGATAGTATTATATTAATTTAGGGAAGTGTTTTGTGACATACCCCAGGTCTTCCAAGTACTCAATGCCTTTTTAAAAAGTTTTTGGAAATACCAGCAAAAGAAAGATGGAAGCAAAGTTTTCAATTAAAACTATATTTGCTGTGATGCTATCTCAGCTGCCTGTTCTTGGATCACAAAAATCAAAAAGTATAAAATAATGAATATATGTATCTAATGCTTTTGGAAAAGGCTAAAGAGCATTAAGATAACAGGGCACATGATTTTTTTAATATGAAAAGTGCCTGTAAATCTGTAGTTGATTAAAAATAAGTTTTTTTCTTTTTCTTTCAAAACTTACTAGATTAAGAGAACAAATACTCTATCACATTAACTTATTTTCAGGAAATTTGAACTATTACTTGCTTTTAAAATGGCTTTTAACTCATTCCCTTAGTCTTAAAATATGTGTTGCCAATTTAAGATACATCTCAGCTTCAATCTCTTTCATGGTTTATATAAAAGCCAACTGTGGTCTTGCCAAACATTTGGTTATTTAGCATTTGTTCACGATCTATCACAAATATATATTTGATCTGAAAAAAGAAAGGTAAATGCCACATAATTATCATTCCATACTGAGTCAAATATCAGTAGATAACCTGTTTAGCATATAAGTTTCAAATGTCCAAGTAAAAAAAATATTTACTATCAACATTTGCATTAAAATACTATAAGTCTTCAGACAATTTTGAAGTTGATTGAGCTTTGAAAGCTTTCCTTTCTAATTGTAGGTTTATTCTGCAAGCAGAAACTTCATAGCTGAAGCTAATGTAATTTGCTTTGATTGGAAATGCTGCCTAAATCATTCTTACTTGGAAGAATTCTAGCGATGAGCTTCCAAATAAATGTGTTTAGGATCAAGATACTTATTTGTTTTTCTAACACAAAGAAACTTTGTATGCTTGCTAAGTGGCAAAATAAGGTTTAAAATAAAAATGTTATTGTATACAAATGTACTTGCATTTCCTGGTTATCTGTAATTAAGCTTGGAGGCAAAAATAATTCTTATTCCAGATACACAAAATGAGTTACACTTCCATGAGTGACCAAATAATTCTTCAAAATTACAAATGGGGCTTTCTTGAGCTATTATTTACTTTTGTACTTCTACTTTTTTATTGTTTGTGATACATAAAACAAAGAGAGAGAGAGATACAGAGAGAGAGAGACAGAGAGAGAGATTTTGTTCTTTGGAGCATGACAATCAATATTTTGTATAGGAAATTAAATCTAACTGGGTGCAATATCAGTTAGAAAAAAAGGAAATAGCTCCAAATTCCTGAAAAGAAGTTAATGTATTTGTTCTCTTAATCCATACTTAGTCCTGCTTTATATCAGTGGTATTACAAAGGCAAGAATGCTGAAATGCCATCATGACTACCTCCATAGCCATCCGCTAACATAAGGGCTGAGGAGGGGAGCATCGTTAAAGAAAAATTGCATCATAATAACCATCTGCTGTTAGCAGAAGGAAAGAAAAAGAATATCCTGGCGAGAATACCCTGCTATTCTACGGTATAATTGCAAATCTAGGTTATGTATTTATTTCTATAGGAAAAACACAGCTCTATTTTCTGTTGAAAGTTGGGGAAAAACAACTGTAAGGACCTACTTCAACCCCTCATCTTAAGAAAGCAGAACTCTTGGAAACAATTTCTTCCAACAGGAACTTTTATTAAGAGTACTTGATAGCAGGCATAATAGACAAGATCTTAGGGATTCCTTTGCAGATCGATACTTTAAAGCAGTGGTTCTCAACCTGTGGGTCGGGACCCCATTTGGGGTCGAACGACCATTTCATGGCGCTCGCCAAACAATGCAGTCTGCCATTTTTCCCCCCTTTTCCTTAGCTGTGCTACTCCCTTTTATTCTATTGGGTTTTGAAAGCCAATAGAATAGACTCTCTTGAATAGAGTCTAATTCTATTGGCTTTCAAAAGCCAATAGGAATTGTCCAGGCTGTCTCTGCCCTGCTGAGCCCGTCAAAAGTCCCATTCTGCAAACGGTGCTGCACCAGTTGAGTAGTCCTCAACTTACGACTGGTTGAGTAGTCCTCGGCTTACGACCGGTTGGGGGTCACGACATTAAAAAGGTTGAGAACCACTGCTTTAAGCAAACCCCACCTCACAGTTCATCCAGACAGTTCAGACCAGCCAATCCCCAGGTGTTAAGTTCTTCATGGGAAAGGGGAGATAACATCGGTCCGGCTCTGGTCGTAGCATGATGTTCAAGCAGCTCTTCACACCTCCTTTTGAGACCAGAGAAATAAGCCAGGCTCTGGAGGTTATATTTCTTTCTCCCCTTCTTTTCCTAGCTGACAGTTTAGGGAGAAGAAAGTTCAGAGAGAGATACAGTGCAGGAAGCAAATTGTTACATTGTAGCGGGCAGCAGAGAGGCAATAAAGCAAAAGGTTACATTGTAGCAAATAGAGGAAGCGAAAGCAATAACTCTGCAGGCACATCCCCCTCCCCCTTGGGAGTATGGCAGAACCCAGGGAAAGGTGAGATTTGTTTTTAGATCAGAGGAGATAGATAGAAATGAAATAGAAATGGGTTCTGACAACTCTTGAGATTTTCCTTTTTTTTAAAATGAGCATAAAATAACTTTGCTAAACACTAAACATACCCTGCTCACATTTTAGATCTTTCTACACTCAGATGAGCAAATAAGTTTTCTTTTGAAATTAATCCAGTGACAATATAGTTCTACTAAAATAAGATAAAAAATAGGAATTTGTGGGGAATGCCAAGCTATAAACCTCATCTTATGTTTAGCTTCCTTATCCCAGAGACAATATCAGTCTATTTCAAGTAACTACGGTAAGTACCTACTGCTAGAACAAGTTCAAATCCATGTAATAGTAAAAAAAAATTCATATAACACTATGAAGCAGTGAAATGGTGCCTTCCAGAAATATTAAACAAATTCTACTAACCGCATTTAGGCTAGTCAGAATCTAAAACAATCACTGAAAGAGAGTCATCTTAGGACAGGGACCCAAAGGGATATAATTACACAAAAATATAACATTGCCACTTCTGGGGTTCTTTTAATTGAACAACATAATTGAACATAATTTGCGGCTCAGAAAGCATGCTTTCTTTGCTGCTGCTCTCTGGAATGATAAAGAGTTTTGGAGTTTTCACCTTATGAAGTTCCAGAAATTTTTAAAAACTTGTCTGCCCCCCAAACCTTAAGGAGCTAAGTGTACAATACTTTTTTGTTTGTTAGCATCCTACCTTTATTATTTTTACAAATAATTCAAGGTGGCGAACATATCCACCAACATACCTCCTCCTTTTACCCCCACAGCAACAACACTGTGAGTGACTGGTCCAAAGTCACCTGGCTGACTTTCACAGCTAAGGTGGGACTTGAACTCACCATCTCCCACTCTCTAGCCTGTGCTTTAAACACTAGACCAAATTAAAACATAAAAACTATACAAATATTGCATTCCGGCAGGAGGCAATTAAAACCAAGATAAAAAATTAAAAGTTGTATAGAATGTAATTGATCAAATGCATAAGGTTTTCTCTTGTTTTTTTCTTAATTATGTGCCATGTGGAGTCATTGGAGTTGGTCACATCTAAATTTAAATTCTCATCCTGATCTGAATGGCACCATATAAACTATTTATCTTCTATGTGTATGTTCAGATTTAAGCTCAGTTTAATTCAAGAAGACATAATTCTCAACATAAAAATGCAGTCTTATACAGTCATAGTTTTGACTGTATATTTTTTCCACATGTAAGATTCAGTGAAGCCCCGTTCAACAGTCTTCCTACAAGACCTTGAAAAATTGTGTTTTTTTTTCCTAAAGTCCATGTCTAGCCATTATCTCATATATTAGACAAAATCCCTTGGAGAATTGAGTCATGTTTGGCATAATCTAGATATATTCTAATAACTAGCAAAAACTGAATTTTGAAAGAAGTATCTTCCCTTGTGTTGCAAATAATTAAATGAAAAGTATTCTGATAATCTTTATTTTGAAATGCCTGAACTTATTAAACAGATGAATTATAATTGCCTGTATTTTTCCTATAAAAGAACATTAGAAAAATATGCTGTTCCATATTTAAAGACCATATAAAATTTTTGTTTCCATGCAAAATTCATGAACAGAACCACAAAGCGCCTATTAGGCTGACATACTAAAACTGATAAAAAAATGGACCGTATTTTTCCATGTATAAGATGCTATTTTTTTCTTGCAAACACCCTGTTCAAAAATCAAGTGCATCTTATACAAGCGCAGCGTCTTATGCACGAAAAAATAATGGTAACCTCCGCAGCCCAAGGCATGCCTGTGTGGGTTCTTTACATGCTGCTGCCATGCCGCCTGGTGCAGGAGGATATTGCTGGCCCAAGATGCCGCCTGGAGGGGAGAAAGCCAGCCCGAGATGCCGCCTGATGCTGGAGGATCACACTGCCCCAAGGATGCCGCTGGTCCCACTGAAGCTGCCTTCTATGACCTATTTTTCACTGGCACAGCTCGGGCTAAAGCCGCAAGAGGTCCCTGGAAGCCGCCTCAGTACAGTGATTGATGGCCGAGGGGGTGGGCGGGACTAAGCCTGCAGAGCATCATCTGATTGGAGGTAGTCGCCTCCCTTGTGTGATGGCATGGCCACTTATTCTACTGCCACTAAAGATGTGGTTTGTTTAATATTTAAAATGTTGATTTCTGAATTTTTGTTTAGAAAATTGGAGGCCATCTTATACAAGGGTGCGTCTTATAGATGGAAAAATACGGTATGTTTGCAGCCCAGAAACAAATGTTACTCTAATGTAACCTCTTTGTAAAGAAGAGGATAGCATTCCTAAAATATTTCATCCCAGAGTTAGTTTTGTTTTCAGCATCAGCCACCATCATAGCTAATTAGAAATGATTTGTCCATGGGACCATGTTGACTGCAAGACTATAAAGAACTGCCATGCAGATCAGAATCAGATGTCAGGCAAGCCATTCTTGTTTCAATGGGTCTTTAGTAATCTTTACTATATTATCAGTTTGTGTGTATAATTTTATAAAACACTTAAAATAGGTTTAGGATGGTTTTTGTCCTCCAAGTTTTCTTATTTAGATGTTTAAATGCAGGATGTTCCACATAAAAAGATTATTTTTAGCCACTATAGTTATTTCTCTTATGAAGGAAAACCTCTGAAGAAAATTTTAACACCCTAGAATCTTAAGCTTAAATAGTACAACATTCTCCACATTATAAGGCCCCTTTGGGGGCATTTTACACCAAGTAGCTAGTGGACTAAGATCCCACCTGCATGCTGCTCGTGTACTGCTTCCTACTTTGACCCAACTTATCTTAATTTTTACGTTTTTAAATTCTTGTTTTTATAGTGTTGCAAGCCACTCAGAATCACTCAATAGCAAGATCGGTGACATACAAATTTAATAAATGAGCAGTAAAGGTTTTCTACACAGAATGTCTGCCAGTGCCACAGTTCAGAGGAACAGCCTGTTATTATGCAGAACGAAGCAGTTTGATATTTTAAGCCTTATCAACAGCAATATCAAGCATCATTTTTTCTAATGTGAATATCTCAAAATTTCAATACACTATGTGGTTGCCCAAACAATGTTAATTATTTGGAGTGAGTTCTAAATAGCAACAAAATAGTGCTATTAGCCAGAAATTGCAAATATGACCAATATTTAGGGTATACTTAAAAATACTTTATGTCCATTCTTTCATTCACAAATAGTAGCAACTTTATTCTACATTTATACTGCACACTAGATAGAATACATACAGGGAACTTATTCTATTTTAATTTCCTTAAAAGTAAAAAAATGCAGCCTACATTTCTCATATTTATCTACACTTTGGAAGTAAAAAAAACCTCAGATGATCACAAAAATGGATATTTTTACAGATTCAGAACGGAACATTCCATTAGATATGAAAACACTGTTTGAATTCTAATCACACCCTGAGGTATGCTAACAGGAACGATAGTCTCTTTCAATACCGCATCATCTAAGCTTCCTGATACCTTTATGTATCAACTTGAAAATCATAATCTGAGAAAAAAAAATCACAATTTCTAATATTTCTTTTCTAAAAGATGTTATTCGCTGCGATACAGATCCATTCATTAATTTGAGTTACTATTGCTTCTCGTTATAGCAAAGTAATATACACGTTACTTGGAGGTAAATTTCATAGAATGCATTTAGTCCTTGTTTCTTTGGAGAAAACATCCCTCACCACCATTTCAGTGGTTACACTCATCAGTTACCTGACATGGACAAGATATTGTTTTAAAAACACTTTTCATGCACAAATCTAAATAAATTGATTATTGTACTAGTCTTACCATAGCCAAGGAAATAAACATTTCCCTTTAATCCATTTTCATGCAGTTTCTGACTCAGTCCAACATATGAGCAGCTCTTGTTGCCTTCACCAATGGCAATAATAAAGGCAGAATGAAATATACAACAGAGTCTCTATTTTTCCTTTAAATATATGTGAAAAGATCACTTTCTGCTTTTAACATTGTTACAAAATCAAAATACTAGTTAATATATCCCTGATAAGTTGTCCAAATAGCAGCTTTTATTCTTAAGAGCAAAGGAGAATTTATAGAGCAAGATTTTTTTCCCAGGATTTTTACATCTCCAGTATAGACTGAGTACATCTGTCAGAACCCATTTCTTTTTTTGGGGGGGAGGGGGTCTAATTCATTTCTTTTCCTTTCTTTCTGTGGGTTCTGCCATTCTCCTGAGGGGAGGTGGGAAGGCTCTAGGGATGCCCTTTCTGCTTTGCTACAATATATTCTCTTTGCTGTTTCTACATGCTCGCTCTTTGAACTGTTTCTCCTTTGATGTCAACCTGGGGTGAGAAAGGAATGTGCCTCCAGCCATCTGGGTTATCTCTTGCTGTGGAAGAGAAAGGTGCGAAGACCCAATGGGCATCGGAACAGACTCTGTTATCAGCTCCGTTCCCACAGTAGACTTAACACATGGGAATTGACCCATTCAAATTCACCGGATGAACTGTTGGGGTGGGGTTTTTTGGAGATTCCTTTAACCTATTGATCTGAGCGGGAAACCCTCAGATCCTGCCTTCTATGCCTGCTATCAGCTTCTCCTAATAAAAGTTCCTTTTGGAATGAAACTGTCCCAAGAGTCCTGCTTTCTTGGGATGAAGTTTTGAAATAGAGGATATTTTCCATTGTGTGCTTATGATTATCATCCAGAAATGATATCAAAAAAATAGTTTAGTCCTAACATTCTTTTCCATGATCACCATTTTACTCACATCTGCAATTGTGCAAATCAGCATTTTAGTAGTTCTGATATTTCTTAAGGTGAGTGTCCTCATATCAACTGAAGTAACCATTGTATAGCTTATACCCAGTTCCTAGTTTTCTCTGGATTGTTTTAATAGCTTGGAAAAATTTATTAGCAATTGACTAATGTTACCTAAATGATTTCTAAAAACTCTTCAACAAATGTTATGTAAAATCCAAGCAGGTTGGAGCATGAAAGCCTTCCAGCAATTAGCCTTTTGGAAGCTCTCTATCTTTGGGTTTGGTTTTTTTGGGGGGGAGGGTATATATACCTGCCCATTTAACCATCCTATGTATGGCTTCTGGAGAATAAGATCATACTCAGGAGATTGTTTAGGATTTGGCCCGAATAGCTGTACCCTGCAAGATTACACTCTAAAGATCACACTGAAGGCTCCCACTGATATAATGATCTGGGCATCATTCCTGAGATTAGCTCCCACTCATTGTTCTTTGAGACACAAGTTTAAAAAAAAAATGCAAAGAATAGTTACTTTCTGAAACACTAGAACATACTGATTTACTTGATAAAACCTCAGTGCAGCCTGGCCAAGGAGCAAATGTTATGAAGTCTTTCCAAACAGAATATCACTTTTTTTCAATTAAAATATTAATATCAGGTACTCAACATATTAAGCAATGGTTTTCAACTGGATACACTTGGAATGTGACCCAAAGAATCAAACATAAGCAAAATAGCTTTTAACATTCTTCTGCAAATATATGGACCAAAAGAAAGTCTCTCTCACAGATTCTTCTCAAATTGCAATTGCACAAGTGAAACATTTGGTTCCTTTCTCTCAGAATTCTCTAGTATGAGGAATAAAATAGTTCTTAGTAAGAGGAGGTCATATACTTGTGATATGCCATATTTAGGTTTATAACCTGTAGCTCAGCGGTTCTCAACCTAGGGGTCGCGACCCCATTTGGGGTTGATCGACAATTTCACGGGGGTCGCCAAGCAAGGCTGTCTGCCATTTTTTCCCCTTTTCCGGCGGGTGCCTTACCTCCCTTGGGCTGGGCCAGCTGGTGGCCCAGCCGGTGGTCGGCCTGCTCCGTCTCTGCCGCTTGCCAGCTACGCTTTGGGCAGCGCAGGGGGTGGCACCACGCATGCGCAGTGCTCCCGGGCTGGGAAAGTCCTCAACTTACGACCAGTTTAGTCCTCGACTTATGACCGGTTGGGGGGTTGCGGCATTAAAACAGTTGAGAACCACTGCTGTAGCTGATGTTTAAAAGTATTGATGCAATGCAGTCATTTCATTTAACAGAGACTTGCACCATACATTCCTAGGTACGTCTACTTGGTATTAAGCATAATTGATTATCTTGTTAATATAAGAAATGGACCACAGCTTCACAATGACTCCAACTTGAGTCAGGGTATAAGGAAAAGTGCAAACTATTCCAATTTTTCAGGTACTTAAAATGTATTATCACACACTTGTAACATATATGATCTTTGTAACAAAAGCTTTCTACAGCAATTGCATATTTTCATCAAAACTTAAATCCTCAATAGCCTCAGGTGTTATATGGAAATTACATCGATAACAGTAACAAATCAAGCATGCTACTGACAATATTACATGTGAACAAATACAAGCATACATATAATACATACTTCAAACATTTTTTAGAAAGTTTAAGTGAAGACATTATATCATTTATATCCAAATTGTCTTCTTTACAATTCACCATGAAACTTAAGGAGAGGGAGAAAAAGCTAAGGATTTCAATTCATGTTAGACAAATTCTTGAAGCAATAAGCAAAATCCAAAACAGAAAGAAAAAGATGGACAATGACTTTTCCAGTCCCTCCTAACAGAAGTTTCTGAAAAGCGATGGAGGTCATACTACCCAGACGGAAGTTTCAATGTTGTTGAAGGGCCGCACTCACAAACCAAAATAAGGAACACTTTGCCACTATATTTAAGCAAAATCCACCCATATACAAGGGTATTTCATTTCAGCTGAAAAGCACACTGTATGCGATTTCTGAAATGTATTCTATATTCTTTCCAATGTATTACCTTCACTTTGTTTTTAAGCTTTCATAAATATGTATGTAAAAATGGAAGAGACAAGCATCAAATTATTTTTTACAAAGGCTGTGTCAATAAAATTTTAATGATGATTCCAATATGGGATAGGCAAAAATAGAACCATGACTCAAGCAGAATGATGCATGTTCAACATGTGAGACTGCAGTTCAAGTCTTCTACTTTAGGGGAAATGAAATGTATTGCATTACATCTTGACAAGCAGCACATTGTATTAAGGACGTGAATCATTACTACAATGGCTTTTGTTTTCCCTTGACAATTTTACCACTCAGGGTCCCAGGACGGAGTACTATATCAGTATTTTTCTTAAAAAAAAAAAAATCATCAAAATTTCAAACATTACTTCTTCATCAAAGAAAGCAGAAAGAAAAGAGCACTGCCTTCCGTCCACACAGAAAGACATGCAAACATTTCATGGTTTGCTACTGCTATGTAATGTACTCTGATTTCTTCAGACATGTATAATAATTGTAGCTGATTTTTCTAAGATAAGAGAAAAGATAAAACTCCTAGAAGAAAGCAATACAAAACATAAAAACTGCAAACAGAAGCAATGGCTTTAGCAGTGCTTGGGCTATGTAATAAAGAGTCAGGATTATGGCACATCAATGGAGGTTTGGTCTTATTAAAATCGTTTTCTCTTGATGATTTCAGGTTTCCAGCTAACAGGATGAGTTTCTTCAGTCTGGAGAGAATAAAGAAGAAGAAAAAGAGTTCTAACCCAATTCTAACTTTGCATATGCTACAGTTACATATTTCCTAAGACTGGCTCTAGGGAATTCCTGAATACAATCCCAAATGATATGCTAATTGAGGCTACTTTGTTATTTCTTACTTATAACAGTTAGTTGTACTAACTTCCCAATTAATCCCTAACTGAGGAGGAACTCAATGCCATATCTTCTCTATCAATATTCCCCATTTCTTTTTTAATTTTAACAGCTATAGAAAGTCACCAGTGGTGTGGAAACACAAAAAAAGTACAAATGGATTTATTTCCTGTTTCATTTCAGGTTATCCACGATTAACAGTCTGGGGAAGAATTTAAATAGTCCCACTGAAATATTTCACCTAAACCACAGCATCAACTAAGAAACAGAAGAATTAAAATTGTTTTTGAAAGCGAGTACTCTATTTTACTATTTTCATTAATCAGATATTTTGCTAAACAGTCTAAGAGCGATTTCTTGTCATTTGTGAACTACCAGAATTCAACCAGTTGGTTTGTTTTGATATATCTTCCTTTATACATCACTATATACTGCTATACTAAATGCGAAAGCAAGGTTGAAATCTCATAAATTTATTTGGAAATAAATTCCACAAAACTAAGTTGAACTTTCTTATGAGTGGATATATGTAAAATTGTTCTATAAAATGTAGTTCACTACTTTTAAAATACAACCATAAATACATATATTAGCCAAACTGAATAAATATCTGACCACCTATAGTGTTCTCACAATTACTCTATTAAAATTGAAAAACAGCTTCTACTGGACAGGCAACTGAACTCAACTTATAAACCCCATTTTTAAAAAATAATGTTTCCACTTGTGTAAAATGTTGTTTGGGAACCTTATTTCATTATAGTTCAGCCTTAAATATGTTTTTGAGATTAATTTCAGAATACGTGTACTAAATGTATCTTTAACTTAGTTTTATGCTGTAAAATATTATTAAAAAACACCCCACATACCGCAGAATCATCTTCTTTGTAGACTTTTATAGTTTTATCAGCTTCAGCTGTAAGAAGTCTGCTTTCAGATTGGTCAAATGCACAAGCAAATATTCCAGATTCACTGTCCAAAGAGCCAGGCTGCACAGCTGCATGCACCCTCTGGAAGTTGTACCCAGTTCTCCAATCCCAAAGGTGCATTGTACCATTGTCAGCTGAAAATAAAACACTGGCATGTTTATTCAAAGTTACAATTCAAGTATATAGAACAGTTATTCTAAAGACTGACTATATCCACCATAATCCAGATCTGTTTGCACCCACACAATTCATATGTATTAGGATTAACAATGCATCTCTATGCCCCTCTGATCTCACTAGGATGAACTTCTAGAAAAATTTAAACATTACAAGTGTTCTACTAAGATATGGTATTTTAGTTTCCTGCAATTTATACTGATACTATCTGCAGTTAATATATATTGCAGATAGCCTCCTAGTCATGCCCATTTTCAAGTAGTGGGTTATATACACAATGGGAATTATAGCCAAACATAACACTAGAGTATCTAGGAGGGCTGACTAGAAAGCCCAGAAAAAAAGAAACTTCCCAAAATTCTTCTGCTAAAATACTGGCATCATATAGAAATCTTTTATATCTGTGTTTCTTGTGTTAGGCTAAACTTGCTGTAACATTTATCCTGGCATACATATTTAAATGGGATTGAATTTGCTTTCACTGAAAGCTCTCCTAAGAACATGGCTGTACAACAGATATATATATATATATATATATATATATATATATATATATATATATACACACGTTTTCTGAGGTTTTCGCGGGTGTTTGTATGTGGGTCTTTGGTTGTTCGGGTTTTCTCCCGCGTAAAATAGGAAGTGTCTTGGCGACGTTTAGACGAAGTCCCATTCGTTATCTTCAGGCTGGTGTTTTCAGCTTCGTGCTTCGAGCAGCAATGAAAACACCAGCCTGAAGATGACGAATGGGACTTCGTCGAAACGCCAAGACACTTCCTATTTTAGGCGGGAGAAAACCCGAACAACCAAAGATATATATATATATATATATATATATATATATATATATATATATATACACACACAAAAATTAAAACAACTTAGTTTTCGCTGAGAATGTGAAGTAAATATATTCACATTTGCCTTTGTGAAGGAAAATCTTACAGGAGATAAGATGCTGAAACTTGGGCAAGGACATTTCAAATAAGAAGTAAGTAATTTGTGGATTCTCAGTGTCACTGCATGGTTACTGGTTAGATACGATGGATATTAACATCCTGTGCATAGTGACAGGTTACCGTTCCAAAAATTAAGAGCCAAAATAAATTGAAAACCCATATTAAATCCTTCCAACACTGATGTCTGCATATGTTCATGGTAATTGTTAAGTCTGGCAGTAAGTTCTAAATAATCAGAGCTTTAGAATAGCTGTATCATGAGTCTTACAGTGCATAATAGCAAAATAGAATTTGTTTTGAAATCATACATAAATTTTAATTTACCTCCAGAAACCAGGACTCCATCTGAGTTCACAGCCAACGTATTGATAATTGCACTATGGCCAGAAAGGTTTTGGATGAAATTTCCATCAGGGAATTTCCACTGTTTTATGTTATCTGGAGACCCAGATGCAAATGTGTATCTGTAAGAAAATATATATTAAGATCTTAGTAACTATTGGATGCCTAATTAATCAGTATTTAATTATTGGTTGTTAAAGTTACCAGGGTTTATTACATTGAAACTGTAATAAACTCTAGTAAACTTTAACAACCAATAATTAAAGTTTACAGTTTACAGAAAATTACAATTTCAACGTTTAACTATTTCCTCTGAATTATTTTTGGTGACAAAGAAACTTGGCTTTCCATATGTTTTTGAATTACAACTTCCAGTGATCTCAGTCCACGTTATTAATAGTAAAACTATACGGAACTTGACGTTCAGCAGCAACTAGAAAGCCTAAGCTCTTCAGCCAGTAATTTAAGCACCATAGACTTGCTTGTTTGAAAACGAAGTAACTGATTAATGAGGGGTAGGATGTCTGTTACGGCCAAATATTGTTAAATATGAACGGGAAATTATACATACATAAAACAGGAAGGAAAATTGATACACGTTTAGTTTATTCAGTATAAAATGGGCTTGTATAATACCCAGAAAGGTATGAGATTTTGTCCACGGTAGGTTTCCCCTGTCCAGTCATGTCTTACTCTAGGGCAGTGGTTCTCAACCTGTGGATTGGGACCCCATTTGGGGTCGAACGACCATTTCACGGGGGTCGCCAAACAAGGCTGTCCGCCATTTTTCCCCCTCTTTTCTTTAGCCATGCCCCTGGCACCTGGTGATATATAAGTGGTTGGGGGTCACCACAACATGGGGAACTGTATTATGGGGTCACAGCATTAGAAAGGTTGAGAACCACTGCTCTAGGGCACGGTGTTCACCTCCATTTCTTAGCCGACAGAGCCAGCACTGCCTGAAGCCATTTTCTGTGGTCACACGGAATGCTATTACCTTCCCACCGAAGCGGACCCTATTAATCTACTCACATTTGAACGGCTTTTGAACTGCTAGGTGGGCAGGAGCTGGGGCAGGAACGGGAGCTCACCCCATTTCACAGCACTCGGGTCTTGAACCTGGGCTGTCAGTTTTCCAACTGACAAGCTCAGTATCTTTTTTTTTTTAAAATAATTTTTTTATTTTTCCAAACTCTTCCCCATACACATACCGTAATATTTATCAGATGTTAACATACATTCTTTTTACATTCATATATAAGATACTTTTAATAAAATGAAATAAATACATACACATGACTTTTGGTGTTGCTCGCCCATTTCCCCTTTCACCGTATCCACACTCCTTCTTCTCTACCTTCTTTCTCCCTTTCTTCTCTTCCCTACTTCCCTCTTCTTACTCTCCTCTCCTTTACCACTCTCCTCCCTTTCTCCCCACTTCTCCTCTTCTCCTCCAACCTTCCTACTTCCTTCTCCCCTCCTTTACTCTTTTCTCTCTCCTCTCCTTTCTTCCCTCTCATCCCTCTTCAGATACAATTCAGGGGTAATGTCCGAAGCTCAGTATCTTTAACTACTGAGGCATCATGCCTCCTGCTACTTTACTCAATTAAAGATCATAAAATCAAAGATTTACTGAATGGGAATAATCCACCAAAGTAGACCACATTTTTCCTCACATAAACAGTTCTATTTGGTGAGTCGCATATTAGAAGGTATTTTCTGATAAACATTTTCCCCCCCAAATAAATAGCTCTATTTGGTGAGAATATTATTTATTTATTTATGAGACGTATATACCGCTTTAAGTGCAGGCACTCTCTAAGCGGTGTACACCAGTAAGCAATTCATATATATATATATATTTACATTGCCCCCAACAATCTGGGTCCTCATTTTACCTACCCCGGAAGGATGGAAGGCTGAGTCAACCTTGAGCCGGTGAGATTTGAACCGCTGACCTGCTGAACAGTCAGCTAAAGTGGCCTGCAGTACTGCACTCTAACTGCTGCGCCACCTCGGCTCATAAGGTATTTTCTAATAATTTTAGAAGTCGCAGTAAGTTGATGTGTTAAGTCTAAATGAAACAAATCATATTGTGGCTTAATTTGCAAATCCAACCACTCTCAGTCTCTTACTGAGATATAAAAGGGGAACAAAGACAGCAGAAGGCATACTGCCTTCATCTGTGTAAAGAAATGAACTATTTAAATCTAAGAATAAACACCAAACCTCACTGATTTTAGTGAAATAGAATCTAAGTAAGCCTGTACAAGATGGCAGCTTTAGTTTTATATAATCTTGTTGTGCTGTACATTGGACCAACTTAATAATAATAATAAAGTTGGAAGGGACCTTGGAGGTCATATAGTCCAACCCCCTGCTCAGGTAGGAAACCCTATACCATTTCAGACAAATGGCTGTCCAGTCTCTTCTTAAAAACTTCCAGTGCTGGAGCATTCACTGCTTCTAGAGGCAGGTTGTTCCACTGGTTAATTGTTCTAACTGTCAGGAAGTTTCTCCTTAGTTCTAGGTTGCATCTCTCTTTGGTTAGTTTCCATCCATTGCTTCTTGTCCTGCCTTCAGAGGTTTTGGAAAATAGCTTGACTCCCTCTTCTTTGGGGCAGCCCCTGAGATATTGGAACACTTTTGCACACAAACCCTCTGGCCTTGATGAAGGAAAAGTTCAAGCAATGATCAAAAGCTTACAAGGTCATGTGACATTGCAATAATACATTCTTCTAATAGTTACAACTACTAGAGCAAATTATTGCCTTAAATGGGCAGCACAGTATTGAATTCATGACTAGTAGTCTGACGTATCTGAACTAAAAATGGTATATTTACATTTTTAAAAGCCTGTTTTTTTTAAAAAAAAAACATGGAAAATCTTACTGTCTTGGATGCAAGACAACTGCTCTAACCGATTTCTTGTGATTTGTTAACGTGACCCGTGTTTTTCCTGCTACCAAGTCCCAGAGACGTATGGTGGTGTCATGACTTCCTGCAGTGAAGAAATGAATTTAAGAAGTAATATAGATATATACTTTGACCATATTTTGCTTTTACTGAACGTTTCTGTTTCCCCTGCACTTGAAAATCTTCCCACTGCTTTGAGTCTTACTAAGATAAGAAAGATGGTAGAGATACTGGTATTATTTCTGGCACCCCAATGAATGCTACAGCAATACAGAGATCATACAGGATGCACCCTCTCTGTTCTACCACAGGTCCAGGGAATGTCCCAGGAGCCACGACTGGAACCGCTGCAGAGACACGTATATATTCTAGTTCATTTGTGGCCAAAGCAGAAAAGAGATGATTTTAAGAAAGACCTTCTCCTCTTTTGCAAGACAGTTTTTCAAAACTTAACAAATTTATTTGCCTCTTGCAAAAGTGCTAGCTGCAATCCAATAACAACTCTGAAAAGCATTCAAGATTCTCATGCTCTCAATATATTTTTTTTTTAAATTCTGGGCATTTATACTTGTTTATACCCAGAGTTCTTAGCTATATGCAGAATTATTTAAAATGTTTGCATGGTTTGAAAGCTACAAATGCTTAACTAGAACGCAACAAATGGAAGGATTTTATTAAACCACAAGCAACTGTGTGCAAGTTGGCTATAGGATCGACTTACTGAATTATGTTCCACTTTAACAAGCAGCATTCATCATACCTGTGATAATCTGTGGCTCTGCTGCTTGGCACTTCACTGTTGCCACAGCATTCGTGTGTCCTGACAATGTATGCACACCAGCTTTTGTTCTTACATCCCAGATCTAATAAGATCATACATTTGAACAATTAAGTACAACAATAAACAATCTTTATTAAACAAACTTTCCATTTGTTTATAACTATGAGCACATCACTCCGGATCCTGTTGACCATAGTATCATTATGAACTCCCATATACGGTAAGAACAGTATTTGTATAGGAATAACGATAATAATAACAACAACAACAACTTTATTATGGTTATAGACCAGCAATAGACATCACTTTTTACAATATATTAAGAAAAAAATAAAAATAAAAATAGTACTGACATTAATAACATCCCTGTTAAGAAAATACATGTTCTCAAAATGTTAGGGTCACTCCCTAATTTACGTGAGCGGAAAGCCGATTAGTGTGTGAGTAAATATAATGTTCCAAAAATTATTAGAGATATCTCCCAAAAATTGGCACAAGTTGACGGCTATAAATCTGTAACCAATTTTTTTTCTTGTGGACATTGCAGCAACACAGTATTTTGCCACTGCATGCGTGATAGAAGGGTTTGAGTCCTGCAGGAGAAAGCCTACATAAAAATTGTCTGCCCTCCCTGGCAATCTCTCTAATAAGGGAGAATATATGCTGACCTATAAACTCGGTATAACTCACAGTACAATAAAACATGTGAGATGTCTTCGACTTCGCCTTTACCACATATACATACCTGTTCTGCTACTGGTGTTCTCTTATACCTGCCGTGGAGGAGTGCTGAGGGAAGAATGTTAAATCTGGCTCTGAAGAAAGCTATTCTTTGTTTTGGGAAGGTCAGATCATTCAGATATCTTGCCGATTCCCATACACCCTGTTTGATTTTATCCCTACTGTGGCGAGGCAACCTATTTAGTTCTTCTTGGAACTCCATGTCCTTCATTCTATTAAATATGACTTGCTTTGCTTGGTCAAAACCTAGGGACATTAAGAATACCGAAGAGAGCCCGTAAGAGCCCAATTTATGATCTATTGCCTGTTTCCAGGGGGAGGGGAAGTTGTCAGTCAGCACTAACGGGGACAGTCCCTCTGGAAAGAAATGCATTTTAAGCCAGTGAATGATCATCATCTTCCAGGCTCTTACCTGGATTTGGGGCATGCCTGTCTCAATTCTCAATTGGGCATTTGGGGTTCCTTTGGGTGTATTTGTGTAGGAAAATAACAGGAACACACAAGCACTTTCCGCCACTGGCATGGTTTGTTATGCTAAGGAGAAGAACTGAAACTGCTCAGCTTATTTTTGTAAGCCTTTGATGATAAAGCACAGATTACAACTGTTTGCAGCCCCAGGGATCTCTCTTATTTCTACTCCCAACCCTTAAAACAAAAGTATTAAACAGTACTCCCCAAATTTGATTATTTTGCAAAAGTATCTCAGTGCACTCAGTTGTGCACCCTGGGATGCTGGGGTGCAGCATCTTTATCTGATTGACTAGAATTAGTAAAATCTGAAGATTTTTAAAAGAGAGTATAAATAGCTAATGACAAAAAAAAATCATATTAGTTTCCACAGGGACAAACACGTTTTTTAAAATATACACATATATAAATATTTCTGCTTTACTTACACGGGCTGTTGAATCTCTGCTGCAAGTTACAAGCACATCTATTGTTGGATGCAAATCCAAACCATACACAGCACTAAGGTGGCCATGGTAGTGCCTAATAACCTGGACGTAAACATATTACAATCAGCACTGAATGTTCCATTATCATTACACTGCTGAAAGATTCCAACCTTCAAGTTCATTTAGTTACCTTATTATATTCAAGATCCCAGCATTTCACCTGTTTATCTTCCCCACATGAGAAAAGATAAGGACTTCTTCCACTGACTATTACACCTCGAACTGTACTAATATGTCCTGTTAAAGACAGTTTTAATTTGCCACTTGCAAGATCCCAAATCTGTAATGAGAAAAAATACATCTTTGATGTCTTTGAAATAACACACATAGACATCTGTTATTCTAACTGAGCAACATCTCGAAGTTCTTAGTAGAATGCAAAATATATTCACGATGGTAGAAAGACTGGAAAAATACTTTACTATACTAATCCCAGTTTGGGAATACTAACACACTTAAACAATTTGGCCTATAGGCAAAGATAAAGAATAATAAAATATACTGAAGTGGATATTACTAAAGCACTATTATGAAGTATATTACTGAAATAATATAAAAAGTACTGGACTACAATTAAGTCAACATCTCACCTTTATAGTCCTGTCAGCAGAGCCAGTAACAAACCACTGATTTCCTGGTTCAACTGCAATACATCTCACCCATCCCAAATGTCCACTGATAACCTAAAAAAGTTATAGAATAGTTTATCAGTTTAGATAAAATATCAACCCTGACAGCTTAAAGCAGTTACATAACAAAAAGTTTGTTTGGCCTCAAATTTATCAGTAACTATAATGTTGCCAATGTTCAATGAATAATGATTATGGGGTTCCAAAGGAAATTGCAAAACCTATATAGGATGCAGGTTGCCCAGTTCTGCACTAAATTAGGATAATCATTATGTACAAATAGCAACACCAATAAGACTTGTATATCGCTCTTTACAGCACTCACTGGGCAGTTTAAAATGTCAACGTACTGCCTCCAACAATCTGGGTCCTCATTTTACCAACCTCAGAAGGATGGAATGCCGAATCAATCTTGAGCTGCTCAGGGTCAAATTCCTGCAATGCTGCATTCTAACTACTGCACCACCAGGGCTCTTACACTGCGCCACCACAGCATATCCAGCCACGATCAGGAATTCTTAAGAGTTTGTAATTTCAAATTTTATTCAAAATAAGATTATTTTTCTTGCTGCCTTCTAGGGCTAATTCCTTTGCAACAGCTTTTGTCTCTATAATGCACAGAGCTATATTAAAATGGTCAGTACTATATTAGTTAAAACTTCAGAGTTTGGAGCTTTGTTTTTTCCCCCCCCAAGTTGCATCATTTTCATCTTTTTAAGTCCCCCCCCCCTTGATGGTATAAACAAAGATAAATTGTCTATACCTTTCTTCAATTTTAAAATGAACTTGTGAACTTGTGTTACTTTTTTTTGGACTGTATTTGAGAATAAATGAGTAAGTCAGTTACTGTGCACATGAGTATAATGAACTACTGTATTTTCCGGCGTATAAGATGACTCGGTGTATAAGACGACCCCCGATTTCGGAGCTGATTTGCATGCTTAGAAAGTTGTCTTATACGCTGGAAACTACCGTAATTTCCGGCGTATAAGACAATTCGGCATATAAGACGATCCCCGATTTGCATGCTTTAGAAAGTCGTCTTATACACCGGAAAATACGGTAGATGCTTCTAAGGGGCTCTACATACAATATGTTTCCATGAAGTTCTAAAGAATGGGGCCTTTAAAAAAATGGTTCCAGTCACTCTGACAGTTCTGCCAATAGTATTCCACACAAGACCAAGCTATTTGACCTAAAAATAGTTGGAATGAGTTTCTACATCAAGTTCTCTTTGCTATCTTCTCTGCTACTTTGAAGTGATTAGAAACATTACTTCAAATTTTAAGTCACAGAAATTGCTATTTAGTTACGATTTACTAGAACAAGACCGAACAAAAATATGACTTGACCTTGATTCAGTCAATAAACTTTAATCAGAATGCTGTTACTTTATTTATAGATGTTTCCAACCTGCCTAAAGCATATTGAAGTAGGAGTGATAGTACTGAATTCAAGGTCAGAATAGGCTTATTCTTCTAATAATCTCAGCATATAGTTTCGTATTCCCATTTAAAACTAGTCCAACGTTTAACAAACTATTTATCTGGCAATAAATAGTTCTAATATATTTACTACTTACTCTGTATAGCTTCCATGGTGGATGCCACTGTGGTTTTGGCATTGTTGGAGCCTTTTTGGCCATTAATGCAGAATTTTTATTCCCACCAGCTTCCATCAGAGCCTATAAATTGAACAAACATGACATCATATCTTTTTCTTCATTGAACTACTCTCGCAGGGGCCTATAATATAATTCTGTCACAAAAGTCTATGCTCTTTCTAGCTCATTAGGAGACTAGAATATAATCTGATTAATTAGATTAGATTAGATTAATTAGAGGGTCCCTATTACTGAAACTTACCATAGTCAAACCTGGAGGCTGTGAACGCTCAGGCATCCCAGCATGTCTATATATATCACCTACGCCAGCAGCAGTTCTACTTGATTCTATTCTGAAAAGAGAAAAAATGATGTGGACATATTACCTCCATAAAGAGTTCTGACTTTGTATATAACTGACAATACACCTACTCAAGAAAACCTTTGGAATATCATGTTAGTGCAGAACAAACAAATATGTTCAGACTACACTCCAGCTAAACTGGTAATAAGTAGCACCATTTCAAGCATGACTATTAGATTCCATAGTATTTCATGAGCCTAAGGTTTTACAAATTTTCACTATTATCTTGCATTATTGTTTACATCAGTACTTGTCATAATACCAAAGACACACGAAATAAATGCACATTCATTGAGGCAAGTATGTTGCTTTGTTGCTAATGGAAGAGTAAATGTCCAAAAGGATTGCTGGAGATAAGAATAAAAAAACGATAAGACCTGGAATAGGTCTTTCAAGAAATAGCAGGTCTTCTGGATATGTCTTCCTCCTAGAATAGCTAGATGGCTCCTTCTCTAATAATGGTATAGGTATATGAGATGGTAGGTCCTCCTGCTTGAGCAGAGGGCTGGATTAGAACAGGGCTTTTCAACCTTTTCACCCATTGTACCCCTTTTAGGATATGGCAACATCCGAGTACCACCAGTCGCCTAGCAAGGTGTCAAAAACTTGATGACAAAAAAAAGAAAAGAAAAAGTGATAAAGTACAGGTAGTCCTCGACTTACAACAATTCGCTTAGTGACTATTCGAAGTTACAATGGCACTGAAAAAAGTGCCCCCCAAGCCACAGCTGAGCAAGACACCTGCCGCCCGCCTGGTGGCGCTCTTTCTCCTGTCCGAGGTTTCCATTGTTGTGAGCATTTCTGTTGAGGATTGGCAGCAGGGGTGGAGTGGGGGGGGGTGTTTGGTTTTTATTCCCCCTCATCTGCTGGGTGGCTGCAGCAGGTTTTGGTCACTTCACATGACTCTGGGACACTGTGACCATCATAAATATGAATCAGTTGCCAAGCATCTGAATTAAATCAAAAGACCCTGGAGATGCTGCAACATTCCAGCTGATTGGCGCTTCTTCTGGGCTTAGCAGAAGCTCCAGGATCAGTGCCGAGTTCCAGCTGGAGCCTGGCGCTGATCCTGGCACTTCCGCTGAGCCCTGACAGCCCCTGGCGCTTCTGCTGAGCCCTGACAGCCCTGCAGCTCCAGCCATCTCTTGCTCAGGCTTGTGCAGTGCTGCCACCGGTTCAGCTCATTCCCCTCCCCCACTACCACTTTTCTAGGATGGCCGCATACCACCTGCCAGGTGCCAATGTACCACAGGTGGTACCTGTACCACTGGTTGAGAAGCCCTGGACTAGAAGACCTCCAAGGTCCCTTCCAGCTCTATTCTATTCTATTCTATTCTATTCTATTCTATTCTATTCTATTCTATTCTATTCTATTCTATTCTATTCTATTCTATTCTATTCTATTCTATTCTATACTGAAAGGTATTAAAACACTGTCCTTCTTTAAAGTCTTCAAGGAATAAATTTATATTGTACTGTGACTGAGTAACTGAAAATTTTGGATTTTTTAAACAGGAGATTGTTGTAATTGTAGTATAATTTGCCAGAGATATTAAAATGTGACAGCACAGAAGCCTAAGTAAGCAAATTACACCCATCCCACTTGTGTGCCTTCCTGGCTGGCTATTGGGGGAAAAAAATGCTAGACCAAACAGATCTGTCCTTATTTGGCTCCTCTTCCTTTTTAACGCCAGTATTAATGTAGCCATAATGTATTGATGAGCTGAAGTTAATTATCAGGTCATTTATACTGCAATTTATTTCTTCATATTTTTAAGATTGCCTAGTTAACAAGCATACTTGAATGTATGCCCTATTAAACTGAAATGGTTACCAAACAGAAGCCTGTTAAGATTGTATTATTCATGGATTGCGTCCTGGTAGCTTTCATCAAAAGATCCTTTATGGCACACAAAAGCCCTCAGAAACAGAAAAAGTATCTACTTACAGGCTGCTTCTGTTTTGCCCTTTGATGTAAGTCCCTGTTTTATTTTTTTTCTTAAATTATCAACAGTAAATAACGTCTTGCTAAACAATTACAAAGAACATAATCAAATGGAGCACACCATTATGAGTTAACAAATACCATTTTATGTCACTGTGCTTTGCAAATGAATCTGAAATGTCATTTTGGTATCTTAGCTAATTAATAAGTGAAATATAATTACTTGGATTGAGAAGGAGGCAGTGCCACAGCTAATGACTGAGATGCTGATTCACTAGGCATCCTTTGGATTTTAGTGTCTGCAGTCAGAGCCACGCCTTGTTTATTTTAAAAAGGAAAGAGAATATAATCAAAAACAATAAAATGTTAACAACTAAATGCTTATTTATGTTATAAATTATATATTTAATCAATGTACCGTTTTTCATTTTGCAATACATAAAGGAACAATTATTACTTCTTCAAGCAATTATGTAGTCAGGGAAATCAAAGGAATTCTATGTGAAGTTTTTAACTGATAACAGACATATTCTATATTGGAATATTGCCCACTTCAATTATTATTCTATTTAATAGACTTTTTAATTTTGAATGCTTTTAAATCATTACAGTCTGTCTGTGTATACGGCAAATGCTGTATTTCAACTGCTTAGTTTTATTAGTACTCATTAAAAGTAATCAGGTTTTTAAATTTTAAAAAAGACCAGTTTCACAATAGTTTTTAAACAAGTTAAAACATTCATTTCATATTGCATAAATTAAATAGGAGCTTGAAAATTCAGTGACTGGAAGCAGACATTAAAAACTAAAATCAGATTAAAGAATTTTATGATTTGTAATGTACATAATACATGAATTTGAATAAGATTTTCTGAAGCTATATAAAAAGAGACAACATTCAAAAAAATTTAACGATGTAAATCTACTGGTAGTAAATAGACAAGTGAACGAATATATTCCTTGTTTAAAAGTTTGAAAAATATCTGGCATCCTGTTAATTGTCTTAATTTAAAGTATTCTATTTGTTTGTGTCAATGTCTAATAATGGATGAATTCTTCCATTAGGTTGCTGAGCAGCTAAAAAAGAATGCAGAGAAGATAGCAAGATGTTGAGTGGCTTAGAGGCTAAATCTTACGAATACTTTCAAAACTGGGTGTGTTTAACTTAAAAGAAGATAAGGTTGAGGGGAGACCCATAGCAATCTTCCAATATTTGTAAGAGCTGTCATAGGAAAACAACACAGGCTTTTTCTACCCTGACAGTAGGACAAAAACCAATAGATATTTGGTTTGAGTGTTTACAGAGAGAGATCGAAATTTAAGAAACTTCCTTGCTGTGAGAGCTATTAAGCAGTGGAACAGTATGTCTCCTGAATCATAAGTGCTCCACCACTGAAGTTTTTCAAATGAAGGCTGGGCAATCAATTAACCAGTGGAACAACCTGTTTCCAGAAGCGGTGAATGCGCCAACACTGGAAGTTTTTAAGAAGAAACTGGAAAGCCATTTGTCCGAAATGGTATAGGTTTCCTGCCTGAGCAGGGGGTTCAACTAAATGTCCTCCAAGGTCCCTTCCAACTTTATCATCATCATCATGGATCATCGCACAGTCAGCCAGATGTTCAGACTGGATTTGGCATTTTGTCTACCTATCGAGTCCTTACCCAGGACCTGGGATAGGTAGATGTGGATGTTTGATGGTATTACAGGTATCATCGCAGGATGGAAGCAGTTCCTAGTAAGGCTGCCTTTTGCAATTGACTAATAGCGAATTTGTCAATGCCAATGGTATTCAAGTGGTGCTTCAGTTGTTTTGGGATTGCACCCAAGGCGCCTATAACTATTGGTACTACCCTTGCTTGCTTTTGCCACAGTCTTTCTATTTCTATTTGTAGGTCTTTGTATTTTGTTATCTTCTCCATTTCTTTCTTGTCTATTCTGCTGTCTCCAGGCACTGCCACGTCCACTATCCAGACTTTTTGTCTTTCTTATCAACAATTGTTAAGTCTGGGGTGTTATGTTGCAGGTGCAATTATTATTATTATTATTTGCCTGGGAGGTTTGAGGAATGTTGCCCTGGGCAGAGAATTGAATTAAAAGACTCGCAATATACCTGCTTTAAACTATTAGGCACGGTAACAGAAGGTATCATAAATACTACCAAAAGCAATAAAGATCATTTATAAAATTCCCTCATAAAAGATGCACTCAAACTGTTTTCAAATCAATGTTTGTATCATTACGCTCCACCTTAATATACAATGACATCTTCCTTAAGATCCTGTTCTAGAATACCACCGATTTCCACCTAAACATAATTGTATTTGTCAATAAGCTTACTCACCGGGTCCAGGAGGATAGGGATGTGTTCCTGTTATCAAATAATCACTATCTTCTCCTAAACATTAAGAGATGTATTAAGTCATTTATAGAAGAGTAAAAACAATCATTTAATAATTACATACAACTCCCATCATGATTCCAAACTGCAACCATCATTTGAATTTGTACAGAATACTAAATGTGGAAAAATCACATTATGAATATGTGTATATGTATATAAATACATATCTGAATGTCTGAAAAGCTCAAGAGGATTTTCAACCAACACAACATATGTGCACACTTTAAACCCAAGAATATGCTAAGGCAGAAGCAGGATCACATCCCCTAAGGCAGGGGTAGGCAACCCAAAACACTCAAAGAGCCACTTGGACCCGTTTCCCACCAAAAACAAAACACTGGGAGCCGTAAAACCCTTTTGATATCTAAAATGAAGATAACACTGCATATATCCTTTTTTACCTTTATTATAGGTGTGTGTATGTGTATGTGTGTGTGTGTGTGTGTATGTGTATATATATACACACAGACACACACACACAGACACACACACACACATATACACATTAAAAATAAAAGTAAAAATATGACTCTTGGGAATATCCATACTATTAAAACAATGATCACCAAGAGAATGCTTTAAGAGAATAAAATTACATACACACAAGGGTAAAAAAAAGGATATATGCAGTGTTATCTTCATTTTAGATGTCAAAAGGGTCTCTCTCTCCCTCCCTCTCTATCTGCCCTTGGTCTGCCACTCCTCTTCCCCCACTCTCTCTCTCTCCCTCTCTCTCTCTTTCTCTCTCTCTCTTTCTCCCCCCCCTCCTATCTGCTGCTCACCTGGCAAGCTTCAAGCTGTTGTCCAACAACCTCCGGGTAGGCAACCTCGTCTCTTTTATGACTCATGGACTTCAACTCCCAGAATTCCTGAGTCAGCCTAGCTGGGCTAGCTAGCTCTCTCCTGCCCTTCCTGCTTCCTTCAGAGACGCAGCAAAGGGAGGAGCTCCGCCCAGAAAGCTTTTCAGCTTCTCGGAGAACACACACACACACACACACACACACACACACACACACACAGAGAGAGAGAGAGAGAGAGAGAGAGAGAGAGAGAGACAGAGACAGAGAGAGACAGAGAGAGAAGCAGGGAAGTGCAATTGCCTCTCTCTGTCTCTGTCTCTCTCTGCAAAGGCAGAGGAGGCTGGGAGCCACAGGGGAAGGCTCAAAGAGCCGCATGCGGCTCCGGAGCCGCAGGTTGCCGACCTGTGCCCTAAGGCTTCCATTCCCTGTGCCAAAAGCTTTTGAAAAGGGGATGGAGGTCTGCAGGGGCGCTTGCACTACACTTCAGGGCTCTATCGCTTTTGCAAAAGGTTTTGTTGAAGAGAATGGAGGCCTGAAGTAGCACAAGATTGGGCCCCCAAAGTCTCCCCTCCCCTTTGCAAAAACTTTTGGAATAGAAGACGAGAGCTGAAGAAGCGTGAGATCGCCCTCCTGCACGCCTCCATTCTCTGCTCCAAAAGCTTTTGCAAAGGGGATGGAGGCCTGTAGTAGCGCGAGATTGCACCCCCAAAGTGTTCCATCCCTTTTGCAAAAGCTTTTGGAATTGAGGACGGAGAGCTGAAAAAGAGCGATCTCCTGCCCCCGGTAGGCCTCCATTTTCTGCAGCAAAAGCTTTTGGCATGGAGAATGGAAGCCTTTGGGGACACAATCTTTGGCTCCTTCAGACTCACCAAGGCTACTTGGCACTCCAAAAGCAGATTGCCATTGCAGGAAAAGAAACTGTGGCAGAGAGGAGAAGCTCGCTTGATCATGGAGTTTTTTGCAAGGTGAGTCTCCACAGGCACTGGGCCTGTGGAGACCCAGCGGAGCAAAATGAGAGGGGGGAGCAATTCTGGGAATCCCAAGGGAGTATGAGGTATTTTAGTGCATTGCGGGAGGCCTTGGGTGGTCTGAAGCAGGCGGCCTGTTCCAGCAGTTTCCCCCTCCATGGTCTTCCTTAACCTGAGATACCTCATGTGCAGTTAACGACCTGCGCATTCGATTAATGAATGCATTGCGAAAGCAGGGAGGGATCACGTTCATTTAACACGATCCAATTAACGAATCCTCGGGTTACTAATGTAATTTACAGGCTCTATTACATTTGTAACTTGAGGATTACCTCTAAACAGAGTGTGAATTTGCTTCCATTTTAAACGAGAAGAAAAAGAGAAGGTTTAATGGATCAATTTTAAAAAACAAAAAGGAAATACTGATGAATTTGAATTCTAAAAAATTAAGCAATAAGATTAACTTTAAAAATAAAAATAAATTAAACAAAAGAAATGTTAATTGATGAAGTAATGACAAAATGTTAATATTTGACCATATCTAAGAATAAAGAAAAATAAAAAAGTAAGAAAAATAAAAATATAACAAATGGAACATATGCAAACAAAAACTATATATCTTGAGATAGTGTACTGAGCTACATAATGCAAAATACAAAGTTGTTAAACATATTCTGAACAATATCTGAGACTTTAACGAATGTTCTTATTTGAAATAATACTTCTTTCTTTTAACAAGGTGCATATAGACTTCAGCCTGTAGGATCTACTTTATTTTGACTAGAATTTCAAGAACATTGACTAACTCAGAAGAAAAATAATTGTTTGAGCAAGTGGAGATAAGTTAAGAATTCAAGAAGAATCTCTCTCTACCGACAAGAACTCATCCTTGCCACTTGTGATTAATAGTGGAATCAAACTCATGTTCTGAAAATAGAAATTAACTCTTCTCTCCAGTTTCATTAATTTATAATTAATTTAACTTGTATTTTAAAATATCTAATAATCTATTATTATGTTATGATTTATATCTCTGCCTTAAATCAAGTCAATGACAAGCCTTCAGGCAGTTACAACCCACCATTCTTTAGTCAGCAGGCAACTCTCTTTAAAAGTGGGAATCCTTTAAATCCAATAAAACAATCCTAAGCATCTTTGCTCAGAGATAGTTACTATCATCTGATAGTGACCATATGGTTACAAAAGGTGTTTCTCGAACAAGGGTTCAGGATTATTAAAGTCATATCTGTATCCATCACCTACACATGCACCCATGTAACTGTCACCTACCTGGATTTTGGAGATATTGCTTGTGTCCATAGGAATCTACTACACCATGAGAACCCTTCTCTCGAACACATTCTTTCAATATAGGCATATGTAGCACAGAACTATACTCTGTACGGAGTTTAACTGCCATCTTAACTTTGTGGCTGCACAAAAATAAACTTTATTACATCTTTATTTTTTTACATATGTTTTACTATAATAAAACTATATCATGGTAGAGTTTCATATATTCAGAGGTTCAGATATAAGTTTGATATATACATACTTATACCATGCACTGGTACACAGATTTTTTTCAAATACAACTTTCCTGTATTTTCTGAATTTGAATGAAATGCAAAAATCAATTCTGATTATTTAACATACAGTAACTTGAAGTTTATTTAACCGGATTAAGGGGAATCATTCTATTTTTCCATGGTATTCAGCACTTGACCGATTCAAGACTTCAGGATTCAAGTCACGAATAATGCCAGTGGTAGCAGCTATTGTGAGATAAGGAAAAGGAGGCATTGGAAAGATCATGTGGGCAGGAGGAGCTAGCTGCTACTATCCTTGGCTTCAAAAATAGCATATTCAAAGGGCCAGCCCACTTAGTCTTCAGACAGCTTTCCTTGCCTTACCTATCTGCTGGTTGCCTTAACTTCAAATATAGCATAAGGGAAGATGGGGGGGGGGAAGTATTGGATAGATGGGGGAGGCCAAGTCAGTTAGATATGCTGCATCTGAAGTCACTAGCAGTAGGGCAGGTAGAGAAAGGAAGGTACTCAGAAGATCAGTGTACAAACCACATGGAGGATGCAAGAGAGATACACACTAGTCTTCCCTATTCATTATATAAAAAAATCCCACATTTTGTTTCGGCTGAAACCTAGAACAACCAAAATGTTTTGAATTTGATTCTGCTGAACCACAACCTATATGGAAGCGTTTGGCAGAATTTTTAAAGCACAATGTGTTTATTCTGGGTTCAAAACAGAATCTATTTTTCATTTCATGCCTAGTTCTCTTTCTTACCTCCTTTCATCTAATGATACAGGTTTTGCATTGTCAGACACAAACATATCATGAGTCCTCTTTAAAGACCTGAATACAAGAGTGTGGACAGAGTGCTTCTGCACTTCCTGAAAAAGAAAAAAAAAAGCACATATTCTGTTAGAGAGAAGTTCCCTGAGGATGGGCTCCAGCACAAGTCTGAAAGCTCACAAGATGAAACCTCTGGTCCCAGTGACCCACCCAGATTGAATCCTGCAAAGAAAAAAGAGTTATCCATAACAATTTCAATAAAATGAAGAAGTGAAAAAAAATGAAAACAAAAGATTCACTTACTAGATAACCATAATTTCTCTTTATGTGCCAATGAGCAAAGAAAATGAGCATCTGATCTCACTGGGATTGGAAAAAGAAATCACATAAAAATTTCATTCTTTTCCTCCCTCTCTCAAAGCTCAACAGAATAGGAGAAACCTAACCTTCCGATCAGAAGGAACCACTACAGTAATCACTAAACAAAATAATCATAAGTTCTGCTTTTTTTTAGATTAAAATACAAAACACCAAAATATGGTCATGTGATCACCTTTTGCGATCTTCTGACAAGCAAAGTCAATGAAGAAGCCAGAATCACTTAACAATCATGTCACTAGCTTAACAACTTCAGTAATTCACTTAACAACTGTGGCAAGAAAGGTCGAAAAATGGGGCAAAATTCACTTAACAAATGTCTCAGTGAGCAACACAAATTTTGGGCTCAATTGTGGTTGTAAGTCGAGGACTACCTGTATATTGCGGCTATTGTTCTTGTTGTTACAGTACTACTACAGATGGATCAATGGCAAAATATGAGTGAGACGGTAGGTCACCTCTAGATTGGACTATTGCAATGCGCTCTACACGGGGCCGCTCCTGAAGGGTTTCTGGAAGAATACAGTGGTACGGGAAGTATGAGACCCCCTAAAAAACAGCACATGTTGCATCTCTGCTCCACAAGGTGTTTTGGTTGTCAGTTTGTTTCTTGGCCCAAGACACTGGTTTTGACCTATAAAGCCCTTCATGGTATCGGGCCATTTTGGATTTGCACATTATTTCACTTTCTGGCTGGTATCAATGGCATCGTACGCCTCATTTTATTAGTACTTTAACTTCCAAATATACTATGCTATTTTTACAAGGGTGAGCCAGAGCTTAATCAACAACAATTCTGTTTCTTGCTGAATTAGCCAATTCTGTTTGGATATTTTATTCTCTGTGTCATGCAAAACCTGAACACTGCAATAACCAAGTAAGCTACAGTTAACTGAAAAACAGTGTTGGACAAATTTCTTGAGCTCACATGACATTCTGACTCAAATTAATGGAGATCATCCTGGATGTGTCCCGTTGCTATGACCGGGGAGCATGATACTGGTTTTGCATACTTCTAAGCTGCTTTCTGTACTACTGACCATGGTATCTTTCTGGCTAGCTGTAAGAATTGAGAACAGAAAACATTCTTCTGAACAGCTGTTTCTAGTTGGTGATATTGGGAAGGAGGGATTGAATCCTCAGGCACTCTTCTTTAATGTCTACATGAAGTCCCTGAGAGAGGTGATAATAATAATTTATTGATAAGACTTTTTTTTCCATGCAGTTCTAAAAACCAACTTTTTTTTTTTAACTGAAGACTTCAGGAACTTAACTGGAACATTTCTACATGGAAAAGCATAGGCCTTTCAATTAGCAATGGCATCCATACTGTTTAACTCAGTTTTATCTTGATGGTGATATGGGCAGCATATGTTTAATAAATAAACAAGAAGACATTCACATGGAATTGTTAGTTTTGATTAGCTGTGTGAATTAGTTGTGTTGGTTTTGATTTAGTTATGTGAACTAGTCCAATTCATCTTACTCAATAAGCCACTGTTAAACATACCATAGTTTAAAATGAATTGCAAACTAGATCAAAGAAATTATGTTTGGTGTATACATTCCAGCAGAGAAAAGCAGCAGCTAGGTAATCACCCAATAAACTATCTCCATTCAGATTCTTAATGCTATTCCTGAAGCCAATTATTGAGCAAACAGTACTTTATTATTTTAAATGACTTACTGAATGTTTCAAACTTTAAAAATAACAAGTAAAGGCAATCTTTATATCTGAAAAGTGTTATTTTATATATCCATGCAGCTGGCTAAGGAATTCTGAAGGCACAGATCACAATGTGGAACATATGTTGGAGAAGTCTTCATCTTTCTATTTTTTAAAATTCTATTCTATTACTTGATTTCTTCTTTTCAATTAGTCTTTTTCACTTGGTTAAATTGCAATTGTTTTATGGATAAGGCATGCATGAATTAAAAATTACTAACTAAAAATTGCAATTGTTTCACACCTGAGGCATGTGAAAATTTAGGATTATTTTTTTTACTAATTATATTGGTTAGTTCTTCAATTCTGTTTTCTTTTTCCCTAGTTATTTTATTATTCTATTTTACTTTTGCTTTAAGCTCCCTTATTTTTCAGCAGTAAATAAATTTAGACAGATAGGCAGCAAATAAATTTAATAACAATTTAATAATAACAAACTAAATCTGCATGCACAACGCTGCACTAGCCCATGAGAGAAAAGCATGGACAATGCCCTTATTATAACTAACTCAAATACCATGAAAGCTCATATCAGATGTACAAAACCAGCCTCTCATACACTGGAATACTGCTATCATGTCGCCCCTGGTCCTTCTTTTCTCTAGACTAGCCATTCCCAAATCCTGCAACCGTTCTTCATATGTTTTAGTCTTTAATCATTCCAGTTGCACTAATCCCAAAGTCTCAGCATCTTTTTTGTAACGGGGTGACTAAAATTGAATGCAGTATTCCAGGTGTGGCCTTACTAAGCGGTACTAAGACTTCATGGGATTTTGATTCTACGCCTGTTTATACTGCCATTTACATTTTACATTTATACTTTTGATCCTCTCACGGCAGTATTCGCCTAAGGCGGCACCCTATTAGGCTCCTATACATAGCTGACCGTTTGGGGGAGGCGGGTGGTGGGCTAAGGTGTTGGGCGAACCCAGCCCCAGCAGCAAAGACCGAGGGCCTCTTCACTAATTCCCTTTCGAATCAGCTGGCCGCAGCAGCCCTGGGCATGTGCAAAGGGTCGGAAGAAAAGCGCTCTATTTTCTTACCTCCATCACGATGGCAGCTGGCCTCGGTGAAGCCACCCGTTCCGGCAACTTATGCCCCTCAACGGAACCGTACAGACCCTACACCACAACCAGGTCTGTTACCAACGGGCGCTTCCGGCAATGGTCACCGCCGCGACGGAAGTGACGTTTCGGCTCACATCTGGAGCATGCGCAAAAGCGCGTCATTCGCAGAGCAAATCGACTCCGGACGGCTTGGGATGGGGGGGGGGGAAGGGGAGGTAGATGCGAGGCTAGAGACAGAGGCTCAGGCAGGGGTCTTGGTGGCGGCAATGAGAGAGCTGCGGATGAGAGCGAGGTGGAAGAAATAACGGCGATAAATGTCCTATAACCTATAATTCAGGGGTAGGCATCCTTGGGTCTTTCGTGACTTGTGGACTTCAATACCCAGAATTCCTGAACCAGACACGCTAACTCAGGAATTCTGGGAGTTGAAGTCCACAAAATCATAAAAGAGCCAAGGTTGCCTACCTCTGAACTATATTAACAGTTGAAATGTGTACATTGCTTACAAACTGAGAAGGGTAGATCGCAATATCCACGTTCTGCTCTGTCTCTCCAGTTCTGGATTTGGTTCAAAAATCAAGATTTTGGAAAATTGTGAATCGAGAAATTCTAAATTTAAGTTTTCTGAAAACCAAAACAAATGGTTTGTAAAAGTTAAAACTAGTTTTGATGCTCTTAAAGAAATGGAAAACTTGGAAGAATAGTAAGTATACTATACTTACTATGTTATAGTAATGGTATAGTATAGTAATAAAGGATCTATCAAGTTCTTTTTTGCAGCCACTCCTCCAGCCTTTAAGCAGAAAAGTATGTTGGCGTGATTTGTGATATCCTAATGAGTTCTAATTTGCGTCGGTAACAAGATTTGCTAGTAGAGAATTCCCGAGATAGTTGATCCTTAAGGAAATTCTGGGTTATCATTGGGCCATGTTGCATCCAGGCATTGAGAAGTATTAAGAGAAATTATAGAATTTAAGTAGCTGCAAAATAAATGCTTACACCTGCTAAGGTCAACCAAAGCTAGGCTTTGGGTAAAAAATGCTGAAGTAACCTGTTGAAAAATGAAAAGCACTTGAGGCAGGATGGTTGCTAGATTTTTTTTTTTTTTTTGAAAGGCATATGAGGAAGGTTAATGGAGTGTGATTTTTTTTTTTAAAAAAAAAAAACAGTCTCCTATGTACTCCAGATTTTCAATAAATATCAAAAATATATTTTAGAGCGTTATGAAGTTTTAATAGGTTTTCAGAGTTGTATAAATCTTTGTACAACTTTCATCCTTTGGCTTCATTTTATATTTTGGGGCAAAAAGTGTCATTACAGATTCTGAACAGAAGAGAGTGTAGTTTAGCTTTGTTTCAAAACAAAGTACCATTAAGCAATTATATCAATGTCAAAAGATGGGGCTATTTTTTTCCCCACTCAAATGAAAAAATGCCAAAATCTAAACTGATGAAAGATTTAGGCTGGTTGGGGGTTGCGGTTCAATGCTTCTAGAGCAGGGGTCTTCAAACTTGGCCCTTTTATGACTTGGCGGGCGCCAACTCCCAGAATTACTTAGACAGGCGCACTGGCCGAGGAATTCTGGGAGTTGAAGTCCACAAGTCATTAAAGGGGTCAGGTTTGAAGACCCCTGTTTTAGAGGTGACTAGGTTTAAAGCAAGGCTATAGTCATCTATACTTTAAATCTCAAGATTTGTTGAATTTATCAGAGTTTGAGTTTAAAGCTGCTTATTTCCTAATAAATAAAGGAATATCATGCTTTTGTTGCTAAAATTATCATCTGCAAATATCTGGGCATTTATGTAAAGAAAAAATTGTAAGATAAAATGGGAAAAATGTGCAAAACTGCAAATGTATAAGGGTAGGGTTTGCACTACGATGCTATTGCGTGCATTTTAAAATAATCTCAATTTGTGGCATGCCAGTAACCAAAATGGGATGACATACAAAATTCTAAAGAAATTAGGTGGCCATCAAGTTTCAAAATATATCACATATCTAATAATTTTTGCTTAACAATGGATTTTAAGATTTTCTTTGGAATAATTTTCATTAAATATATTGATAGTAAATTTTTAATAGTTAAGTGACTAAGAGCTATTCTGATAATTCCAATCCATTTTTTAAAATCAGCCATTGATTTATGTTTGTGTGTGTGTGTTATAAATAAGCAATAGGAAAAAGAACTGTTCCTTTTTTCAAACAAGTTATATTTAAAAATGTACATTTGGATTAAGTGTACTATGTGCTGCTATATTTACTCAGATGGGGGAAATAAAAACTGGAAACTGCATTAGTCTTCAGAAATTGTTTTGATTGTTTCTTTTGCGATTACAATAGATAGGTTCTCATTTACAAGAAGTTATTGCTGCAACATTTTACTGTCCTCGGATGACAAATTGAGATATCAGAGATAGACTTTATGTTTGCTTTGCTGTTTTAAAAGTCAGAATAAACTTGCAACACCACTTGTGAAAAAACGCTTTTAAATAAATAACTACAGGGACACATTGCTTATATTTGGTCAAAAGTCTCTGTTCCCGGTGCATTGATATGAGAGTCACTAAGCGGTAGCCTTGACTCATCTGATAGGACAGGATATTTCACCACTGTTTGAATAAACCCAGTAAGGAAACAATGCAAGTCAGTATCTCTGTCCCCCACTGGCTAAATAAATAACTTGGTAAATGAATGAAAAACCAAGGATGAACAAAATGCCTACCAACATCTTTACCTCCACTTCTGTTTATATCGAAAACACTGTTCTCCATCCAACGTTAGCAATGCAGCTTATTTATATACATCATTCTCATAAAAAGCTCAGGCAAGACAATATGCTATAGGCTTAGTCATAATAATTCAGAGAAACCATAATTGTCCTGTGTAATCCGTTTGTCTAATATGAACTGCAGTAACAAATAGACATCTCTCTATTGCTGTTGCACTTCCAGTTAGGCAAACAGATTACACAGGACAATCATGGTGGCTTGTATTGTGTAACATTGGTCAACAGGATAATAAATATAGTCAAATAATTTCCCCTAAATGCTGCAAGACATTATTTGTGGTCTAGCTGGGAAGACTATTTTGTAATGTTAACACTGCTTTGGTGCACTGTGTACTAACTGAATAATTGTCTATTTGCTGATTTTATAGGTCATTGTTGGATGCTATATTCCACATTTTCCTATTATAACACTGGTATATCAATAGATCAAACTATCTGTACATCAACATATCAATGAAATATGTTCAGGAATGGCTAATACAAAAAACATCAAATGTGGCATTCCTATATTTCATATTATATATGTTCAAATCTTAGGGTGCTAATTAGGTAGCGCTCCAAAGACCTTATGACAAATTTATCAGACGTTAGTTAAGATGTTGCGCTAAGAAAAAAAAAAACTAAAAAAAACCCAAAACCTTACAGCTTAAATAAACATCAAACACATTCAAAAAAACAACAAAATTTTAAATACTTTAACTCCAATATATAAAAACAAAACAAAACAATAGTTCTAATCGTTACCTTAAGCATAAATTATTCAAAAGCTAGATAATACTTTTTAATCTCATATTTGTGCTGTATAAAATTCACCCATCTTTTCCACACCAAAAAATATTTCTCTTGCAATTGATCTTTCAAATAAGCCGAAATTTTTGCCATTTCAGATAAATAAGAAACTTATTAACCCTGTATTCAGCTCTGGGAAGAAGGGGGGAGGATGATGGGTGGGAGGGGTGGGTGGGAGAGGGGGATTATTTTATTGTAAAACTGCAAAAAATTTCAAAAAAACAAACAAAAAGATGTTGCGCTAAGAATGGGGAGGCTCAAGTTCTAGTCCTCCATCAATCACGTAGGTTCACTAATAGTCTTGGATCAAATCATATTTCTCAGCACAATCTGTTTCATGGAGATGTGGAAAATTAGGAGGAAAGAATGCTATACAGTACACACACACACACACACACACACACACACACACACACACACACATATATATACACACACACACATACATGTAGGTCTTTGGTTATTCGGGTTTTCTCCCGCCTCAAATTGGAAGTGTCTTGGCGACGTTTCGACAAAGTCCCATTCATCATCTTCAGGCTGGTGTTTTCGGCTTCGTGCTTCTAGGAACAATGTTATATATTGAGTTCCTTACTGTAAGGCAGACTATAACATAAGTAAATACCACTTCTTCACATATACTATTACTTTATGGAATTGGATCACAATTCCTTCATTGGACAGGATGCCATAGAAGGGATATTTTTAAAAAGAATACTGGTGGATGGTTTTCAGGTCTTTTACTTGCAGAATCTTCTTTTCATAATTTATGTATTTATATGGTCACCCATCTTAATAACTGAGCAGCTAACACTATAATAAATGTGCATGTATGATAAAATAATATATCCATCAAAAATTGTTCTCTCAAAGATCAAGCTACCACAGAAAACCTACAGCAGTATTTTGAGCAGTGGAATAAATTCAGTATCATATAATATGGCTATACCACTTCTTTTAGCTTCAGCTGGCCTAATAAAGATTATTGCCCTATAATATAGACTTGGGAACTTTTCTGAAAGTTTGACAAGCATCTGCAGAAAACTGAGTTAATATCAGAAAAAAATAATATACAGTGATGCCATAACATAAATCCAGACGTTATGTTCTTCCATCCTAAGTCCTGATGCAAACATGAGTTGTTGTTTTTGTCACTTTCTTTTTCCTGTAAGGGTTACCATTTTTTTGTACAGTTAACAAAAATGGTATCCATTATGTCAACAACTATGGGATTTGATTGTTTTAATTAGGACAAAATACAGTGTGAATTCCCAAACATAATTTTCCCTGATACAGAAACCCTGTTTTTTATGCAAGGAACACATTTACCATCCCATTCACAATTGTTTTTTTTTATGCAAGCCTTAAAGCTCAATTGTACAATAAGGTTTGTAACTTGACAAATTATGTTTTTACAAAGTGGTGCTGTGCTTCAGGTTGACGTTGTCATTTGACAGTACAAATTGTACTGTAAAGAAGAATCTCCAAACTACAACAGCTGAAGTTGCTATAAGTCAAAGATATAAACCAAATTCAAAGAAATGTGTTAAAGTTCCACTGAATATTGATAATTTTGAATCACCTCCATTTGATTTCTGTAAATGAGCAGAACTGTATTTAAAAAACTCATTGTTTCTGTGCTTAAGCTTATACATAGCAAAAAATATTGCTCAATTAATGACTGTCCAGGCACAATAAGGTTAACTATTAGCTATTTGAACAACAGTTGGACCTATCAGGAATCAGTTAGTAGCCCTCGTGGTGACTCACTTATATAGGGGCTTGGATTTGCCTTCGTGAATTTGGGGAAAATACTGGAAAGATGTTCAAGCGACTCAGTATCATGAAACTACTATTGCTCTTCCTTCTTTCCGTTGCTCTGGTTAAATCTGGCGACCCTGCAGACTATGATGAAGATGAGGTTAGAATATAACTTCTTTTATATAGTAGGATATTTTCCATTTCACTTAGATTAAAACATATTTCTAATTTGTATAAACGAAAGTTTAATTTTCAACTTAACCTAAGAAAATAGTGCTGCACTTTTGCCCATCTGAGTACATGTTTTTAAAAAAAAATTTCTTCATTTTCTTTTCTTCTTTTCTTCATACAGGCAACTGTTGCACCACCGGTAAGAATCTTTTTTTTAAAATTAAAATATATAGCCTATATGTGTTTATACTTGTTTTTGTGTTAGACTGCGTTCGGATAATGGGTTGATAGTTTCCTATCAAATTCCTTAATGCAGAAAAATCCATATACAGAAAAATTGAAATTGTCTGAAAAAATTAAATTCCAAAGCAAATTTTATCACTACTTGGAATGAAATCTGGCAGATTATAAGTGGAACCAGCATCATTTATGGTATCCTTATGCTCCTCTGTTATGGTTCTAAAAAGAATGTAAGAAGAAAGAATATGAAAGTGTTTTTCATTCCTCTATGTCTATGGAGTTTCTCAGTCATCCATGTCATTCCTATAGTTAAATGGGTGGAGTATAGAATCATTGATCTTCATAATGCACACTGAAGATATCTGAAGCAAAATCCTATTGTCTGAGTAGGTAATCATTAAACTTTTTGGAAATTAAATATATATTCTACATTAGTCTAAAGACAATATTAAATTTACTTAATTTAATAAACACAATTTTATTATGCTTAATATACATTTGTAAATTAATTTTTAAAATTTTCGAAATGAAATCTGGTATTAGATTATTTACCAGCAAAATATTATACAAAATGTATGATTAACATGCTAATTAGTGACAAGCCATATAGTTAATATATACATATGTACATAACATAATACATATATGTGTGTAATCTAAGAAAGTAAAGCTTGTTTCTCTTCATATTTGTAGCCATAGGGCCTCAAGTTCTTCTGTTGCTATCTTTTTAAGTACAAAATATTTTAACTATTTTTCAACTTATTTTAAATTTATCTTTTGTTCTATAAAATGTCGTGTGAGAAATTTTGGAAATATAAAACCAAGCTCTTCCATGATTTTTGAACTCTGGTTTCTTATATCCAGATCCATAGCCCACATCCACGGAACTGTGTTATTCATAAAGTGGATATATATAAGCCATAAGACCTTCGTGTCATGAAACTTTTTCCTAGTTATTTTAAACTGATATCCTTTGGCTTTGTTTCTTTTTCCTTTTTCCTTTAATTTCATTTGGTTAATCTTGGTGATTTATTCTTAGGCCATATGTTCAGCTAAGGTGGGCTTCTGTAACTGGAGTGCAAAAATTTGGATGACTATTATTACTCTTCCATTTTTTTCTTTTTAAGCCCAGCAACGATATTTTATGATTAAACTATCCAGCACTCTCTTTTTCCCAACAAAAGCTATATATGTGGAAGGGATAATATTTGACAGCATTAAGCAGAAGGAGGTCAAGTTTTTCGCCATGCTGTTTCCCTCTTCTAATAATATATTTAGAGGCTTCTTCTCCTCCATGTGGTTTCAGATCAACTTTTATTGTGCATTATATTGAACAATTCAGATGCTCCCAATATAAATCCTGCATACAGACATATTTTGGAGATGTGTGTTGCTTGCTCCTTCTGTGAACAAACTAACACTTGAAATGAGTTTCCCCTGCATTCTGTGTGGTTCCAACCCTCATGGTGTTCCATAAAGCCATCAAGACATGAGGTGAAATGGATGGGGCTCATTAATTGGGCTTGTTGATGGTTACTTTTTTTCTGGTCTGTATATTGTTCCCAAATCTCATTTGGGTTTAGGTTTGTATTGGTTTCTATGTTAGTTATTTGTGACCTACCCAGAGACAGTTGGAGTTGGACGATATCTAAATTGAATTAAGTAAACAAAGAGGCTGGAATCCTATTTCTCCATTTTTGGGAATAAATCCCATTGAACTAATGGGTTTTACATTTGAGTAAAGATATATAACGAGAATTAATTTGTTAATGTTAATTTTGTAAAACCATGGCTCAACCACATCATGCTTGCAATCATAAATCCATTTTTCTGAGAGTAATAGAGCTTTTTTCTGAGTAGGTATATAGCAGTGATGGCAAAACTTTTAGAGACCAAGTGCCCAAACTGCAACCCCAAACCCACCTATTTATCACCAGGTGCTGGGTGGGCATGGCCGCAGTGGTTATGGCAGACTGGGTGGGCAGGGCCAGGGCAGCAGGAGCCAGTCTCTTGCCATCTCCAGGGCATGGCATGCGTGCCCACAGAGAGGGCTCTGAGTGCCGCCTCTGGCACGCGTGCCATAGGTTCGCCACCACTGGTATATAGTGTGAATTAGGACTCTGCACCTGTGCATACTGTAATAATGGAAGACAACAGCCCTTTGAAAGAAAAGGTGTATTATTCTGTGGAATGATGAATAATTACTTGTTTGTGCCTTAATATTTTTCTGTGGATGGAATGAGCTAAGCCTAATGGAAAGAATGCATACTTATTTTGGTGTCAACTTGATGTCCCAAGGAAACTCAGGATATAAATTGAACAAAATAAGAAACCAAGAAAAATACAATTCACAGAAATATGGCACAGCTTGTTTTCACATGAGTTTGCATCACTTTTTTTTTGAGAATTTGATTGTCCGTGTTTCTGCTAGAGATTTTTTCATCTTGAAAATTCTGACTGTTTGCAGTTTGTAATAGTATTTTTCCTTGCTGTTAAATAGATTGAAAATAAAGGTGAGATTGCACGAGGACACAGGCCATTGAACAAGAAATGGGAGCCACTTCCGACTCTCAGACCAGCTCCTCTTCCTCCGGTTGGTGGTATAAGGTATCGAGCTCGTCCAACCAAAAAACCTGTTACTGGTGCAAAGCCAGAGCCAATCGTTTACCCTGATAGCGGAGGCTGCAAACACTTGGCAGAGGAACTGGTAGGTGTTCATTGTACTGAGGTAGAGTTGGGCTAGAACAGGGGTAGGCAACCTTGGCTCTTTTGTGACTTGTGGACTTCAATACCCAGAATTCCTGAACCAGCCATGTTGACTGAGGAATTCTGGGAGTTGAAGTCCACAAGTCATAAAAGAGCCAAGGTTGCCTACCCCTGGGCTTGAATGTTTAAGAATAAATAATACATTGCTTTCATTACAGTTTCCTTTGCAGATTTATTGTGCATTTTATTAAATTGAATTTTTATATGCATGTCCATTTATTATGTGACCATTTGCTATAATAATAAACCATTTCAAATAGAATTCACACATACACAAACATTGATTCCTAGGAAGATTGTTTTAGAACTTTTTTGTACTCAAATTAGATGCTTTCGATAATTGTTTGAGTAAATATATCATCTCTTTCACTATTTGCCTGATATTTGCGGCAGAGATGTCCTTTCTCGTAGGATGCCATAAGGCAGTGGTTTTCAACCTTTTTAATGCCGCGACCCCCAACCGGTTGTAAGTTGAGGACTACTCAACCGGTCGTAAGTTGAGGACTACTCAACTGGTGCAGCACCGTTTGCAGAATGGGACTTTTGGTGGGCTCAGCAGGGCAGAGACAGCCTGGAGAATTCCTATTGGCTTTTGAAAGCCAATAGAATTAGACTCTATTCGAGAGAGTCTATTCTACTGGCTTTCAAAAGCCAATAGAATAAAAGGGAGTAGCATAGCTAAGGAAAAGGGGAAAAAAATGACGGACTGCGTTGTTTGGCGACCCCCGTGAAATGGTCGTTCGACCCCAAATGGGGTCCCGACCCACAGGTTGAGAACCACTGCCATAAGGCAACAAGTTCAGAATGCTGTTAGGCTTGTTTCCTTACCACGTAACTCTGCTTGAAGAAAGAAAGGACGGGACCAGATAGCTGAGTCTGATTCATTTATTTTTTTTAACCCTTTAGGGCTCCTCCCAGGTACCTGTGGTAGCACTCTGGGGAAATAGGCTTCCATATTTCTGCAAACCTCCATGCATAGCTCCCTTCATCTCACTAGATCAGTGTTTCCCAAACTTGACAATTTTAAGGCATGTGGACTTCAACTCCCAGAATTCCACAGCCAGCATTGCTGGCTGTGGAATTCTGGGAGTTGAAGTCCTCATGCCTTAAAATTGTCAAGTTTGGGAAACACTGCACTAGATCCATTGGATACCCTATATATCATAAAGAATTATTACATGGGAAACATTACTTGAATTGATGCGAGGTGTTATTTAAGAGGAGAGATTTTTTATAAAGCTCACAGCAAAAACAGAAAAGGATTAATCTCAATCATGATGTTTAGTGTAGTTTTGATACTAAAGAGAGCTATCCCAACAGAACCTTTTTAAAGGTTTTTTTTTTAATCATTTATAATTTTGAATTAACCCATTGAATTTGTTGTTCTTTTTAAGGGTGTATTATGTCCAACTGGCTGTGAGCTGAGAACTGAACTGTTGAAGCAAGAAAAGACAGTGAAGCCAACTATTAAGGAGCTAACAGACAAAGCACAGAACCTACACCAATCCTCTACAACTGTTAATAATTATGCCCATTTATTGGACGAACGTTTAGCCAAAAGGCAGAAACAATATACGGGTAACGCCTAATAGAGTAATGTGTCAAACAGTAAATTAATATGTAGGCAAAACTACCTTGTTTTCATCATGAAAGTTTTGTTTTTTTAAAAAAAATGAAGGGTAGCAAACAATATGAACGTGCAAACACATTCTACAAAATAAGTACACTTGAATCAAGTACACTTAAATCCCGTGATTTAAGTCCCAACGGTTCTTTTTCAGAAGGAACTGGACTTTCTTTTTCCTTGAAGACGTTTTGCTCGTACAGAACTGAAGAAGCTTTTTGGATGAGAAGCAAAATGTCTTCAAGTAAAAACAAAGTCCAGTTGCCTTTTGAAAAAGCAGTTTTGGAACTACTATGACCTGGATGACAGAAAATCTCCATAGACACGCAATTTAAGCCAAAAGGTTGACAAGTGATGCAAACTTAATAAATAAAGCTTGAATGGTAGAGACACAACCATTTTCTATTTTCTGTGTGTTTGCTATAATATCTATAAAAATAATTGTAATCACTGTTGCCTTTTCTTTATAGTTATACATTTGGTAATGTAAATAACAGTTTACTAGTATAATCCTGTAAATAACAGTTTACTATTATAATCCTCACCTTATTTAAAAGTGAGTCCTACTAAACTAAAGTCCACACTTTACTTGCAATCTTTTAAATAGACTTGCATATCTTTGGTTGCAAAATCTGTTTGTGAATTTTGTCATGCATATCAGTACATCAATTGGTTCTCAATCCGAGTAACTAATGATTCCAACCCTGGGTTATTAAATGCTTTTGATGCACATTTTCTTTCATTTGTGACCATTAACCATTTTTCCTGGGAATGATGAGACCTATAATAATCTAGGAACCCAAGAGTGAAAACTACTTACGTAAATTAATAATAGTATCTGTCTTGTGTACTGGATCCAGTAAGCATATATTTGCCTCAATCATTGGTGATCTTTGTCTAAGAACAAAAGGGGAAGGAAGTTTTGGACTTGATTTATAAAACTAATTTGCAGTTATTTATTTTGCACATAGTGCCACCTGTTCATAGAAATTTACAAAGATTGGGAAACCTATCTTCTTATATCCTGGAGCATAGTAGAGGAATTAGAAGAAAATGGAAAGTCTTAATATCTTGTTAAATGTATTTTGTTGTTGTTCTTTTTAAAAAGCCTACCATCTCTTTACATTAATTTCTTTTCTCTCTCCAGATAATCAGAATTTAATTTCCCAATATAACAGAGAGCTTGAGGAACACTACATTTACATCAAAGAGAAATTAGATAACAGTATTCCATCCAGTTTACGACTTCTTCGTTCAGTTGTGGATACTTTGAACAAAAAATTACAAAAACTAGAAAACGCCATTACAACACAGTTGTCTGAATGCCAAACCTCTTGTACAGTTTCTTGCAATATCCCAGTAGTGAGTGGCAAAGGTAATGTTTCAATTCTCCCACTTGTTTTGCTCTAGAAATGGGACAGGTTCTTAGACAATTTTGGATACCACTATGGAGAGATCCTTACATTTCAGTCTCCTCCGAGAGACTTCCTGCAAAGTCAACATTGCCCATTGCTTTGTATCTTTGGATTACCGACATTTGTCCTAGATAATTGCATTACATAATACTGATGCACCTTTTGAAACCAACATCCCTAGATTCTCATGTTGTCCCTTACGGCCGGTGTCATTGGCTATTGACAGTTCTGGGGTGGAAATGAGAATCTTCAAGGACTACGTGCCAATATGGTTAGATGTGAGGCCTGTGATGTATGAAACTAGAGTTATGTGTGTATGGGCTACCTTTATACTTCGATAACCTTCTTCTTTCCTTCCTTCCTTCCTTCCTTCCTTCCTTCCTTCCTTCCTTCCTTCCTTCCTTCCTTCCTTCCTTCCTTCCTTCCTTCCTTCCTTCCTGGAAAAGAAGTTATTTGTGACTATGGAGAACCTTTGAAATTAGGTCAAGAAATGCTGCATTTATAGCTCCACAAGTTATCCTTTCTAGCCTGCAGCAAGTTGATTGTTTGTTGTTTTCCTTGCTCTTATTTCTCAACCATGTAAAGGAATATGTGAGAACTAATTCTTGGACTTTAAGTTAATAGTAGATATTTTTAAAGTATATCTTTATTCCTTGTACTATATCTCAAGGGCTCATTTGTCAGGAAAGCTTCAGACATTGTTTGAAGTCACAACAAACACAACAGAAATCTTGACTCCATAAACTCATTACCATATTCAAAAATAGCAAGAGCATCATAGGTGTGACATGGCTTGATAAATTCCCTTCGTTCGGATAAGAAAGAAGTCGTGTATATAGAGAAGATTTGTCTAATGCAGAAGAAATAAATAAAGATAGTCTCAAATTTTACATCCTAGACATTTTCCTCCCCCCTTGCTTGGTTATTCCTCCCTTAGCCTTGAGAGTTGGATACATAAGTTCCATGTTTATATAATAGTTATTTTTTACCTCAGCACTGATGGCTTCTATATGGCCAAATTCAAGCCTTACAGTGGGATGGACAAAAGAATTTCCAAATCAGCATTTCTAAAAATGCATTTAGTCCTAGGTAAGGCAGAGATCCCAAAAGCAAGTAGACACTTGAAAATTCTCTGGTAGATGTTTATTGCAGATAAAATCTTCAAGTCTTCCCGTGCGTTTAAATTATGTTATACATTTATGTAATTCAGACAATTACTTATTCCTCTGTTTAGAACATTTTTGTTGCTCACTAAACTAGATAATGGTTTTCTGTTTGCAGAGTGTGAAGACATATATAGAAAAGGAGGTGAAACGTCTGAGTTGTATCTTGTTCAGCCTGATCCTTTCTTTAAGCCATTCAGAGTGTATTGTGATATGACTACAGAAAATGGAGGTAATTGTTAAGCTAGTATTCTTAATCAAAATTGTTTCACATGATGGATCCACTGCCTTTATAATAGTCACTTACCTCTTCAAGTATTGTATGTATGCCATGATAAGAGCAAAAAACAAGAACACCCACTTCTAAATGCTGAGATCTTATTTTCTAGGCCAGGGCTTTTCAACCTTTTCACCCATTGTACCACTTTTAAGATATGGCAATATCCGAGTACCACCAGTCGCCTAGCAAGGTGTCAAAAACTTGATGACCCCCCCAAAAAGAAAAAAAGTGATAAAGTACAGGTAGTCCTCGACTTACAACAGTGCGCTTAGTGACTGTTCGAACTTACAATGGCACTGAAAAAAGTGCCCCCCCAAGCCACAGCGAAGCAAGACACCTGCCTGCCCACCCGGCGGTGCTCTTCCTCCTGTCCGAGATTTCCATTGTGAGCATTTCGGTTGAGGATTGACAGAAGGGGTGAGGTGGGGGGTGTTTGGTTTTTATTCCCCCCGTCTGCTGGGTGGCTGCAGCAGGTTTGGTCACCTCACATAAACCTGGGACACTGTGACTGTCATAAATATGAATCAGTTGCCAAGCATCTGAATGTAAATCAGAAGACCCTGGAGATGCTGCAACATTCCAGCTGATTGGTGCTTCTTCAGGGCTCAGCAGAAGTGCCAGGATCAGCGCTGAGCTCCAGCTGGAGCCTGTCAGTGATCCTGCCGCTTCCGCTGAGCCCTGACAGCCCCTGGCACTTCCACTGAGCCCTGACAGCTCTGCAGCTCCAGCCATCTCTCGCTCAGGCTTGTACAGTGCTGTCACCGGTTCAACTCATTCCCCTCCCCCGCTACCACTTTTCTAGGATGGTCGCATACCACCTGCCAGGGGCCAATGTACCACAGGTGGTACCTGTACCACTGGTTGAAAAGCCCTGTTCTAGGCAATAGACTGAGCATAGAAGAGGAGGGCGAATGATTGGCTAAGCATAACAGTGTTAACAAGGTGGAGTCCATTCAGAGTGGGAAATCTACAAAGGTCATCTTGTCCCTTCCCCATCCTCTAGTTCTGGAGCTTTATGGAAATATTTCAGGAAAGTGAACTATATAATAGTTTTATAATTATAAAACTTAAAACTATAATTTATAATTTTGAACAGGTTGGCTTCTAATTCAAAACCGCCAAGATGGGAGCGTTGGCTTTGGAAGAAAATGGGATGCATATAAAAAAGGGTTTGGAAATATTGCTTACAGTGGTGGTAAAAACTACTGTGACACCCCAGGTAAGAATCTGTTTTTCAGCAGTGTTTATCAATACATAATTAACAATTGTCTCTGCTAAGCAAAATGAAACATAGTATTTTCTTTTTAAATAATTTTTTTAATTCAAAAGTTAAAATGCAAAACTCAAAAAAATAATTCACGGAAGCAAATAAAAAGCAAAGCAGTTAAAAGTGCATTAAAAAAACACAAACACATATACATATATTACCCCCCACAGTGAATACTGATAAATATATTACAACAATATTACTTTCCCACCCCTTGCAAAACAGGCTCATTACTATATTAATGGTCAAATAGTTAACAGGAGAAACAACAAATAAACAAACAAACCAAAAACAAGATTAAAATTTCAAAACCCTTTGTTAACAAACTATTATTGTATTCAACTCATAGAAAGTATACTACCTCTTCATACTTTAATCTATCCGAAGTCATCCCAAGAGTTAACTCTAATTCATCCTGGATCAAATATTCACGATTGTTTCTTAACACCATCTCTTATCAATTGTTGTTTGATTAAATATAATAGATCCATTCTCCAAAGTTGATCTATCTTCCCGAAAAAGTCCAACTCTGGTTGTTTTTGAGTTAAGTATAATAAATCCATTCTCCAATCTCTTTTAATCTTCTTAGAGAAAACCAATTTGGTCAGTTTTTTGCTGTTGTAAAAGAAGGCAAGCCTGAACTTTGGTTTTCCGCAGTTCTCACTAGAAAGTGTAATCTTTAAAATTTCTCATCCTGGGTGGGTCCATGGTTGTCTGATAACCATCTTGGGTCATTCCTAAGTGCTGCCATTCAAAGCTTGGCAGCAAAATTAGCAGATCATCAGCAGGAGAAAAAAAACCTTACTCTTCAGCAGCTATTTTGGGGAGGAGTCTGTATTTCCTTTTGTAGTCTTCATTACTTTGATGTTTATTTTAAACTGTTCTATTATCTACATTTGTACTCTTCTTTCAGGTGGGAATACAAACCAAAGTGTCAGTTTTGGCCTTTAATCTTTTAAATTTGTCAGTGTTTGCTTGAATATTCTATTAATGCATAAATTATCTATACCAAAGGAATGTCAAGAAACAGTTTTCTTTAATTGCCTAACAGTTGTGGAGCTTTCCTTCCTTAGAGGTTCCTTAGAGACTTCCAAGCTACATCTGAAGTTAAATATATTACCTGCAATCTAGTGTAAAGTGCAATCTAGTGTAAAATTATATGTTAATGTAATGAATGCAGAGAGAGTCTTTGTTTTGATATAGACTGCCGTGTTCAGAAAAAGAAAGGTTTACTTCTTCACTCTTTCCATATATCAGTTTAGAAATATCCCCTGCTACTAGTTTTCCATGCATTGTCGTCTCACTTCAAAATGAGCCAAATTTGTGGAAAGGATAGAGAGAAGGATTTTCACTATGACAGTTGTCAATTTCTATCAGCTGCAGTTTGGTTTACTGAGTGTTTAGTGTTTATTGACCTCAATAAAAAGAACATTCAAGCCACCAGTCCCTAGCAAGTTTCCATGCCATTCTTTTAAGTATGGACTCGGAATACTGCAAAAGGTAAATAAGTACATATAAATCAGGGTTTTTTTTCATACATTCATAATGACTTTGACTCAGTTATTATGGTATAGGTTTATGACAAGTTGAAGAGACTGCTTAAAATTTGATGAAAAGAGTCTCAGGGGATTTATTTTGTGTCACAGGTGAATATTGGCTTGGAAACGACAAAATCAACCAGATTTCCAAATTGGGGCCTACTGAACTTTTAATTGAACTGGAAGATTGGGAAGGCGCTAAAGTTATGGCCCACTATAGAGGTTTCAGTATTCAGAATGAAAACAGCAAATACCAGCTCTCTGTTAGTAACTACAGGGGCACAGCCGGAAATGCACTTTTAGAAGGAGCTTCACAACTATTTGGTGAAAACAGGACAATGACAATCCATAACGGCATGTTTTTTAGCACTTTTGACAGAGACAATGATGGATGGTAAGTATATGCTTTTTCACTTGGTTTCTTTATAGTTTTATATAGCACCTGCAAAACGTTTTTGAAATATATTTGCAAATCATCCTCCTACAGAGGATTTGGGGGTAATTTTTTTTTCCGATAGTTCCTTATGAATAAGCCCTGTTGAACTCAGTGAAATTCATTACTGAAATTCATATGATTTGTCCAATTTTTATCCCATTTTTCCTGTGGGAATTCATGATGGGATGAAAAGTATTCTTTCCTCCGTTCCATGTATGGAACAAATTAGGTTGTGAAAAAGTGACTAATTGAAATTTATCTAGTGAGTTCCCATGGTTGAGATGGACTTGAATCTCAGTCTGTTTGATTTTAATCCAATACCATTACCATTCTAAGTCTCCATTAGAGGTGTATAGTGTTGCTTTTCTATCTGGAAAAGATTATAAAGGGTAGCCAAAAAGTAAAATTATGAGTATCCAGTATTCATTTTGGGGACAGCTGATCTCCTAGAGCAGCTAAATCGTAAAAGTAACCTTATCTGGGTAAAATATAACTGTTTCTGAATTTGCTATTCCATATATAAAAATTATGTTAAAGCAATACATCACATTGCTTTATTTGGGGTTTAAGAAAGTTTCAGGCACAGTAAATATTAAATGAATCCAATTTATTGGGAAATACAGATATTTAAAAGTGCAACATCTCAAATCAAAGAAGCCAAAACTAGCATGTTTCTATTATTTTTGTTATGTGTGTCACAGCAGTGGGTATATACACATAGTAAGATAAGGCAAGATTCACAGTATGTATTTACATTTCAGTTATGGGATCTATTCTTTTAAATGTTTTGTGTAATTAATTCACAGGATACACCCAGATCCCAAAAAGCAATGCGCTAAAGAAGATGGCGGTGGATGGTGGTATAATCGTTGTCATTCAGCCAATCCAAATGGCAGATACTACTGGGGTGGACACTACACCCCAGAAATGGCAAAACATGGAACAGATGATGGAGTTGCATGGATGAATTGGAAAGGATCCTGGTATTCACTCAAAGAAGTGAGCCTGAAGCTGAGACCAATTTCCCATTCTTAGTAACAATGATTATTTAAATAAATAATTGCAAGTTTCTGTGTTTACATCTGTTTCATGATACTCAACTTTTACTTTGCATAAAAGCAGCAAAAGAACAATAAAGCAATTCTTCCTTGATGGATCTGTTTAAATGCATTTTGATAAAAATGAAAAGACTATGCTGGAAATGAATCTACCAACCCATCAAAACAATGTTATATGTGATGTACAGAAGGGCAGTACCGAAACCTATGTTTTGCTAAATAAATATTTTACCCTAATGTCTGCCCATTAGCTCACTTATTGAAAAGAATATTCATAGGGAGTGAGTTTTTGCTTCACATTTTTTTGAATAAAAGAAGCCAAGTTATATGGACAGGATGCTTTGTCCTTCTAGCTTCCTTCTTAGTATGCAAAAATGATTATACCATCTGTTTAAAACAATGTCTTCATATCTTTTGTTTTACATTGTTTTCAAAGCTCTTAGTATGTTTCTGATTTATTTTTAATCATTGGAGACTAAAACTCTTCTGGATTTTAAACCGCAACTTCTCAAGTCCTGCAAAGGCATGTTAGACAACTATTAAGATTGGGAGTTTTATTTTCAATATATTTGTAACACACAGGAAAGTTTTATGAAATTTATTTGCTTCCCATCTTGCTACCAGGAAACTCTGGGCAGCTTACAACATTTTACACACACACACACACACACACACACACACACACACACACAATGGGAGGTGGGAAGTGCTATTAGTCGATCAACCACCTCCAGTGTGATATTCCCCCAAAGGGTCCCCAACTGAAAGAGCCAAAACTTTAGGGTCTTTCAGAAAGTCAAGAGAAAGCAACAAGCTTGATCTCGGGTTAGCTTCTGGCATCCCAAGTTAAAGCAGACAGAATTAAGACAGATCTCTGATAGGATTATTAGAGAGCTGAAGTCTCCCCGAGGTAGCCATATAAAGACATGGAGCTATGTTTAGACAGGGTATGAGATAAATTAATAGATTCATGTCATCCTTGTCAGCAGATTGTAATGGTTTTACAAACAAAACATATCTTCTAAATAAGTCCTACTGTTATCAGTGAGATTATTCTGTAGAAGTATAGCCTCATTCTCTAGTTTGGGCATGTCAAACTCGCGATGTCACATGACGTTGCACAAGATATCGGGACTTTTTCCCCATTGCCGGCAATGGGGTGGGTGTGGTTTCGGCGTGACGCATCCGGCCCGCAGGCTGGCAGTTTGACATGTCTACTCTAGTTGATAGGTTGATTCTTACCAGATAATAGAGTTTAGTATTTTCAGGATACTGTTAACTTGGTTGCCTCTTTGATTCCTTGACAGCTTGGAAGTTTTCTGTCATTTTCCCCAATGCTCCAAAAATGCTACCATAGCATTTCATCAGAGGAGGTAAATTGAAATAATGAGTAGCCTCTTGGTTCCAACAGTAAGAAAATAGGAAGTGCCTTGCTGGATCAGGCCATTGTTCCATCAAGTCTAGAAGTCTGTGTTACATGGTAGCCAACTGGTTGCATTTGGAGAATGCACAGATCTGGCGTAAAGGGCATACCCTTTCCACTATTCATCTGCATCTATCATATATACATACCCTTTACACTATTTCCATTGAATTCATGCAAAGACAAGAAACAATAAGACAAAGTCATTAAAAGCTTGAGATAAAAATTTTAAAAGGTAAAAATTTATAAAGCCATAGCTACATTCACAAAGTATTGTTCATTGTTACATATAGTGCCCTTTCAGTTGCAATTCTACCAAACTTTTTCCCAAGCACATATAACAGTTTAAATCTCTTGTACTTTTTGTAGTTTTTTTTTTGTATTCCTTCTTGCTACTATTCCTTTTATATAGAAGAACAATAATTAACATTTTTCCAGTCATTAGTTATAGATGCAGTCTTGTATGTTGAATAAACTATGGCTACCCTCCTCAAATAAAGCACATCCATATTTTAACATTTTTCCAGTTATTATTTCTTTGGATATACCACCTGATGTCTTGCCATTCTCATAGCATTTATTAGTTCCTATTCATCCTTTTTAAGATAGAAACTAATTGAATTATTTTCAATTCCACTTTTCAGTACATCACTCTCATTTTCATGTAAATCCTTGAACTATTTGTTCATTTCAGATTCATCCCAAATCTTTTCATTTTTTAAAAAAAATCTATTCAGTTTTCTGAATGTTTATTTATCTCCCTTCACATTTTTTAGAACAGCAACCTTTTTTTCCTATTTTTGGTCCTTATTCATCTTGTTTTCACCCATTCAAGAATAATTGTTCCACTGGTTCATAGTCAATGGTAACATACAGCTGGAGTGTAACATACAGCTATCACCACCTATGGATTCCTATTCAATGAGTTTCCATGGCTTAAATGGATCTGAAACTGGGTTTTGTCAAAATTCAGTCATTTAACCAATATACTATTCCACATCTGAGTTTGTTTGGAGGTCTTTAGTAAAAGATTTTGTCAAAAGCTCTTAAAAAGTCCACACATACAGTATGTGTTGAAATGCTCTTGTGTACATATTTGATGATGTCCTCAAAAAAAAAAATCTAGAAGGTTTATCTTTGGAAAAACCATGTAGTTTTCTTTGCTAATTTTTATTGTATATTAACAACCATTTTTCCTATAACAGATGTTGAGCTAGCTTGCTTATTATTTCTTTAGCAATCCTTTCAAAAATCAGAGCCATATTGGATATTTTCCAGTCTTTTACAGCAAGTGCAAAAGGTATTTTTTTTAAAAGATCAGGTATTTATATTTAAATTCTTGAAACATTTTTGAAAGAATATCATTGGATATTGTGGACCTGTAGACCAATTTGTTGCTTAGTTTGTCATCCCTTGTAATTTATAACTTCACCCCTTACCTTTATTTGTATCAATTCATCCAATTTTGTGCCTAAATAAGCTAGTTTAGGAACAAAATATGCTTCTGTGTTCTGTTTAGAAACACTAAGGTGACCAACCGTCCTCCTTTAGGGAGGACAGTCCTCCTTTTTTAAGTTCTGTCCTCCCTCAAAAAGTGTCCTCCTTCATGTCCTCCTTTTTGATATTTGAAGACTAATCTGCAGGGCTTCTTTTTATATATAGAACGCTCAGAATGGCATTCCGGCACCCTTTTTTAATGTTTTTTTTTCAACTTTTGCATGAGCTGTGCTACTCCTATTGGCTTTCAAAAGCCAATAGGAATTGCTGCTGAGTGTGCCAAAACACCTAGCTGGCAAACTTTGCACATGTAAGTTGTCTGCCGCAAAGGCGAATTGGCAGGAACTTTGCACCCCTCCCTGCTACCCAACTACACAATAATAATAATAATAATAATAATAATAATAATAATAATAATAATAATAATAAACAACCCCCAGTGAGGCACTACCTTGACGTGGTTGTGGGGCTTGTGTACTCTGAGGAAGATGAGAGCTATGCCAGAGGTTCAACCATACTGGACAGATCTCATCAGAGGAGTCAGACAAAGAGTGTCTCTCCCATAAAAAATATGGTGAGACGTAAATTTCAGAATGCCATACCGTCTCGGACGTCGCCCGGGTTAACAAGGTCCGCGCTAGATATTGGAGTTCCTGGATATCTGGTGAAAAATGGGTTACAGGACTCAGGACTGTTGGCTGAGCACCCAGGGCCAGCAGCTGCAGAACTACTGGAAGAAAAGGTGTTTACCCGTCGCAGATACACAGTGATTGAAAACAAAGAAATAATGATTTGTTACTACAGATCAAGTCCAACAAGAAGAGGATATCTAAAACGAATGCACCAGTTCTGGAAAGAACAACATCCAGAATCAGAAATAACAGAACAGAGACTAGCAGATCAACGCCGATTTATAATACGAAATAAAGTATTTACAGAAACAGACTTGGACGAACTGCAAAGGTTTACCCAGGGCAAAGAAATCAAAGTCTTACAAGAAGTAATTCAGAATGTAGAGGCAAACCAGGGGGAGTTGGCAGTGAAAGAATCCAGTAGAGATATACAACTGTTCTCATTTGGAAACCAGGCACCTCCTCCTCAGGAAGAACAAAACCCTCTAACTAAAGAAATAAAAGAATTGAAACAAAGAATAATTGAGCATCTAGAACAGCACAAAAACAACAAAATAAGGCTACCTGCATTGAAGCTTGTTCCAAAGAAACAGCTAGCACAAGCATTAAAAGATGCAAATACTGCAATAGCAAGTATAAGCACCAATTCACTGCAAGAAACAAACCAACTAATGTACAGCACAGCTGCAGTTATAACTGAATACCTGGGATGCAAAATCAACAAAGAAGAAAAACAAACAAACAGTGCACCACAAAAATGGAAGGTTAGACTAGAAAATAAGATCAGCAAGTTAAGATCACATGCAAGCAAGCTAGAACAGATGAAAGAAAAGAAGCTGAAGAACAAGAAGACCAAAGAATACCTAATCAAGAAATACCACTTAGAAACAAGGAAGATCAAGGAAGCACTGGAAATAATAAAGCAACAAATAACAGCTATAGCCAGGAAAATCAGTAGATATGAAGCTCGAATTGCAAACTATAGGCAGAACCTCCAATTTCAATCCAATCAGAAACATTTCTACCAATCCATCAATGGAGAAACTGCAAGGAATCAGTCAGTACCTGACAAGGAAGAAACAGTGCAGTTCTGGAAGCAGATATGGGATAACCCAAAGAAATACAACAAGGATGCGGCTTGGTTAAAAGAGGTGGATGCAAATAAAACAGAAGTTGAAATGAAAGAACTAGTAATAACAACAAAAATGGTAGAAAAAAGAGCAAAGAAAATCAAAAATTGGTCAGCACCAGGTGAAGATGAACTGCATGGGTTTTGGTTGAAACATCTAACTGTTATACACCCACTCATTGCCAAGCAGTTCAACAATATACTACAAGGAGGAGAAATTGAAAAGTGGCTAACAACTGGGAAAACCTACCTAATAATGAAAAATCCAGCAAAAGGGGCAACACCAGGTAACTACAGGCCAATTACCTGCTTACCAACAACTTTCAAATTACTAACTGGTGTGGTAGCTGATGCAGTACAACAGCATCTAGTTGAAAACAATCTCTTTCCACCTGAGCAGAAAGGAAACCGCCCCAATAGCAGAGGAACAAAAGATCAACTCCTAATAGACAAAATGATCTTGGAAAACTGCAAGAGAAGGAAGACCAACCTGAATGTGGCATGGATTGACTACAAAAAGGCATTTGACTCTCTGCCACATGATTGGATAATCAAGTGCCTAGAAATAACAGGAGTCAGTAGAAACATCAGAAAATTTGTGCAAAGATCGATGGCACAATGGAAGACACAGTTGCAGATCAATGGTGAAAAGCTGGGAGAGGTTAATATCAAGAGAGGAATATTTCAAGGAGATTCATTATCACCATTACTATTTGTTATTGCACTGTTTCCTCTGTCAACAATACTGAATAACTCAGGACATGGTTATCAAACATCAAAAACATCTGCTAGACTATCCCACCTCCTTTACATGGATGATCTGAAGCTGTATGGAAAAACATCATCTGAAATAGAATCGCTGCTCAACACTGTCCGTATATATAGCCAAGATATTGTAATGGAGTTTGGCTTGGACAAATGTGCCACACTTACTATCAAACAAGGAAAAATAGTGAAAACTGAAGGAATCAAGATGCTCCACGAAAATAACATTAAGAGTCTGGATGAGGAAGAGTACTACAAATACTTGGGTATCCTTCAAGCTGACAACATCAAGCACACTGAAGTCAAGAAAAAGATTAGAGGTGAATACATCAAGAGAGTGAAGAAGATCTTAAAGTCCAAACTCAATGGAGCAAATACCATAAAGGCAATCAACACCTGGGCAATTCCAGTAATTAGGTACACAGCTGGAATAGTGGACTGGACTCAAGCAGAACTAAAAGCAATGGATAGGCAGACCAGAAAAATAATGACAATGAATCACGCCCTTCATCCACGCAGTGACATTGATAGACTTTATCTACCAAGGCAAATAGGTGGGCGTGGAATGCTACAAGTACATCAGATGGTTGAAGAAGAAAAAATGGCTTTGGAAGAATATCTGAAGAACAATGATGAAGATGCACTGAAATTAGTATATCAGGAAGGCTTACTGACTACTGGAGAGACCAAACTGGCCTACAAGAAAGACCAAATGAAGAACAGAATAGAGGCATGGGAAGACAAAGCACTACATGGCCAATACATTAAAAAAATAGCTGGGAAAGCAGATAATAATAAAACCTGGCAATGGCTAAGAGCAGGAAAATTGAAGAAAGAGACCGAGGGATTAATTCTGGCTGCACAAGACCAAGCTTTAAGGACAAATGCATACAAAGTCAAAATTGAGAAGACAGCAACAGACAGTAAGTGCCGCCTATGCAAAGAAGCTGAAGAAACAGTGGACCACTTGGTAAGCTGTTGCAAGAAGATTGCACAAACTGATTACAAGCAGCGGCATGACAAAGTAGCAACAATGGTGCATTGGAAGATCTGCAAAAAATATCATTTGCCTGTAAGCAAAAACTGGTGGGATCATAAAATAGAGAAAGTCATAGAAAATGATAAAATTAAACTGCTCTGGGACTTCAGAATTCAAACAGACAAGCACCTGCAACATAACACCCAGACTTAACAATTGTCGATAAGAAAGACAAAAAAGTCTGGATAGTGGATGTGGCAGTGCCTGGAGACAGCAGAATAGAAGAGAAAGAACTGGAGAAGATAACAAAATACAAAGACCTACAAATAGAAATAGAAAGACTGTGGCAAAAGCAAGCAAGGGTAGTACCAATAGTCATAGGCTCCTTGGGCGCAATCCCAAAACAACTGGAGCACCACTTGAACACCATTGGCATTGACAAATTTGCTATTAGTCAATTGCAAAAGGCGGCCTTATTAGGAACTGCTTCCATCCTGCGACGATACCTGTAATACCATCAAACATCTACTTCTGCCTATCCCAGGTCCTGGATAAGGACTCGATAGGTAGACAAAATGCCAAATCCAGTCTGAACATCTGGCTGACTGTGCGATGATTGATAATAATAATAATAATAATAGTAAAGTTGGAAGGGAACTTGGAGGTCATCTAGTCCAACCCCCTGCTCAGGCAGAAAACCCTATACCATTTCAGACAAATGGCTGTCCAGTCTCTTCTTAAAAACTTCCAGTGTTGGAGCATTCACCGCTTCTGGAGGCAGATTGTTCCACTGGTTAATTGTTCTAACTGTCAGGACATTTCTCCTTAGTTCTACGCTGCTTCTTTCCTTGCTTAGTTTCCACCCATTGCTTCTTGTCCTGCCTTCAGGCGCCTTGGAAAATAGCTTGACATCCTCTTCTACCTGGAGGAGACTGGAGCGGCAATGCCACGGTAACTTTCTCTTGATCTTTGGCCCTGCTAGGGCAATAATGGCTGCAGGCGCAAGAAGCAGGGGCAGCGGGGCTGCTGTGGGCGGGGGTGTGAGGAGCGGCAGTGGCCGGCTGCTCCCCGTGCTGTGGGAGCCGCGGGGCCTGCTCTACATGGGGCTGTGCAGAGCAGGCGGTGGTGCTGGCGGGGCGGCTGGAGGCAGGGTGTGTTGACGGCTGGCTGCCCTCCAGGTCCAGAGCCAGAACAGCTGGTGCTTTGGGAGCTGCAGGGCCCGCTCTACATGGCGGGGCAGCAGTGCTGGCAGGGCGGCTGCGGATGGGGGCGTGGCATGTAAGCATAATTACAATATAAAATGTTATTGTTACAAATGTTTTTATTATGCATTTATCATATTATAGTGTATTCTGTATTATTGTTGCAATGAATAAAATGTTTCTTTTATTTACAATATTTTTTTCTTCAATTTATTTGTGTCCTCCTTTTCATTGTAAAAAAGTTGGTCACCTTAGAAACACAAAAAAGCAGGAATGCAGATGTGTGAACAAGAATCTCATTAATGGGCTAGACATTAAAAAGGACATTAAAGTGCCCTTTGAGTGTTTGAAAGCTAGCTATGTATAGGCTCTAAATCAGGGGTAGTCAACCTTGGCTCTTTTATGACTCGTGGACTTCAACTCCCAGAATTCCTGAGCCAGCATGGCTGACTCAAGAATTCTGGGAGTTGAAGTCCATGAGTCATAAAAGAGCCAAGGTTGACTACCCCTGTTCTAAATGAATGTTGTGCTCAATCAGAAACTATTGGGTATCTATTATGTCAGGATCTGTTTTGTGATTCCCAGTTTAGATAGGCCAAACATTTTGTTTTCTGATAGTTTTGAGCAGAAGGTTTAATGGGCAAAATGGGAACCACAAGGCTTGTGGGTGTTCAAGGGACACTTTTCAGTCTTTCAGACTTCTGAAAGTTGCTTTGTCCATTGCTCATTTTGGAAAGCCCTTGAAATGCTATGCAAAATCTGTATTTGGCCTTAAACCAAGAGAAATGGTACAGTTGTCATGATAACCCAGTTTATAATTGTGCAGTTGTTATTTGAGAGGATGTGCTTATATATAAATTAAGGTTTGCCCACAGTTGCTGCCATGCAGAAAATGTCTTAACTACACTTGTAACTGTTTTAATTGATTAACTGAACTGATTAGAAAATTTTTTGGACTTTACTTCTCTGCAAATATTAACCACAGGGTTTTGTAAACTAAACTTTGAGTTTCTGGCTTGTCTTTTTCATGTGTACATTACATGTCTGCTCTAATATTTGAAATGGGCCTTAGTATTAACTTGCAGAAAGCCATGGTTTATGTAAACATGATTTGCTGAGAAAGCCACAGTTGATGGGGATCACACAATACCCTTAGCCAAAACAAAGCATGTTATACCTTAAGGATCTGTGTGAACATAGTTAATCCTTGACTTGTAGAGGAGTGAATGGAACAATTCCTAAAGATGGATGTCCTTGACCATGAGAGATAAATGGCATCTTTTCAAAAGGCCCAAGACAGCACAATATATTTTCAGTTAATCTAGGATTTCTACTTGGGGGGAAAAGAGCTAAATCATTTCATCCCCTCTATACTACTACTCCTTGTGACTCTGGATTCAGTTCGTACTCTGGAGCAGGAAAATGAAAGAAAGGAAGAGCCAGGGAACTCCAAGGTCATGGCCATAGTGATCTGATATTACAGGTAGTCTTTGACTTATCACCACAATTGACCCCATTATTTCTGTTGCTAAGTGAGACATTTGTTAAGTGAGTTTTGTCCCATTCTATGACCTTTCCTGCTAAGTGAATCACTTAGTTGTTGTTAGTACAGATAGTCCTCGACTTACAACAGTTCATTTAGTGACCATTCAAAGTTACAACATCACTGGAAAAAGTGAGATGTTGTAGCATCCCCATGGTCACATGAACAAAATTCAGACAGTTGACAACTGACTCACATTTATGATGGTTGCAGTGTCCTGGGATCACGTGATCACCTTTTGTGATCTTCTAACAAGCAAAGTCAACGGGTAAACCAGATTCTCTCAACAAACATATAACTAACTTAACAACTGCCATGATTCACTTAACAACTGTGGCAAGAAAAATCATAAAATGTGGTAAAACTCACTTAACAAATGTTTCTTTTAACAATATACATTTTGGAAAATTGTAATCGTAAGCTGAGGGCTACTTATAACATGGTTGTTAAGTGAATGTGCCTTCCCCATTGACTTTGCTTGTCAGAAGGTTACAAAAGGTGTTCATGTAATCTTGGTACACTGAAACCATCATAAATGTGAGTCAGTTGCCAAGCACCTGAATTCTGATCAAGTGACCATGGGGATGCTGATTTGACCATGGTTGTAACACCCAGAACGGAGTTCCGACACCTTTTTTGGATGGAACCTTGTAGGGTAGGCAAGGCAGGTTGTATGACGTGTGAGTTCCGGCACCTTTTTTTTTTTTTTAGAAAAAAAGCACTGGTTGTAAGCGTGAAAAATGGTCATAAGTTACTTTTTTCAGTGCCATTGTTATTCCAAAGGCACAGAGAGATGAATTAGAATTAACAACAGGCATATTCTCAGTCTGTTTTCCTAGGAAGTGTGGGAGGCTATGGGTGATTTGTCCCAAATCCAGGCTAAAGTGATTGAGATAAACAGTCATGAACATCCACATCTGCACAAAATCTTACAGTATTGCCCACCTTGGGGTGGGCAGCATAGCTGGTGAAAACCTTTAGATCCAGGACATGAGTTTTCAGGTGAGGACCGTGGAATTGCAAGACCATTCCACCACCTTTTCCTGGATTTGTCCAGTCAGCCTTTCTTAGCTAGCTCAAATAAACCAAGACAGATAAGGGTCAAGTAAGTATGTGATGATGCAGCAGCGATAAGTAGTTATAGCCTCAAAGCTGAAAATGTTCCCATACAATTAGAGCAGATGGTGGATGATTTCCCACCACAGTACAACTGCATTAAATGCAGTATTCAGGTCGGTATGAAGTCAGACAAAAAAGGGCATGCATGTTTCTCAGTGGGTCTTTGAGAACTCCAAAAATGTTTTTTGAACAGTGCTTGAACATCCTAGAGGCTGCTTGAGCAGCTATTTGAGAATTTAATGGAAGTCATCAAGATAATTTTTCAGTGTTGAAGATTATTACATTTCCTGATTGAATATCTATGGAAATTCTCAGTCATCCAGATCATAGTTAATCCAAAAGGTGCTTTTTCATGAGACAATTAGACTTTCTTGTTTTTTCTTTGAAGACATTTTGCTTCTTGAATGACTACAGTTTCATCACTGTACAGGATTATTACAGTTTGAGATAGGGTTGGGGGCAGATTTACTATGTAATTGTAGGTTACCCCGTAATATTGTTTCATCATAAGTGCTCCTGTGCCACATTTCAAAATGTGGTATTAACAATCATTCCTTTCTAAGATTTTGCTTCTTTATTTTACAAATCAGGATCTTATCCCATTTATGTAATAGTAAAAGTACAGTTCTGTTTCTTTCCACTTTTCCCCTAGTTTTCTGTCATATTTAAATATAAGGGTCAATTCTTTGCCGTGTCAATATTTTTCCACTGAAATGGTTTATGTGGTTTCATTGTATTCTTCACACAATTACAAAATATAGAGAGCCTTCCTTTTTATTTTGTAAAATAAGTTAAATAGACCAGAAAAATTTATTAGAGTGAATCTGTTTATTTTATTTAATAGATAGGTATCACTCAGTTGCATTCAGATAGTAAAGAAACAAACACACACACATACACACATATAATAAGTTTGAGGTATATATTGTTTTGGAAGTTGGATTAAATTTTAGGACTCTTATCACTAGTCTGTTTCTACTGGCCGAATTTTCATTTGTACAACTTTGAGAGAATAATCTGTTGGCCTAAAGGGCAACCAAATCACTCCATTTTCAATCTCGTAAGGAACATTGTTCCTTGGATCATACTGACCACCTGAGTAGTAAATACCATTGAGATTAGCAGCTTGACAGTTGTTATACCACCAGCCACCTCCATACACCTCAGCACAATTCTCCTCCCACCGATCATTGTCTCGATCATAAGTACTAAATTTCATGTTAGTGTGAGCTGTATATTCAATGCCATCTTCCTCTGATCCTTTGATCAGGGCATCCCCTGCCGTCCCTTTATAATTCGAGACTCTGAGTCTATAACCTTCTGATTCAGAATCTATGTGTATATTATATTCTGCATAAACTTTATCACCCTCCCAATCTTCTAGTTCAATTCGAAGGACAGTATCTTTCTGGGTCAGGATATGGAGGTTTTCATTGCCCAACCAGAATTCTCCCCTCCCTTTGACATCCAAACTGCCAAAACCTTTCTTGTAGTCTTCCCAGGTCCGGTTAAAATTCAATGACCCATCCAATCTCTGTTGGATCAGAAGCCATCCTCCCAAAGTAGTCTCTTGGTCGCAATAAACTGAAAAAACCTTAGCGGATCCTGCTGGCGTGATTCTGAAAATGCCACTTTGGGCATCAGAAGTGTGTTTTTGGTGGATATCCTCACAGTCTAAAAAAACAAAGTTGATCAAGTTGACAGAAGTTTTCAGTTAAGTTTTATTACAAGCTCTCAGGTATCCAATAGTAATATTGCTGAAGTCAACTGTCTACACTCAATGTTGTGCTACATGAAAAGACATTTTGCATTATACCCCCACCTGAAAGGAACACTTATGTTTAAATTTATTACCACTGGCATTCTGTATGGAACTGCCTTGCTAACCAATGTTTCATGATAAAAACTCAATATACCCCACCTTTCTTAAATGGCAACAAACAGACACATGGCTTTTATTAACTAAACAATGTCATGGATTGCAGTATTTGTGTCAGTTTGGTTGCAAACTTCATTTTTGCTCCCTCCACAATTATTTTCCATGAACTGGATGGATACCTTTCCCGATGTTGCCTTTCCCAAGCTTCTCCTCTGCATTCAAGCTTTGTTCTTCTAAATCTGTATTACGCTCTGCATTTTCATCATGTTGTAATTCTACAATATGACTTGATTCATAGGTTCTTCTTGACTTGGTCTCTACAATTGTCTTGGTATTGCTTTCGTGAGACAAACGGTCTAATCTTGAGAAGTCATCAAAGTCTTCCTCCCCTATTTCTGAGAAAGTTTCCCCTTCCTGTACTTTTTTTGTGTGGCTGAATGATAGGGTTCCGGAATCTGCATCTGGATGTTGGGGAACAAAGTCATGAGAGCCACTTCCCCCACTTCCACTACTGATGAAAGGTTGCAAATTAGAACAATCTGAACCATCAGGAGTTTTAAATTCTTCAACTGTCTCTTCTCTTAAGCCATCAGGACCACGAATGACTTGTTTAGTGATGGTTCTGATACATGTATGGCTGGTATGAACATCAGTAGATGGTCTTATTATTGCTTTGTTTGTAGATGGTTTTCCAGCTACCTCTGTTCCAGGAATACCATATGTTTTGTCTGGTAAGGATCCTTTAGAATCTTCCAATACTACTTTAAACACCTTTATACTGTCAAGTATACTTGCTTCCTGATCAGTAAGAGGACCAGATTTATAGTGACTGGGAGCAGTAGAATCCTTCACTTGTGTTATTTTCAGTGACTTGAGGGGAACAGCTTCCTTTTCTGATTCAAATTTGATGGTATTAACTTGTACGAGCTGCTTCTGTATGTTTCCATAACTCTCAGTGTCCAGATTGTAATTGAAAATACGAGCACAAGATCCTTTGCAGGCACGTATTTTAATATCAATGTCCACCTAAGCCATGAGGATTTGGAGAAAAAATATAGACATTTGTAAGTAGACTTTGATTCCTAAATATCTCAGAGTTGTAACGCTAGTTACTGCCACATAACATTAAAAATAAGGAACTCTTGTCAAGCCATTGCTGATTGTAACTCCACTGCTACTTGAAGTGAGGCCAAATTCTACCGTAAATTTAGATGGGCCGTCTGCAGCCATTGAATTATATGTGGCCTTTGGCTTCACTTCATATACCCTTGATATAATTTGAAAAGTCCTCTGCAAACAGATTGCAAATTTTTAATATCTTTTCCCTGGTAGTCGGTTATAAAGTTTTAAAAGGAGAAGAGACTATAGCCCATCCATGTTTGTGGTGATTCAAATTTTTGGTCTTACCTACCAACGGATTATTTAACATAGCAAAATAACATAGTCAAATGTTACTGCTGTAAAACAGGAAGGAAGGAAGGAAGGAAGGAAGGGAGGAAGGAAGGGAGGGAGGGAGGGAGACCGTCCATCATACAAACAATTGTTTTCTAATCACACAATGGTTGCTGAAACTGCCTTATTCATTAAAACATATAATTGATAAAAAGGAGCATAGGCAGATATTTGCTCCAGTGTTTTTAAAAAGATACGTCTTTTTAAAAAAAAAAAAATAACACAACTCACCTCTAAACGTTTCAACTCTCCAACCTGATTCTGGATTGAATTCTGCAAGGTTTTAATCCTCTCAACTTTATCAGCAACTCTCTGTTTCAGTGTCACCAATCTCCTTCTTAGATCATCAGATATTTGCCCATAGCTCTTATCTAATTCTGAAATAAAAGAGATTAGCATAGCCATAGCCCTTTATACAGTGTAAGTGATCTAAAAATATGCATTAACCAAAACTACACAACCTTCCTAGTTTTATGTCTTTAAAATTAGAAGGAATCATCTGTATAATAGTCAGTAGTACTCTATATGTCTTTATAAGATTGGATAGAGATTTAGAGATAGAATACTATAGCTTCAATTCCTCCTTAATGTACTTTCCTCTCCCTTCTACATTTTCTTTTACAAAAATTTCTCTGTTAGGAAGGAATGAGTTCATTCCATTCTCTTCTACCTTTTTTCTTAGTCTATCACCTCAAAAAATTGTATCCCACTCACTGTGGTCCCAATTAATGTTGGAATTGCACATTTATTTCTGTTTAAGGTGCAGCTTATCAAATAATGAGTAGGTAGGTTAGAAATAGAGCATATTAAGCATGCATAATTTGGAATGGGATTTCCTGCCTTTCTCATTAAACCCAATACTAACCCAGGTATTCCAGAGATGGCAGCGGAAAATAAATATATTGGTCTGAAAGCATGACAAATAATTTTCAAAAGGGAAAGTGAAAAAATAATGTACTGGAAGATTTTGTTAAATAATTGGTGAAAACGTTTGTTATGATTTGCAAGAACCTAAAATAGCCCAGAATGAGATAATAATGCTTTTTACCAATTTATGTCAAATAGCTTTAATCCTGTGGTAAAACAAGTATGTTTTTTTAAAGAAACAGCTAACAGTATTTAAATTCAATTTATTTTATGTGCCAGCCTTCCCAGTTTGCTTTTCAGACCCATTGAGGTTAGAGAATTCAAGGAATTTTAGATACCTTTACATTTCATGAGCATTTTATAAATCTTCATCTAACTGGAATTAAGCTTACCTTGTTCACTGGGCAGATATCTTTCCAGATAGTTAAAAATTTCTTGTTTCAAAATATTGGATGACTTGTAACTACTTTGGTTATCCAAAATCGCCTTCTTAATCTTTTCTATCCTGTTTTGAAAATCATAATTTGTTTCATCTACCAGTCCTTGAATCCTGCAACCTGAGGGACATTTAGTTCCCTAAGTAACAGAAACAAAGTAAAAGGATACATAAAATAATTGACAAATAATTGATAACTTTTCAGATGTTACAAATCACAGTATAGATAGTCCTCAAGTTACAAACACAAGTGGAACCAGAACTTTGGATGCTAAGCAGTATGGTTAAGTCACTCATGTGAATCCAGCTTTAGACTGACATGTGCACTCAGTCATTGTGGTTTACTATGGCTTACTATATTTTGTGTGATACAAGCTGTGGTTAAAACCTCTTGTACAGATTTGTATAATTATCTATGCACATTTACTCAAAAGCAATTCCTTTTTGTGCAACCTTTTGTGACTTCATTATCCTTTCGCTAATTCATAAATTCATATTTGTGTGGAAAAGTACAAGTCAATATGACTTTGTCATGTGGTGAGTATTTTTTAAAGTTCTGCAAAAAATCTAAAAATCTACTTTCTGGTTAGTTATTTATTTTGTATTCTGGAAATGAAAATGGTTATAATATCCATGATGGGACAATCCAGAATAAATAGACTTATTAAATTCCATTTATTTCTTCACTTATGTGGCAAAGAATGTATTATACTCCAGTTTTTGTTCTGGAGTAATTAAATTAACTCATTTGCTTCTTTGCTAGTTCTCACAAAACACTTATCAGCCGGTGCCCAGGTTAACCGTGTTGCAACTGGCTCTTAGGAAAGTGAGCAGAACTGTGGCCTGAACTGTTCCTGATCAAGCCATTTCTTAAAAATGTTTCTTTAATACTTTGTTTAACTTATAATAACATTTGATTAACTTAGAATAACATTTTCCAACCAGGAGCTTTCTATAGGAGCGGATAATTACTCCCCCCAAATATAATATATATATATTATATCAATGAACTGGATATTCAAAGTAGTTTTTTTGTGGAAACTACTGAATTATAAATGTGCTTCTCCGCTGTATCTAGCCTATTATATCTAATATATTACAATGAGGGAAATAGCTGTTTTGCATGAAAAACACCATGATTAGTCTGCCATTGGCGTTTTGTTCTCTGTTGGCTTACCCAATCGTCATCAATACATATTGGCCAATCCTTATCAGATTTGCAGTCAGATTGAGTTTTATGCTCTACTATTCTGGAACCACGCCCTGTTGCTCCATGTTCTTGAAAGGAAGACACATTACTTGTCCCCTGTCATGAAATAAGTAAAGAAGGATAAAAAAGACCCAGTTAAGGCTGAAATTTAAGATTGAACAGTAATAATTCCTTTCATAAATAATCCATATCCCTAGTATTTGCTAAAAAATAATCATCAACTACATTTAGACACTTGCTTCAAATTACTGGACTATTTTTTTTTAACAAATAGGTCACAATCGTTCAAAGAAACAAAGCCCATGAAGTCTCAAAGAGAGAGCCCATCTCTGACAATAAGTACCTACTTCCATACTCAATATGGATTGAGTAATTATTTTCACTACTCGTGTAATGTATTGAGTTGAATTTATGAAACAGGTTACCGAAGAGCTGTGCAGGAATCGTTAGCAGACCATGTGGCCTGCCAGCCAGACTTGCTGTCTACAAGACCAATTAGTATGCATTTGAGCGGGAGAATACTGTGTTTTCATTGGCTGACGCTGCCCAAAGCTGAATGTATAAATAGGGGTGGAGCAATGCTTGTTAGTTTTCTGTTTTGACCTTCAATAAAGAAGTACTTGTTTCTATTGCTGCCTCTTCAATGCTGAACCAAGCAGAAAACAGAACAACTCGAATCCTAAAAAAATAAAATAAAAAAAAATCCCCTTTTCCTACAAATAGATGACATTACATTAGATTGCTTGATTAGGACCCATGGAAGTACACATTAACATCTAATCAGGATTAATTTAAATCCCACTGATTTCTATAGCATTTCAATGTAGTTCTCTTCTTTGGGTTCAGGCCATAATGCTTAAGTGGTAAATTAGCATGTTACAAAATATATTAAACCTTATGAGTTAGATATTGAAATTAGCAATTGCAATACAGATTGCAGTACAAGTATGTCAGTTTAACTCGACTCTTCATTTAATTAGAAGACATATTTTAATTGCTGTCATGGGACTTTAAATTGTGAAGAGAATGGATTGCTATACAGTACAGAGAATTCTTCCTTAATATTAACTATTACAGTAAAAATAGAAAAACAGAACATTAAATGAAGAACAGCTTTCTATGTTTTGATGGTGACTACATCAAAATGCATATGAACATCAGAATTGTTACAGTATTGCTAGAATATAGTTTATTTCAAATACAAAATGATCTCTAACTTCAATCCAAAGAATTTCAAAATACTATTATAAAAATGGCTTATAATACAAACCATGGCATCACAAACTACTCTTCACTGGGACAATTCCTAGACCTGTGTTATTTTTGATGTAAATATATGAATACAATTATTGGATTATTGATAACAAATGATTAAAACTAAAATAAAAGATTAAAATCAGCAATACTCTTATCAGTCTTGTTCAAACGTTATCAGAGATTACAAAGTAATCAATGAATCAGTGAATGCTAACAATGCTATATCTCATGAGACCTGGACTTAAACAGTGGCTGTTGAAATGACTGTAATATGCTGTCTACCTGAGTTTTATTGTCCCAGCTTTTTTGTTTAGAATATAGCAGAAATCTTTGAAATCAATGGGACTTCTAAGTTAATCCTGTATAGTTTTACAATATTACTTTTACAGTAATGCATTTATAGTTAAGTACCCCTGTGTGAGCCTGACCTCTGATAATTATATGAACAAATGTAAGCACATTAAAAGATTTTTCTTTACTAATATTATAGATACCATAACACATTCAAACATGTCATCTGGATTTTGTATAAAAAATATAAGGGAAAGGCATATGAATAAGCACCCACTGTTTCTAATCAAGCAAGATGATAAACAGACTTTGTGAGCATTTAAAAACACAAAGACACATCGGGGTATATGCTGCATCACAAAATTCTTCTGGGTACCCTTCAACTCTCCAGAGATTGACTTACTTACTACATGCAAGTCATTGAACATAAGTAGGAGCTAAATGTGGCACTGAGAGTTTTGCCCATGTGCAAACAAAAGTAAATACAAATTTTATCAACAAACTTGCAAGTTGGTCCAAGAATTACACCACCCTTAAGAGAATATTTGAAGTGGAAAAGCTTGTTCTTGATCATATTACCATGTATTTGATAGTAAGGGATAAAATATGTTGCTCCTTAAATAGGCAAGTAATAAAAGGAGCACAACCAGTAAAGAAAGAACTATATAAAATAGATTCATACCAAGGCGATGCTGAAGGACAGCAGTGCACAAAGAATTCTGAGCTGAAACATCTTCAGAGAGGTATGAAGGTGGCACAAAGGAATCCCCTTCACTTAGGCATTTTGAGTTGTATTTCAACCTTTGTTTTGTCAATCCCCCTCCTCTTCCTTCATTAATGATTACTTTCCTTCTGTTTACAGAGGCATATTGCAATCTCTGAGTTCAGTGACTGAGCAGCTCTTGCACAAGCTCTCCAATTTGTTTTTTGACACTCTAGTTGCTCAATGCTAACAAACATGGAAGACAAGCCAACCACATTCCTGGAACTGAGATTGTCTAAAGGTTGAAATGGGTCATTTCAAGATAAATTTTTAGAGAGGAATCCAACATTAAGCACAAAGCAAATGTAATGACAAACAGATGCTGTTTCCTGAATTACAGGAATATATTGCAAAAGATATGTTCTCAACCTTTTATATCTCATTGTAATGTCTAAATTTAAGAGATCTCCGGAAGGGAAAAATATTTGTACAAATTTTGGAGGATTTACCTACACCATACCTTTTGTCTGTCTGTCTCCCCCCCCCTCTCCTTACCCCATCATATGATACTATGATGAAGGAGGTGAAAACACACAAGTTTCTAAATAGAACCTTTTTTGAGGGGGATCTTTTCAATGCTATTTCAGAATAACAAGGATCAATTTAACATGAAATTAAAAAAAGTTAGATATCTGGGGCGGGAGTTAATTTACCACCCCCCCCCCTGAGACTGGTAAAATGGAGTCAAATCTAACTACACCTGAGCTAGCTAAGTAAATTATTTGCAAGAACCAGAAACATGTTTTTATATTTCCCATGCAGCCCAATTACGTTTGGCACATAAATAGGATTGTTTCCATTTCTATTCATATTGACATACTTTCCTACCTACCCCAAAGGTGCTTTTCAAAAGGCAATAGGACTTTCTTTGTTTTGTTCTTTGAAAACATTTCACTTCTCATTCAAGAAGCTGCTTTAGTTCTGACTGAATGGTGGGGAATGGAAGCATTTATAATCATTGCAGTCATCTGAAGGTCAGCATTTCACGATCTGAAGGTCAGTAGTTAAGCTGTTTGAGAGTTGTTGAAGCCACATTGGTGAAATATCTGAAAAGCTCAGGAGGATTTTCTTTTTTTTTAAAAAATGTTTTTTTACAATAACAATCTCCAGTGCCTGGTGTACAGCGTGATATTTTGGTTTATATATTTGAAAAAAAAAGCAATAATAATTAATTAACAGTCAATGATTGATTTTGATAATTCCATAATTAGTATATCAATTAATGATATATTTCTTTGATCTTCCCTTCTCCTTCTTCAACTTTAAACAAATATAATTCTTAATATTTTCAATGTATACATTAAATAATAGACATTTTTCATATTTGTACAGATAATGATAACATCTACGTATAACATTTTTAATCAGCTTATATTATTCTTATAAAAATCATCTCACCATGCATCCTATTTTTGTGATTTTTGTTTAAGCTTAATTTCCCCTTTATATTCAATCCATTCTTATCAATCATGATTCTCTCAATGCTAGTCATCTAAGTATCCAATTTTTTCCATTTAAGTACACCATCCCACTATTTTCATATTTCATGCACTATAAAAATACTGTACTTATCTATCTTATAGCATCTGCGTATAACATCCTTTCTGATCAGCTTATAACTCACTTATATTTATAAAAGTTACATCATCCCAATATTTTTACATTTCATATAACAATCCAGGTATTCTTCTTTCAGACACTTTTTAATCTTATGGCTGGTCCAGCTCTTTCTTTGTTCCTAACTGTCTTCTTGAAGATTATTTAAAGTTCAAGGGAATAGATTATTCTTTGTTTCTATGTGTCCTGCCAATTTCTGAGTCATTATTATTAGTGTTCTGTGCTCTGATTCTCCACTAGGTATCAGTATTGTTTATTTTTCCAGTTTTTTCAGACAAAAAGTTATTATTGTTATATATTTTTTAATAATTTCATCAAAACCCTTTAGGGTATAGTCCAGGGGTAGGCAACCTCGGCTCTTTTATGACTCATGGACTTCAACTCCCAGAATTTCTGAGTCAGCATAGCTGATTACCATATCAGCTCATATCCATGAGTCATAAAAAGGCCGAGGTTGCCTACCCCTGGTATAGTCTTAATAGTTTTTTTTAGTTTCTAGATTTGTCCAGACTGTAGTATTTTAAATTTAATTTCAATATATTTCTTTCCCCCTTAGTATTAATTTGCCGCTTCCATCTATGAGGGAGTGAGGATGTAGTCCCCTCCCTTCACTTTTGGAGGTTTTTTTTTTTTTTTTTTTTTGCTTTAGGGGTCTTTCCCAAGGATTCAGTTAAAAGATAGAAGAAAGAAATCAATGCTCTCACCAGTTCCAAGCACGTTGTTCACTGATGTCCTGGTTTGTGCTCTTGGACTTTGGCTGCAAAATAGCTTGGGCTTATGTACAGCTAGCTTTTCTCCTGTTGGGTCGGAGGGCTTCCCTTGGATCAAACGGAATGACTGCCATCATTTCATGATCAGTGGGGTGCCCTCCTTCATGGTCACCTCTTTGGGGCAACTTCAGACCCATTTAGGGTCCCCCTGGCAGGGCGAAACTGGCCTTGGGGAGCAGAGCTCTGCTATCCCGCAGCCGTGCGCTATGGTGCAAAACCATAAGATTCTCAGTAGGATTTTCAACCAAGGCAACATATGTACACACTTCAAACCCAAGAATATACTAAAGCAAAGATTGTCCACTCCAAGGATAAAACATCCAAACTGAGCAATGTGACATATGCAGTACTTTGCAGTGAGTCAGTTTCAGAAATATTAAAAAGTAAAGGTTTCCCTTATCAGTCATTCCTGACTCTAGGGCGTGGTGCTCAAGTATTGTCCAAAGACACTTCTGTGGCTACCAGTATGTGGCTAACATGACTATATGCAGGGCACACAGATCACTCTTACCTTCCTACCAAAGTGATGCCTATTTATCTACTTGCATTTGCATGCTTTCAAACTGAGAAGTTGGCAGGAGCTAAGGAAAGTAATGGAAGCTCACCCTGTCACATGTTACTTAGGTCTTGAACTGCCAACCTTTAACATATGTCCAGTTAATAATTCCAGCAGTGTATCATGTCACAGGTATGACCTAGATTTTGATGACTTTAATGGTGTTTCCACAGTTCAATTTTATCTTTAGCATTTTTCTCACTATTTGGATGCATTCTTTGCTAACCATATTTCTAACTTGTCTGTGTTTGAGCACCGCCCCCTATAGTCAGGAATGACTGATAGGGGAAACCTTTATCTTTTAATATTTCTGAAAGGACTGTTTGAACGTCATGAATTTAGTCTACCTAGCCTTGTAGTATCAATGCTAATACTGATAATAGATGTCCAGCTGGTTAGAGTCAGGTATAATCTATGCTTTGATGACTTCTTCTGCTCCAAGCTTTTGTTCATTTCTTTGATGGTAAAGGTTATTCTATATCAGAAACTTGATTTTTAAGGGATTTCAGACTGCCATTGTTTGGGATTTAATAAACAAGATACTATTATCTGCTGCCATTAATGATAGGCATAACATACTGTTGAAAAATGACTCATTAAAAGCAGGATTAGGAAGACAGCAGCTCTCTAAATTTGTTCCTTACAGACCCAGCAAAAAAATCTAAGAGGAAGCTGAAAGCCAATATTTGGGATAAGATAGATTAGTCCTAGCCCTGTTTTTTTTTTTTAAAGGTATATGATATGTTAATTTCATTTCATATCAAGGACACTATAGAACAACCATTTAACATATGTTGGGTTTAAAGTGGCCTATTAATATGGTACTATTAATATTTATAATTTTAGTAGCTTAATGCTCTGTTCAAAACAATTTTGACCTGATAAAAGTAAATTTAAATCTGTCAAGTCCAGCATGCTTCTTTCCACATCATCACTTGGATGGTTTCTGCATTGTTTGCAGAATTATTTCTTTTGCCCTATATTTAATCAATTTCATATTCTATTAACATGGAGAAGAGGTATATATTGTTCCTCCTCATGACGATGCTAAAATGATGAAATGTGCTTTGATAGCACAAGTAACTTTCTTTCACATTTCCGCTGCAATATTCCATGAAAATATATAATGCATGGCGCATGCATCTCAATGAATATTTTTACATTTGTCCTCTTTGCCTCTCCACTATAAAAGCCTTTGGACAGTCTACTCTTACCTTACCATGTACAACTAACTATACAGCCCTCATGTTCCTTAGCTTAGTTGTTCCTGTGAACAAAGACTTCCAATACTGCAGTTTTTTCCTTTTAGAATAGGTGTCCAGATCTTTGATTACTGTCTGAATTGAGGCAATCAGAAAATTAGCTTTCAAAATGTATTGTACTTTTCTACCACAAAACCCACGATTAGTAGTATTTTTATGTTCATACTCTTTCCTAATGATCTGTAGCTTCACATGAAGTTGCTTAATGAGCTGATTGTCTATGGAGATTCTCAGTCATAGAGAAGGACTGAGATTATGGTTGTCCCAAAGATGCTTTTTCAAAAGATAACTAGACTTTGTTTTTCCTTGAAGATGTTTTGCTTGTTACACAAGAAGCTTCTTCACTTCAGTGTTAGTGAGCTAATACTTCTACTTATATGTTAACTATTCACTGTAGTTCTAGGATATTTTTGCTTAAGCCTAACTATGTGGATGGCATTTCTGTATCGTATGTAAGCATAAGAGCCGTCGTGGTGCAAAAGAGCCATCGTGGTGCAGTGGTTAGAATGCACTATTTCAGGTTAATTCTGCAATAGCAGAATTCTGACAGCAGTTTGATGCTCACCAGCACAAGGTTGACTCAGCCTTCCATCTTCCCGATATTGGTAAAATGAGGACCCAGATTGTTGGGGGCAAATATGCTGACTGTCAATGCTGCTAACATCGGATGTTCTTGCTTTGACAACATATGGAGATGCAGCCATGTTTTATTCTTAGAATTAGAGTTGGAATTAGATGATGCTGGGGGGGGGGGAGGAATGTTTATGGGAGTTAGTTAGACATAACAGTATTGTAACAGTGTGAGAACCAAGATTTTTTGAAATAAGAGATGATAAGAAATGGTGGGCTGGAGAACAGGAGGGAAAGCCTGCATTTCAAACTAATTGGAGAATGTGATTTATGACTGTTTATTAGGGGAGAGAATTGTGCTTGATGCTATGTGCTCAGGGGAGGGGAATTCAGATTTTGGCTTTGCTATGTACATGCCAATGCTATGCTACTCAAATAAAGATTTTTTTAAGGTAAATAATGCCTCAAAGTTCTTTGAAGAGTTTCATTTGTCGGAACCATGATATTAAGCCAAAATCTCCAACTTTCTTAACTATCTAGGGGTCCTGAGCCCCAGTTGCTGTCCCTAGAATTGAGGGATAAGCTGACAAAGATTTGGGGAAGATTTCAGCATGGAGAAAGAGAAAACGCCTGAAGCCAGCACCCCAGCAGTAGCTGCTACCCTGGGGAGGAGCAACAGCCAGGGTGCCAGTGGAGAAGGAGCTTTTTCAGGCCTCCCAGCTGGGGGCAAAACCCACGCCACTAGGACAGCTGATCTGGTCGTCCGAATGGACCCAGCCCAGTGGAGACTCCAGATGCCTCGAGGCGGCCTTTCCACCCCCATTGCTCCAAAGGCAGATAAGGTTGAGCTACCACGAAGGGATGCCTGCATATTCCGTTCCCCAGATTGGTAGAGAACTACCAAATTGTCTGCCACTGAGGACTTGGATGAGTGGAAATACCTGTCCGTAGCTCGTAGTCAGTCAGTGGAGAAATTGGTGGAAAAGTTCGAGGAGCTAGGGGTATGATTCTCACTTGGGGTGCAAGAGGTCCCGGGTTCACTCGGTTGTGAAGTTTAAGTGGTGTTTACTTCCTTTTGATCTAATGCACATTATTTCATACATGGATTTAATTTGCCATTTCATTTTCCATTCCCCTTAATTTTTATGGTATATATTTGTTTTCACTATCTTGAATATTTGGAGCCATTTGAAAACTTGATCACAAACAGAAAAAACAGTTACAGCCCTTTTTAGATCAGAAAATCTTTTTGACATTGACTTGAAGTTAACTAGCCCCTTGAAATTAGACTATTGCAATTTGTGCTACTCGGAGCTGTCTTTGAAAACTACCTGGAAACTGCAACTCAGACAGATTTCAACCAACTATTGCTGGCTGATGGAAACTGCATTCATACTAAAATACCTGTGTTGAGGTTACATTGGTTGCCAGTAGTTTTCAGAATTCACTTCAAAATACTGTTGGTAATTATAAAATCCTACTTGGTATGGCTCCATTTTCCCTTTGGGACTGTTTCATAATGAAACAGTGGTGGCGCAGCAGTTAGAGTGCAGTACTGCAGGCCACTTTAGCTGACTGTTCAGCAGGTCAGCGGTTCAAATCTCACCGGCTCAAGGTTGACTCAGCCTTCCATCCTTCCAGGGTAGGTAAAATGAGGACCCAGATTGTTGGGGGCAATGTAAATATATATATATATACATTGCTTACTGGTGTACACCGCTTAGAGAGTGCTTGCACTTAAAGCGGTATATAAGTCTCATAAATAAATAAATAAATAAATATCTCTATCCATTGGTGAAGTCTTTCTTGGAGGAATTCCTGAGAAATGCAGAAGGGCAGAAGACCAAATGTAGACCTGTTTAGTACAAATATGTCAACCCATTCTATGTTTTTGCATATAGTTTTGAAATAAATATATTTGCAAATGAAGTTTTGAAAACTTTGTTTTATTCCTGTTAATTGTATCACTGTTAAAAGCCCTTAAAAAAGGGAACCACAGCTGAGGATCGCCATTGAATTTTACCTCACTTGGCAACAGGTTGATGACCTGAATTGATACCAATGCTTCTGAAACAATGAGTTAGCTGGAGGGAGGGCGTTGCATATCTCTCCTTCCCTCCTTCTCATAGTCATTCAATTATACATGTTTTAAGACATATACGCCTGATAATATAGTAAAATAGTGAATATAAGGGACACTAGTATTTGTCTTTAATGACAATCCTAGTAGAAGTGTCTTCTACAAGAGCAAGCATGATCAGGCATGAAGAAGCTGTCAGCTCAGCCACAGCCAGAGAGATGCCTCCAACAATAGGTCAGTGGTGGGATTCAAATATGTGAACAACTGATTCTCTGTGTGGATGCTGCTTCCAGAAGTCCATTCTGGGTCTAGGCAACCAAAAATTAGCTACCAGTTCTAAATCGATTCATATAAGACACATTGCAAAATAACTAGAAATGATGGTGGATATTGTTGTGTCCTGAGCCTGCAAATGCAGGCTCGGGACATTGCAATGGTCCTGAGCTTTGCAGAAGCTGCCTGGGACCAGACTGAGTGGTGCCGGCTTTCCGCGCATGCACAAGGCAGGAAAAGTGCATGTTCTCTGTTGCCATTGTGTCCGGGGATTTGGGCGTATAAAAGGAGGCCTGCGTGCCTTTGCTCGTTGTTGGAGTTTTGGCTGAAACTAAATAAAGAGTGTTCCTGGAAAGATGTGTCATCATCATTCGCCATTATTGCGAGGACTTAACACTGGCAACGAAGGTGGGATAGCTTTACAAGCTTAACAGAAGAAAGCTGTAAAGGTTCACTTAAAGAAGTCCTGAAGAGGGAAGACGGCGTTAAAGTCAGCGTCCAGCCTGCCAGTACAGCGTCGCTGGAGGGTGAGTTCGGCTGAAAGACCCCTTCCCTAAGAGAAGTGAGTGGTGAAATGCAAGTCAGAATGGTGAAGATTGGTCGTTTATCAGAGTTCGATGTCTCACACCCGGAGAGATGGGAATCCTACATTGCGAGGGTAGAGAATTATTTCAGGTAAACCAGATCAGAGAAAATGGCTTGAAGGCTGCAACCCTCTTATGTGTCTATGGGCAGGAAGCCTTTGAGATTGCAGAAAATCTGGTGGCCCCTGCCTCTCTGGAATCAGTAACGTACACTGATTTAAAAAAACTTCTGAAAGAACATTTCCAGCCCAAGTTGTACGTCATTTGAACAAAGGGACCAGAGGGCAGGTGAATCTGCTAAGAACTTTATTGCAGCCTTGAGGTGAGCAGCCAGACCATGCGAGTTTAAAGACTTGGAAGAAAGGCTGCGTGATTGTTTTGTATGCGGTTTAAGGAACAGAGACTTACAGCAGAAGATCTTCGCTAAGGAAGATGTTTCTTTCCAAGATGTTCTGCGAGAGGTTACAGCAGAGGAAGCAGCAGGTGGGGCGGTAAAGAATCTGCGGCCCACCAGAAGCTCTCTAGAGACAGTCACTTTTCACCAGGAGATCGTGCGAGAGGATTCGGAGGAAGATCCTGAAGAGGAGGTGGATAAGCTTCACCAGGCAGCTGGAAGGAATGCACAGAAAAGGCCTCAACAGCTCTTCAATGCTTCAGATGTGGAGGGCGCCACAAATGAGCTGACTGCCGGTTCCGTTCCGCCATTTGCAGAGCATGCGGCAAGCAAGGCCACATCGCATCCATCTGTTTGGGTTGTCAGAAGGTACAATCTAGAGAAGAATTCCATCTGAAAGGTACCAGGGTCCCCAGCCAAAATAGGGTGGGTTTCTGCGCAACGCGCAGAAATATTTTAAGGATAGGCACACATAAACCCCTTAAGAAGAAACTATCCCTTAAATTAAGGTTGCAAGGGGTTCCTTTATCCAAGGAATTAGACACTGGGTCCGCTCTCTCCATTATTTCCCTCAACACATTCAGGAAAATTTGCAGCAGCAATGGCCTTCTAGCTAAACTCAGACCATCCAATGTAATACTCACAGACTTTCAGAATTCTAAGGTGTGTGCTAAGGGGGAGGCCACCCTTAAGGTACAGTACAAGGATTTTGAAGGTCCCTTAGATGTGTTGGTTGTTGGGGGTGAACGCACGAGTCTTATTGGATTTGATTGGTTCAAGTCTCTGGGAATCCAAGTTACAGGGCTGCACAATTTGCAAATGTGGAGCCTGGCATAAGTCTGCAAGGAATTTGCGGATGTGTTTAGCTCTGAGCTTGGAACCTACAAGGGGCCTCCAGTTTCATTATGATTAGATCCTGCCATAACGCCCATCAGGGTTAAGCCCAGGAGGGTACCATTTGCTCTCAAGAGCAAGATTGATGCTGAACTGGACAAATTGCTCCAGCAGGACATCTTAGAACCTGTAGATTCTAGTCCATGGGAAACCCCCATAGTAACGCCTCTAAAGACTAATGGGGACATACATATATGTGCAGACTACAAGTGCACACTAAACAAGGCACTGCAGTAGCACGCTTATCCAGTACCTGTAGTAAGCCACATCCTGGCTTCCCTCAAGGGGGGGGCATTTTTGTGAAGCTTGACCTGGCACAGGCCTATCAACAGTTGCCTGTTGATGAAGCAGCTGCTGAGGCTCAAACAATTGTAACCCATAGAGGGCCTTTAAAGTCAAGAGATTGCAATTTGGGGTGAATGTAGCCCCTGGCATATTCCAAAGTGTTATGGAAAACACCCTGAGGGGTATTCCTGGAGTCTGCCCGTATTTTGATGGTGTTCTCATTGCTGGAGAATCATCTCAAAACTTGGCAGAGAGATTAAGGGCTGTCTTGCTTCGTTTTTGAAGAGCAGGCCTTAAGTTAAAGAAGGACAAGTGTAAGATAGGAGTCAATTCTACTGGCTTTTTGGGATTTAGGATAGATGCTCAAGGCATTCACTCTTCTGAAGCTAAATTGAAAGCCATTCTGCAGGCCCCAAGCCCTAAGTCTAAGGGTGAACTACAAGCCTTTTGGGGGCTATTAAACTTTTACCATGCATTTCTGCCACATAAAGCTGCAATAGCTGAACCTTTGCACAGGCTCTTAGACAAACAAGCCTGTTGGCAGTGGACTAAAGTCCATGAAAAAGGTTTCAATGAGGTTAAAGCCTTGCTTACTTCCAATGCAGTGCTAGCTCACTTCAATGAGCAGCTACCTGTGTGCATTGACTGCGATGCATCTCCATATGGGGTGGGAGCCGTACTTAGCTACCTGAAGGCTGATGGGACACAGGTCCCTGTGGCCTACTATTCCAGGACCCTGTCTTCTGCAGAGCGTAATTACACTCAAATTGACAGAGAAGCATTGGCTATTGTGGCTGGCATTAAGAAGTTTCATGATTTCATATACGGCCACCACTACAAGCCCTTGTTGGGGTTGTTTACCACTTCCAAACAAACTCCACATATTTTGTCTCCTCGTATGCTGTGTTGCTCTATTTTCCTGTCAGCATATGACTACACGTTGATTCACAAACCTGGAAAGGAAATGGGTCATGCAGATGGCCTGAGTAGATTACCCCTGCCAATCTGGGAGCCTGATCCTGCTCCAGCCATTAATGTTCTGTCCATTCAAGAGCTGCCTGAGTCTCCCCTCAATGCTAGGGATGTGGCTGCAGAAACTGCCACTGATCACACGCTTACACACATGCTGACATGGGTGTTGTCAGGATGCCTGACTCATGCCCGGATACTGAGTTCCAAAGTTTCTGGCAAAAGTGGCATGAGTTGTCCACTTTCAAGGGATGCTTGTTATGGGGTAGTAGGGTGGTAATCCCAGCCTCATTGAGGTCTAGAATCTTAATCTCTCTGCATGAGGGACACCCTGGGATAGTCAGGATGAAAGTGCTTGCGCGCAGCCATTTGTGGTGGCCTGGCCTTGATAAAGTCACAAGGCCCAGGTGCATGGGTGCCATGTGTGCCAACAGTCCCGGCCTGAAATGCCTCAGGCCCCAGTTCACAGGTGGGAGGAAACTCAAACCCCGTGGTCTAGGGTATGTATAGATTACGCTGGGCCCTTTCAGGGGCAATTCTTCCTGGTTGTTGTTGATAGTCATTCCAAGTGGCTAGAGGTTGTTCCGGTGTCCTCCACTACTACTGCCATGACTATCCAGGTGTTGTGAGGAATTTTTGCAGCTCATGGCCTTCCAGATGTTCTGGTTTCAGATAACGGTCCTCAATTTACCTCTTCTGAGTTCCAGGCTTTTTTTCAGGCCAACCTGATCCACCATGCAACTTCGGCTCCTTTCCACCCATCCACCAATGGAATGGCTGAGCATATAGTGCGTACCACCAAGGATGCCCTTAAGAAACTGACTGGCATCACAGGTTAGCAGACTTTCTTCTTGCACATCGCACCACACCTTGCACAGCCACAGGGAAGAACCCTGCTGAACTTTGCTGGGATCACCGGCTCATCACTAAGTTAGACAGATTGCATCCTGACCAGGTGGCGTCTCAGGTGTTGCAACCTCGGGCACCGAGGAGTCTGCAAGTGGGTGCTCCGGTCTGGACTCGGAACTATGGGCCCGGTCATCTCTGGGTACCAGCTGTGGTCTGCAAGGTCTCTGGACCTTTGTCCTATGAGGTGACTTTGGAGGACAGCCGCATTCTTCGGCAGCACATAGACCAGCTGCATTGGTGGCTGGACTCTCACCCTTCCACTCCTGGCTCTGCTCTGGGGGGGGGGAGGAAGATGATAATATGCATTCTGAGGATCAGTATCACAGGCATTCACAGGCCGCTGAGGGGGCCATTGGTGATCCATCTCAAGTTTCCACAAGTGCTCCGAACAGGAATTCATGGGGCAGTGGGTCACCCCATACACCCATACTTACTCCAGCCAGGAAGTCACACAGGGGGTATCCACACTATTCATACACAACCAGTAATGCTCCAGATAGGGAGACAGACCAGGGGTATCCACACAACTCACATCCGACAAGAGAACTGGCAACACAGCATGGGGGCTGGCCAAATTCCGCAACTGCTCCCAGAAGGAAGTCCTCTGGAAAGGGGGCAAACAGAGAGGCAACTCCTGACTCTGGCACTTTAGGCATGACCTTGGGGTCCACGGGGGTACTGGGGCCCTGTAGACACCCCTGACTCTCCATCTGCTGACCTTGGGTTCCAGGGACAGTGCTCCCAAGGAAGGTCCATTGTGGATCCGGGGAATACCACCCCTCCAAGGGATGCTGGGTTGAGCTCAGAGGGCCCAGCCAGCCAGCAGATGGGCAGGTCGACCAGGTACTTGGGGTAGCAAAGTCCTGACCTACTGAGCCTGGCAGGCAAGCAAGTAGGTCAGGCATCAACACCAGGGTCACCTGAGGCAAGTGGGCAGCAACATCTTGGTTTCTCAACCCGGTGGGCGAGGAAAGGGACCGAACAAACTCTTCCGGTCCGAGGAGGTCGCAAAGGGCCAAGTGCCCACCCAAATATCTTTCAGATTTTGTGAAGTTGCTGTCCAGTTCCAGGGGTAATGCCCTCAATGTCATAGACTGATAATGTTATTTTGTTTTATTTATGATTTCGGGTATAGTTATTCACCAAAGCAATGGGAAGACACTTGTGTGTGGAGGCAACCTCAGGCACTCCCTTCCATGTTTGGCTGTGAGGAAGTATGACACTCTTCCCAAAGAAGAATGTTAAAAATGACAGGAGTGATTCAAACTAGTGGGGAGGGGTGTTGTGTCCTGAGCCTGCAAATGCAGGCTTGGGACGTTGCAATGGTTCCGGGCTTTGCAGAAGCTGCCCGGGACCAGACTGAGTGGCGCCAGCTTTGCGCGCATGCACAAGGCGGGAAAAGTGCCTGTTCTCTGTTGCCATTGTGTCTGGGGATTTGGGCGTATAAAAGGAGGCCTGCGTGCCTTTGCTCGTTGTTGGAGCTTTGGCTGAAACTAAATAGTGTTCCTGGAAAGATGTGTCATCATCATTTGCCATTATTGCGAGGACTTAACAGATATATAGTACAGTTCTGCATTGTGTAGGAGATTTACTCGCACATGGAAATCACAATATCATACTTGTAAATACTGTGAGACAATGCAGAAAACATCAGGATTCAGATTTTTGACCTGCCAACTACTACACTAATCAGCTATTCAGTTTTTCAAAACTTAAAGTAAAGTCTACACAACTGTACACGCATATATTTATGCAATGTGTGCAAAAAATAGATAATGAATGTCTTTTATTCTAGAGACAGAGAAAATTACAGGCTGAATTGAGTTTAGCTTCATTTCCATCTTATTTTTTAAAAGCATCTCTAACTTGCAATAAAAATGAAAACAAACACTTGCATTTTTTTTTCCTGAGAAAAATATTGGGTTTTTAATATCTATAAATAGGATCCCATGAAGATCTTTATCTGTGTATCTGACATCCTCAGCAAACAGTAACCACATTCCTAATTTAAATCTCTTTGTGTTTATAAGAAGTTACACTTAATGAAGCCAGATTATCAGTAGAATTCATTTTCCTCATGATTTGACTGGACAAGACAAAGGTATTATAGGTTTAAATGGCTAGGTGCAAATTTTTGTCTAAGTCATAAACTAGTTTATTTGGCTTTGGCTCTTGTGCGCTTAACTGTTCTAGTTTATTAACCATAATTTATAGCATACATCCAGCCAATTGCTGTTGGACATGACTAAACATGCTGTGGGTTTGCTCATTGTGGGAACCAAACAATGATAGCAGTGAGATTTAAATTAGTCACGACATACATAAAGGCTATTGATTTAAATTGATGCCCTCTAAATATGACAAAGTTTGAAACCAATCTCATTAATTTATAGCATCTGCTTTTAAAGCCAATTAAAGTAGTGGACACCACCAGAACTTACATGATTAATGTCATATATATGTTTATCAGAAAATTTAAGATGATCTTTTTTCTTAAAAAAATGCCTTTTATCATGAATCTGCAGTTTATTGTAAACAATATGTTCAAAGTTCAACAGCTCTGACATTTTTACATAGGATATAAGAACAAAAAGTATTTATGTTCATTGTTGCCTTTACATAGGCAATTGTTTTCATCTTTCTAAATGTCTCCACGGTGTGAGAGTTCAACATCTTTTACTCCTCCACTTTGCTGCCCTGTTACAATTGTAAGTCTGCTGAAAGGAATTATTTTCATAATTGTTTTCTTCATGGAATACCATTGATTATGCCAAGTTGCCCAGGTAATGCCATTGTCATTGCCACTTGGACCAACATCTTTCTCACTATAAACACCTCCTACAATGTGAAAAAAAGTAAAACATAATTGATCCAAGAAATACTTTTACATAGCTTTGAGATACAAAGATAAGTAGTAATTTTAAGACCATGCTAGGTGAGCATTATGTAATTTCATTTACTCTGTTATTAAGTACAACATGAATGGTATCAAACTGCTATAGACATTGTGTTTCTTTTAACATTTCTGCATGAATTATGATCGAAAGTTGGAATTTGCTATGTGCTGGCTACCAGTTTGGCTGGTTTCCAAAAAAAGAAAAGAAAAAAAGGACTGCATCAGTTCATGAAAGTCACAAGGAGCAATGGCTATTAACCTTGATGTCAATGTGACTGTCCCTGAGAGACAGGGTCCAAACCAGCAAAGACATATTCAATCTGCTCCTTATGTTTTTATGCTTATTTAGAAGTTCCGTAGGATTAAATCAGATTGATCTTTTAATGGGTATGTTTAATTTAGGTCTAATAAGCAAGAAATTTATGTTGCAGACATTTAGCTCTCTTTTTTAAAAAGGGGAAGGAGGACTTGAACTAAAACCTACTTAAAATACTTGATATGGAAGATATCAAAAGACATTGTTAAACTAAACTCCACTTTTCCTCCTTAATGATATTTTGTGGAAAAAGACAAAAATGCTATGAAGAAAGGCTACATGTTAGTGTTATCTGTACCACCTCAGTAAAAAACTACTGGGAAAGACAGAAAGCAGGTGTATGGGAAATGTTTCATTCAGAGATCGCATTGTGCATGTGGGAAACTTCCAAATGTTACCTTGATAATATTTGCCATTCAGATGGGCAGCGTGACATTTGTTCATCCACCATCCAGATCCATCTTGTTCAGCGCAGTTGCCTTCATATTTATCATTATCATTGTCATGCGTGCTAAACTGCATGCCGTTGTGAGAAGTAAAAAATTTGTCACTCGGATCATTTCCAAAATCAAACCCATCAAAGGCATCCCCAGCTTCACCCCCAACAAAGAAGGCATAGGTCAAACGGTATTTGTCAGCTTCATTTCCCAACTTGAAATGGGCATAATCTGCATACCTGTGGGGGGGGGGGAGAAGAAAAGAAAATCACTATTAACTTCTTGTGGCCTTTTATTTCTTGGGCATTCAGTTGCATGACCTGATGCAAATATTTCAAGGGTTTGCACTCGTTCCTGAAAAATTAATTTCAGGAGTTATACAAATACACAGGATATACATAGACAAGCAAATAATGGGAAAAAAATGATCATCCTTGCTGCAGACACTGCTGAAACAACTATTTATTTGAAACTGCTGAAGCAAACTAACCCTAGGTCAGAGGTCTCCAACCTTTTGGGCACCAGGGACGGGTTACGTGGAAAGAGTTTTTTTTCGTGGACCGGAGGGTATGTGTTTTTGTGTGCTGCCTGCATCCTGTGGATGGAGCTTTCTTGTTTGTGCGGACTGGTTGCTAGCATGCCGTGGCCCTGTACTGGCCCACGGACCAGGGGTTAGGGACCCCTGCCCTAGGTAATATTATAAGGCTAAAAGCAATTCAAGCTCCACTAATTTGAATGGATTTGAAATATGTTTAGCTTGAAGAAGCATTATAAGTTGCAGTGATCTTATCGTACCACTACCTGTAAAAGTGCAGGCAGCTAAACTAGCCATTTTTTGCCGATCACCGTTAACGTTAGCTATGAACCTTGAGCTGATAACGAAATCTATACCTTTTTTGGTTAGACCAATCTTCCATCTCTACTCTCAAGGCATATGGAACTGTAGTCTGCGTAGTTATTAAATGAATCTTCTCATTTCCCAACCAGAATTCTGTATTGTCATTTGGTGACAGATGTCCAAATCCTTCCTTATATTGAATCCAGTTTTTGTTAAAGTCTTCACTGCCATCAAGCCTCTATAAATAAAACAGAAGATGGAGAGAGATTATATAGGTCAGTGTTTCCCAAACTTGACAATTTTAAGGCATGTGGACTTCAACTCGCAGAATTCCACAGCCAGCAATGCTGGCTGTGGAATTCTGGGAGTTGAAGTCCACATGCCTTAAAATTGTCAAGTTTGGGAAACACTGATATAGGTTATTAGACCCGGTGCTCCTTTGTTGTAATTTCTTTTCTGTGATATACTTACTCTTTGTAAAACTGTCCACCCGTTGCCCAGAGTGTCAATTTCACAGTACACCAGGAACTGTTGATTGGCTTTCAAGGGTTTTATGAAGTACAGCCCACTCTGCCGGGCACCTTTATTAGCAATGTCTTGACAATCTATTATTAACATGTAAGAGAGAAGTGTCTAGTAAAAACTGCAATCCACCATATTCATTGTTAATTAATAAAAACCTTCTTTATTTTAAATGATAGTTTAGCTCAAAACAATGGGAACCAATCTTTGCCTTAGCATACTGAATAAAGGAAGGAACTATAACTTGGTTTATTTCCAAACCTTAGTACAGTGTTTCTCAACCTTGACAATTTTAAGGCATGTGGACTTCAACTCCCAGAATTCCACAGCCAGCATTGCTGGCTGTGGAATTCTGGGAGTTGAAGTCCACATGCCTTAAAATTGTCAAGGTTGAGAAACACTGCCTTAGTATATTATGGAAATAGCAACTGTCTTTGTGATTAAGCGTGTTATGTGAAACTAGCCAATATAGATGAAGAAGGCCTGATGGCTAATATGTTTAGAACATGTCTGCAAATGTTTCCATTAGTCCTCATGGCTATGACTTCTCTAGGAAGCCCATTCAAGAATTATTGGTGGTCCTACACAAAAGCTGATATGGGAATAAGTAAAGCAACGTGAGCAGAATTATAAAGTATATTTTTTTGTTTGATACTTCATTATTATAAAACTAGTTTCTATTTTGTTTCAACAGATATGAACATAGATCTGTTTTTGAACTTTAATATTTCGTCTGAAAGTGGCACCTCATTGATCTTCACAGCAAACTTACAAAACTGGAGCTAGAAAAAAGTGTCCTAGCCTAGGCTATTGTCTAAGATATTTTTTTAAAAAAGCATTAACAAATATTTGTGAGGCACAAAAGATCAGGTCCACATGTGAAGGTCTAATTAAACTGATTTAATGCTATTCATGCCTATACACATGAATATTCTCAACTGACAATTAACATCTACTAGGACAGTGGTGGCGAACCTATGGCATGGGTGCCAGAGGCAGCATTCGGAGACCTCTCTGTGGGCACATGTGCCATTGCCCCAGCCTTGCCTCCCCCCACGACCCCCTCCAACAGCCCCCCTGAAGGAGAGTCACCCCTGAGCGTGGCCCACACAGAGCAGCGCAGCCAGGGACATGGCAGGCAGGCAGCATAGACAAGACTCTGCCCTCACACCCCATCATGCACAGTTGATGTTGCAGGGTGTGGGCAGAGGGCGTGACCGCCATAGCGCTGCTGGGCTGCCTAGGTGATCTGCGGCGGGCCCTGGAGGCAGTGAGTGGTCCTGCGGGCAGGTGGGGCAGGGGATGGGGGTGGAGCGGGGGCAGGGCAGGGGGTAGAGTGGGGGTGGGGCCAGTTTTGGGGTACTCAGTCTCTAAAAGGTTCTCCATCACTGTACTAGGAGTTAGATAGGGTCAATAGAATTGGGTGTGTGTGTGTTGAACATAGTTCACCTATGGTTATGTAGAGATTCTAGGCTGATTTCTCTTGTAACTCCACTCTAGGTTCTGCCACTCTTCCCCTACTTACTTACTTATTCACTTACTTATTTGCTTACTTATTTATCCAGTTTCTATAGCCATCCATCTCAACCAATGACCAGTAGCAATGGTATGCTTCCTATCTTTACCCTTAAGGGTTATGTAAACAATTATCTTCTGTTAACTGCTCATCTGCTATTGATGAGAATCCATGGGGGGGGGGGAAAGGGCCAACTTCTTTTGGCCTTAATCAGCCTTTGAGTGACATGTTGGAAGTCATGCTTAATAATTAAGAAATTGGTGCTTCCAGGACCAGGACGTGAGTAGTTCAAAGGCAATAATCAGTGCTTTTATTTCATTTACATGTAATTAATTTGAAATTAAATGAGCTAAATACAATTAATATTTCTTCCGTTTACAACTTATTACAACCTAGAGGAAACATTTAGTGGAACATAATATGATACGTGTGCAGTCATGATAAACTACATTTCTACATAGAATATTTGCATTATCCTTATACCAACATACTTTTCACAACATTTGAAGCCACAGTTAAAATGCTTTTGCATACACAGTTTCTTAGTGGCTTATTTGTGGATTACTTCCATTTGACAATAATTTTAAATACCATTAATTTAACATAATACATCAGATCATAATATCCAAAATTCTAGTTCTAAAGATATTTGACTATTAAAATGAAGAATGTAACTAATACCAAATGAATTGTTCTATTAATAAGCATGCTTGGAATTGAGGTCAAAAGATAATTATAGTAGTAACATCTACAGCTTAAATCTGTTAATATCCACGGAAATCAACTTCTGTCACTTTAAAAATAAATAAAGCACCTTTCAAATTTGTTCTGTTAAGATTTTGTCTTTATGTCTAATTGCTGTTAATTTAATATTTTCTCAAAAAATAAATTTAACCTAAAACAGATAAATCAACAAATTATTTCTGTTAATTTATAATATGTTAAAGAAATGCTTTTAAAAATCCATTGCAGATTAGATTATAATGAATATGTATCAAAATGTACTTTTGGCTTGGTAAACAGTTCTTCAGAGAAAAACGGATAGAATTTAGTGTTAGTAAACAGCTTGTTACTCTTACCTCTTCCAGTTAATTCTTGTATCTGAACAGTGTCCCTACATGGCTGTTGACATTGTGCTTCGAGCTGAGCAGTTTTCTGCTTTAGTAACTGAATCTTGTTATTGTTTGATATCAATATGTTTGTCAATTGCCTGGAGTTTAAAAAGTATAATTTAGATTTATCATAGGAACACTTGAAACTGACATATGATGGTCTTTCCTTCTATGAAAGAAAGCAGTGAGGAATGAAAGAAATAGAAGGGAAAATATGAATATGCATTGCCCTATATCATCTATCCACTGAATTTACAGATTGAGGTGGGATTCTAAAATAATCCTTGCCTCTTTATGTATTCATTGTTTAACCAGAGAATTCCGAAGGGGACTAACAGTGTGGAGATCAGCTCCTGTATATATGCTTACATGAGGCACTCTACCAGGCCCAGTAGTTATAATGAAAAAATGGAAATATAAAGATATAATTCAAACTAAGGAAATTAGAAAGGCTCTAAAATGAATAAATTATTCTCTCTTATAGCTTGAAAATTATTAAAAATTGGTAACTATAACTTTAAGAGGTCCCAACCATTGTAGCCAACAAAGGAAAATATTGGGAGCTAAAATTCAACATATCTGGAGAATGCCAAGTTTGTTCCTTCCTTACCCCAAAGGATTGCTACATGGATAAGGCGTGCTAGATAAGTAAGTCATGTATATAGTGTGATAACAAACAGATATTCTCTCAGCATTTTTACTATTCTTTATCCTTTGTAAAATATAAAGGTTATTTTAAAAGTAAGTAATTCTGCTTTAGTTAAAATACAAAGCAAACTCTGTGCTTCTTTTAGATGAACAAGAACTGTCTGATGTAGTCTGGCTCTATTCATATTTACCTCTCCAATTAAGTACATACTGTAGTATAAACTACAATATAAACAGTTTAACTTTCCCTGATGCCTGAATTTAAAGTAGGCAACTAATATGACATGGAAAATGTGAAGAATTTGCTTTTTACACATCAGCTTTTTACACATCAGCAGAAATTCTGTTGGAATAATAGATGGAAACCCTTTAATTATATTCACACAATGTTTTTGCATTCTCAGCACTGAAAAAAATAATTAAACCTACTGTACTGTATTTTCATGGCCCACAATGATGTTTTCATATCTAATAATTTCATCAATGATTTGTCTGGACTTCTGTGTATAACCTGGAATTACATCTGTAAAAAAAAAAAAGCAGAGGATGCATAAAACATTAAGGATACCAAACTAAATAATTGAGATAGTAAAACTCTTTATGGTAGCCTTTGATTCTCACTTGACTGAGCTGCTGGCTGTGAGACATGCACTTGTCGGATATGGCGTATCAAATTGTCAGTTACTCCTGAAGAATTAGAAATGTCCCCCAACAATTGTTCAAGGATCTGCAGATCTCGATCAACATCCGAATTATATCTAGTTATGAAATCTGCAATGCCGCATGTTGTAGGACAAAAGTTGCCCTAAAGGGAAAGAGAATTTTTTTAAAATCTTATTAACTAACAAGAAATGTTTTATAGCTTGACAGTAGAGTTTTGTGGTACAATAAAATGATTTTCAATAAATAAAAGTCTAAACACAGGAGAAATGAAAACAAGATGAATAATACGCCTATAGTGGATTGTCAGTTGTTAGTCTAAAAAGAATCATGTATTTTATTAAGAACTTCATGTTTACAGCTAACAATCTATAATAACCACCTCATTAGAAAGGACTGCAAAAATAACACAGATATTGACTTACGAATCGTTCATCCAAGATACAGCAGTTTTCACGTGTGGCAAATTGCTGAATAAAAGAAAAAACAACAACAACATGGCATTTCAGTGATTACGATATTTTGGTGACTACATATTTTACATAGACCCATACCCTGCCCAGCTAAACTTACTGCAGTACAAGTTGAAAAGAAGAAAAATAGAAGAGGCAGCCACTTTTTAAATTTTGTCAGCATTGTGTCTGTTGCTTCCAGAACCGCCAAACACAGGAGAGGTAGTGCTTAACCAGTGTGAGTTTGTAGACTTCAGAGAACTGAACTTATTCTCTAAACTGTGCAGGGGCAGCTTAAGAGATCATGTGGCGTTTAGTGGGTGAAAATAGGTGGGGCTGAGACACAAGGAGGACAGCCTCTTCCGGGCCCTAGTGGGAGTGTTTCCCGAATTTGCTGGCACCCATTCATTGCATTTTTAACACTAGACGTTTCTCACTTACCTCTGCCAGAAAAACCTATGGAAGGATAACTTGCCCTATGAAGCAATTTCTTCCAGTAATCATTTGCAATAAGGCTGACTTGCTTGTTTGAAGGACCTGAATGCAAAAGATAACAAACATGTCAAGAGTAGCTGGCTCTCACAATTTCCACCCTGTTCTTAGGGGAAAAGCTAAATTTTGGTAAACATGACTCATCTGAAAAAAAAAAAAAACCAACTTCAAGCCATAGCAATATTAAAAGTTTCTGAGTGCAACACAAGAAAGCAGTTTTGTTAATTAGGAGTGAAAGAAAAATAGCTCTTTTCTTCTTCTACATTGCCTCTAACTTCTTCTAGCTCCCCTGATTTTGCACTGACTATCAGTTTAAAAAATATCAGTCATATTGGATTAAGTAATAGGACAAACAGTACTTCTGCATCTTTCTAATACGCCCTGATGATCAAAGTAAAAAGAGAGCTCAATATGGTAAACTTGTTTTATTGCATTAAGGGCAACAGAATTATAGCAAAAGATAATCTAGGAAGTATGAAGCAGGATTAATTTCTATAATACAGAAATGATTCTATTGCTTTTTATCCTACAGCTACAAGCATTTAAGTTGCATATTATATAGGTGTTAAGGTTTCCCATTGATTAGCAGATCCTGTTTTTTCAGTGAATAAAAATTCTGATATACATATATAGTAAGATATCTCATATTACAAAAAAAAAAACCACAAACCCTACCATTATTTGGGGCTAGCACCAGATGTATTTTACTTAATAATTTCTTTATGTATTTGTACATTGGCAAATATTCACAGTGGGTTACAACATACTAAAAACCAAGGAAAGCACCCATATTAAAACACAACATTTAATTATAATAATAACAGCCCTTGATAATAAAAAAAGACATCTGGTTAGGAACAATCACAATAATTCCCCCTTGGGAAAGTTCAGGCTTTAAAAGCATTCAGGAAGTAGCCAGCTTAATTTCTAGAAGGAAGAAGCTCCATTAGTTTATTTATTTATTTATTTATTTATTTATTTATTTATGAGACTTATATACCGCTTTAAGTGCAAGCACTCTCTAAGCGGTGTACACCAATAAGCAATGTATATATATTTTACATTGCCCCCAACAATCTGGGTCCTCATTTTACCTACCTTGGAAGGATGGAAGGTTGAGTCAACCTTAAGCCGGTGAGATTTGAACCGCTGACCTGCTGAACACAGTCAGCTAAAGTGGCCTGCAGTACTGCACTCTAACTGCTGCGCCACCTCGGCTCTTATTAGTTCCATAAGGGGCCACCACAAAGAAGAAGGGGTCAACTTATATTCCAAAGCACCAGAAAGTATGTCAAGAAACCATGGATGGTTTCACTGGAACTTTTTAAGAAAAGAATGGACAGTCACCTTTCCGAAATGGTATAGGGTCTCCTGCTTGAGCAGGGAGTTGGACTAGTTGACCTCCAAGGTCCCTTCCAACTCTATTCTGGTTGATTGATTGATCAAGTAAGGTGCTGTAGCAGAAAAATAGCTCTTATTAGTCTTAGCTTCTCATGGGTAGAGATGAATATAAATAACATCGTAGAAATGTAAACTTTGTGTCATATGTGTCCTAAGGCCTAGTGAAATTTGCAAAAATTTGGTATTTTCTACATACATTGCCTTCAGTTAAGGCAGCAGCACATAATAATTTAGAAACTAAAATTAAATTTTAAAACAGTTAAAATTTAAGTATTCATGCAGAGATTTTAGCCTCATGCAACTTTATAATCAGTTACCAGTTTTTAATTCCTCAAGATGCAGGTAAATGGGTTCAGGATAAGATTGTAACAATTGTAATTTAGAACTTGCAACTTGAAATCAGAATGGCCTGTAATAAAAATGAAACTCAAAATTATATCAGAAATAAGATACCAATTTCTCATCTTCTTATAAACCATGGATATTTATTAACCAATTTTCTATAATTGTATAATCTCCCAACAGAAATATGTTAATATTTTCCCCTGAAACCTTCCTTGAATGACTTCTAATCTGTGGTAAATCAAGCAGTTCACGAAGGTTATAGTGGCTATCAATTAATCTATATGCAGAAATTATATATGCACTAGAATATTAATCTTATTTCAGGAATTTTGTAAATCACATTTGATGTAGCAGTTCAAAGGGTTGGCACAGACAATTCTGTTCTCCAATATCTCATGAGTGATGCTTTTCTCCAGGCCCTGCTGCTTCAATACAAGTAGTCCTTGACTTACAACAGTTCATTCAGTGACCATTCAAAGTCACAGTGGCATTAAAAAAGTGGCTTATGACCATTTTTTACACATATGACGTCTCCATGGTTACATGATCAAACTTCAGACACTTGGCAACTGACTCAGATTTATAAATGTGCAGTGTCCCGGGATCATGTGATCACTTTTTGCGACCTACTGACAAAGTAAGTCAATGCGAAAGTCAGATTGACTTTACAAATGTGTAACTAACTTAACAACTGCAGTGATTAACTTAACAACTGTGGCAAAAAGGTCATAAAATGAGGCAAAATTCACCTAATAACTGTTTCACTTAGCAACAGAAATTTTGGATAAACGTGTATCGAATCGTATTGGAGTACAAAACAAACATACTTTTTCATTATTGTAATATAAGGATTGTTAAACTCATCCCAGACAACGACTATGTATTTATTTACATTATTTATAATGTGAACAGAAAATTATCACAGGACTTTTGTAACTGACAGTACAATATATTCATTATATAAATAAATGAACAAAAAATATTGTCTGACAGATTACTAACTAGAAGAATAAAAACACAATAAAATCATTACTTTTCAATAATAATTAGCCCAAGAAAAGAATACCTCACAATATATCAGAAAGATAAAAGAGATAAGATATTCTTCCCCATTTGCTTTTTTGCTCTTTCAAATGTGTCCTTAGAAATGTTTTTCCAGAAACAAAACAATAATAAAATAACGTGCAATGCATTTTTAGAGGATAAAATGAATCCTAGTATATCCCAATTGAGCAATTTTGACCTTTCTTGCAGTTTGCTTACCAATTTCTCAAGAACTTCTAAATGATTATATATGTGGAGAGACAAAGAAGATTAGGTCTAGATTACTGTGTCTCTTTCAAGCTGATAAGAAAGGTGAAATTGGTATTAGGTTTGTTCAAACTTTCTAAATTATATTTGTTATGCAAATTCTACTTTAATTCAATTCCTGTGATACAAAATGTTCTCAGTGAGGTGAACATTTTAGGTTATCAAAAACAATGAGATGTTAGCAGTCTGTAACATATTTTCAAATAAACCTGGGAAATAGTTCAGGATATTGGTAGAACATTTAAATGCATTACTACTAATTTTAGAGTCCATTATTGGATTTAGATTTAGAATGGAATCCAAGGCTGATTTTGGTAACCAAGGCAGATTGTTCTGAGGATATGACCACATGCAAAGAACTGCAAGTTTAATATATTCTTATATATGCAAAAATGTAAACTCACAGAGGCCAGTTCCTTAGCTGGCAAAAGCCTCCATAAACATCCAGTTCTTTCCAAGAACCTAGGGGTAGGCAACCTTGGCTCTTTTATGACTTGTGGACGTCAACTCCCAGAATTCCTGAGCCAGCATGACCTCCACGAGTCATAAAGGAGCCAAGGCTGCCTAACCCTGATCTAGGATGTTGTAATGCATCAATATGGTATAGGTAGTCCTTGACTTACATTTAGTGATTGTTCAAAGTTACACATCTCATTGAAAAAAGTGATTTATGACTGCTTTGCAGATTTATGACTGTTGCAGCACTCACAAAGTCATGAGATATTACATTTAAATTATTATATTTTCCAAGCATGATATAATAGGATAGAAATTTGAGAGGGAGAACCTTGAATTCTCTCCCTGCGCAAAGATAAGGAAAAATATTTTTGCAAACTGGTACATTTTTTTTCCAGGGTATTTTTTAAAATTTCAGATATAAACCCTATCTCTTTGCCTAAATATGCACTGCTGTAAGATCCTCTTTGATAGCTCTTTTTTTTTCTGCTGAAATCAGTGCCAAGTAGAAAATGCATCAAATGGAAAATGGTGTTAGGAAAAAGTTTTTTTTAAGGGAGAATCATTTTTTTAAATTATTTATGTTTATCCTGTCTTTATTATTTTTTTAAATAATTAAATACTCCATCTTCCTACTTTCCCCATATATTCTTGTAGCCTTTCAATAATATGCTTTGCATATCACTAAATCATGGTTGATTTAACTATGGTTTTAGTGAACAAATAATTGCTGGCTTTTCATACTGTACTAAACAGGTTGCAATTTACTAATTACCGTGGCTGAATCTGTACATCACAACATACTAAAGCAAGACAGGTATGATATATAAATCCAACTGTTTGAGACAAAAGTTTTTCTCAATTTTAAAAACATCTTTGATTCAGCATTATATTATTTTAGCTGTTCTCCCACCATGTTGTTTTAATGGCTTTGCTTCATTTTGTTGTATTTGTTCAGTTGTTGCTATTTTATAGATCAGGCTGGACATTATGAATAAAACAATCTATTTCAGTTATAATGAAAATATGAGGGTGCAGAGGCAGAAGACATGACAAATATCTGAAGGACAGAGATGAGCAGTTTATCTTTAGTGGGTGAGCTAGAACCACATCTACTTGAGATGGGTAAATCTGCGGGCCATTTTTTCAGTTCCTATAATTTTATACTTTAAAATTAACTTGAGACCAATGAGATTTATTTCTTGGTGAATTTGTATTACAGTGCAGTTGTGCAGTTATTGAAGGGACTTTGGTATATTTATAAAAGGTTATTTTTTTAAAAAAAAGTTCTTTATTTCAAACAGATTGCAGTGTATGCTTTACCTTGAGCAGAACAGTGAACTCTATTTGTTAACAAAGATGCAAGAGGAAAGTAAATGATCAGCTCAAATATTTGTAGAATATATTGCAATTATCTGAAGATAGGAATTAGAACAAATTGAATTTTTTTGTGGGTAATTATTGATGCAGTAGAGGCAAACGGGGACAGCCCACATAAATGAATAATACAATATTTCTGGGATATGAAATGGGGCTAATTAAAAACACTCTAGTAAACAAAGACATTAGGAATCAAAAATAGAGAGGAAAATAATTGCCAAAATGGATCATTTCCAAATCAATGCAGAGGTAATGTGTTGCTTAATGTCTATGGTAAGATAAGATACAGGATTAAGAATGAATGAATAAATGAATATGGATTCAGTGACTAGTAGCAAAGATGTACAGAGTTAATTTGCTAATAGAGAAAATAAATGAGGATCAAATTACAAAATACATATATGAGGAAGAGTGGATGAACGGAGAAAAAGAGGAAGATCAAGTGACAGGACAGGAGGAGAGAAATTCAGAAAGATGAGAAGTGAAAGCAACAAAAATATGGATGCTGTACGGACATGGTGGAAGCAGTGATTGTTTGTTAGGACAGAAAAGTAGGAAGATGTATAATGAATGGTGTTGGAATAAAGTTATTTTAACCCTTCCTTTATTGTGTACCTTTAACTTGTTTCTTGCTTCTTTTCTGTGCTTTTCGCAATGTTTATCTTGAAAGAGAAAAGCATGAGGGCTATGCATGTGTATTACAAATACAATAGAGTCCCCTGCTGGCCAGATGACTTCTGAGAAATGGAGAAATGGAGTACAGTAAATACAAGTCTATTTATAAAGTGTTTGGCAAACAAAGCAATTTGGTAATCATCTTATTTTAAGTGCAGGTGCAATGGAGCAGCTGGATATAATTACTTGATACAGCCAGAATGTTCTTATAAGCACAACTGATCTGAATGTTCAGTGACATGTTCCTGCAAGCAGGTACATAGTATTTGGGTCTGCTTGTCATTTCCCATGTTACCAATTCTTTGATAGTAATTGGGGACTCTCTTGAAAATGAACCTTTTAAAATAGTATACAAGTAAAAATAAAATAAAACTACTGCTTTGGACAAGGGGCTTGAACTTTGTTTTTCATTTCTCTCTTAATATTCATCATGTATATAGCATCTCAATCAAGGAAACTTTTGTACTAATAATGGCCTAATAATGGTAAAGAAAATTAAAGTTACATATTTTATAAATAAAATAAAATTGCAACTTTCTCTTTGAAAAAGAGAAAGTTGCAATTTTATTTTATTTATAAAATATGTAACTTTAATTTTCTTTACTACTGATGGTAACACACAGATGGACTTAATTAGCAGGAGATGGGCACACATTGGAAGATCTGGACAACCATGTTGGGGGCAAATCATCCTGGAGAAAATCTATCTATGTGGTCATCAATACTGACTTAATGACATATAATCAATTAAGGGGAAAAGGCAGTAATTTAAATTTGCATTTACCTTTTGCTTTGCTGTGCTTTAGGCAAGCAATATTGGTAACTACTTCAAGAAAGAGAATGGTGACCATGGAGGAGTGACATGGACTGAGCAATGACATAGGCCACTGGACAAACTGAATTTATTTAACCAACTGATGCTGATAGCCAAGAATGGTTCTTTCCATTTCTGTCCAATTGCTAGTCTAGATAGTTTCCATACATGTTTTCTTTAAAAAACCCAATAGCAAAATAAGCTGTATCCAACCCTGTCCTGATACTGGATTCCCCCCACAAAAAATGTATTATTATTCATATATCCTTTCTTGTCTATATGACTAAAAGTAACAATCTTCCAGTTGAGCTCAATTTTCACAACTTTGTAAGACATCCAATTTTGTTTTTATTTTGCCTCAAATAAACAGTTGACTTTGCTTTGTTTTTTCTTCAGCATTCCAGTCTAGCTCACAGCTCCTGGTTTCTTTAAAGATCTCCCACCAGCTCCTATGAAAGGTATGTTAGGGACAAATTGGAACACATGATTTATATATAGAAAGCCTAAGTTCAATCTTCATTGTCTCAGAAGTATCTATTTTTAAAGATTCTTGATAATTGCTGCTAAGTACAGCTCCAAGATATGAAGATTAGCTTCTTATAGTGCCAAATAAATTGCAGTTCCTTTTGCAATTACAGCTTTGGTCAATATTCTACTGTAGGCTTTCATGGCCAGTATCTGTTGGGGAGTGTTGGACATCTGAGTTAAAAGACAATAGTCTAAACAACAGACCTTCTGACAACTGTCATTGATAGAGATTGATTAGGTTTCTGTTCTGTTCCTGGCCATAAAGACAGGAACCTAGACCAGTGTTTCCCAAACTTGACAATTTTAAGGCATGAGGACTTCAACTCCCAGAATTCCACAGCCAGCAATGCTGGCTGTGGAATTCTGGGAGTTGAAGTCCACATGCCTTAAAATTGTCAAGTTTGGGAAACACTGACCTAGACAATCCTGCTAAGTTGTTTGTGGTCTGCATAGGAGGCTATCTTGCCTCTGAAGATGTCAACCAGTGAAATGTCAATTCTGTTGTCTAGATCAGTCACTAATGCTGAAGCCCAACCCTACTTGACAACTTTGCTCATTTCCTCTTGTCCTCAAAGGGAATAGAGGGAAAAATAAAATGAAGCTCAGCTCCAAGAGACAAGGTTTGGTTTGTCTTTAGCAGCTGCAGGTAAGCAAAGCATTGCTAAGAGGCAGGAGTTCCCTTTATGTTTCCATGCTAAGAAAACTATCTCCAAGGATTCTACATGGATGCCATTTATGGGAATATTCAACAGCAGGAAGAATTCTGAGAAAATGTGGCAGCCTGCTTCTGCTACTTAGAATTTTAGGCTTCATTGCTAACTTTTTTAACAAAGCTGATATTAGTACTTTGGCATGGCAGCCATGCTTCCTTCTGAAGTTCAAGAGACCATGCTTTCTTTTTAGCCAATTTTTAACATGCAAAAACTATAAAGATGAAACATATGTTTTTTTCTCATGTGTAATCAGTATTTTTTATCATTGCTTTAATCAATATTTGTTATTGTTGCTTCCTGAGCCATCACCTATAAAACATACGTGTCATTTGTTTCTGTGTTCTGTAGAAAGATGAGTCCCTTTAATGTGGAGGGAAAGCAGAAAAAGCCATTTTCAAAGATTGTTACCAATAAAAGACAATATGTGTAGCTCAGAGTTGAAATGGAGGGTCCTTGGTGCTTCTCTGAGCTTGCTTGCTAGTCACCAGCACTGATGATGTTATCTAGTTTGGGTAATGAAACGTCTGCAGGAACACAACCAGAAAGCATCAAGGACCCTTCCAGGATAATATTTTCTCTTCCAAATTCAGGGGATAGGATTCCTCCGGCTCAACGCAGACTAGGTGCCTGAGTTTCTAGGCCAGGGCTTTTCAAACTTTTCACCCATTGTACCACTTTTAGGATATGGCAATATCCGAGTACCACCAGTCGCCTAGCAAGGTGTCAAAAACTTGATGAAAAAAAAAGGAAAAAAGTGATAAAGTACAGGTAGTCCTCAACTTACAACAGTTTACTTAATGACTGTTCAAAGTTACAATGGCACTGAAAAAAGTGCCCCCCAAGCCACAGCCAAGCAAAACACCTGCCTGCCCACCCAGCGATACTCTTCCTCCTGTTCGAGGTTTTCATTGTTGTGAGCATTTCTGTTGGGGATTGGCAGCGGAGGTGGGGTGGGAGAGTGTTTGGTTTTTATTCCCCCTGTCTGCTGGGTGGTTGCAGCAGGTTTTGGTCACTTCACATGACCCTGGGACACTGTGACTGTCATAAATATGAATCAGTTGCCAAGCATCTGAATGTAAATCTCAAGACCCTGGAAATGCTGCAATATTCCAGCTGATCGGCGCTTTTTCTGGGCTCAGCTGGAGCCTGGTGCTGATCCTGGTGCTTCCACTGAGCCCTGACAGCTCCAAAGAAGCATCGATCAGCTGGAAAGCGGCACTGATCCTGGTGCTTCTGCTGAGCCCTGACAGCCCTGCAGCTCCAGCTATCTCTGGCTCAGGCTTGTGCGGTGCTGCCACCGGTTCAGCTCATTCCCCTCCCCCACTACCACTTTTCTAGGATGGTCATGTACCACCTGCTAGGTGCCAATGTACCACAGGTGGTACCTGTACCACTGGTTGAAAAGCCCTGTTCTAGGCAACACTTTCAGTGTCTGATTTCAACTTCTCATCTGTCAGACAAGCAGCAGCCATCTCCGCAGTTCCGTGCCAAAAAACAGTAATCATCCAACGGCAAAAAGGCAGGGAGAGGATTTCTGTTGTGGGTGATAGCAGCCACAGGAGGGCCTTTTCCACAAACCTTCCCTAGGAGGAGCTGACCCAGGCTTCTTCTATGGGCCCCGTCGCAGGTTCTTGGGGTTTCGGGCCATCGTCTGTGAGCAGGAAGCAGCGGTCTTTGGAGAAGCCAGCCGGGCACTCTTCAGCCATGCATTGGTGCGGATCAGTTGCCTCGGCCACAAAGCACAGGCTCTCTTCCCGAAAGGCAGTTGCTGGGCCTGTTTATATGGCTAGACTCCTGCAAACTGAATCTAATTCGAAAAAGCGGGGGACCAAAAACACTCGCCGCTGCACCCTCATGTTTTTATGATGGGGAGAGAACTCATCAGCGCCTCAGAATGAAGTGGCTTTTGAATACACAGCTTTAGCTTATGTGTTTTCGACGATTCTGCTTCCTGACTTATAACTGTCTGCGGTTATGCAGTTATCAATTTGCCCAGCTTTACAGTTCTTCAGGTATCCAATGGAAGCCCTTCTGTATTAATGGGCATTCCACAACGAGCCCTCCGACAGATCCCCTCTTCCAAAACTTCCATTCACTCTTAAAATGACTGACATCCTAAGTTGAGTGAAAGAACTGGAAGTCTTGAACTTTGGAGAAGTCAAAACTCAAATCTTCCCATAGCCCAGAACTTTCAATCTAACTTTTTTTCACATGCGTGATCTGAAAATAAATTGGAGTACCTGCCCACTTTCAACAGCTTGGGAAAGTCATTTGCCTTATACTGTATAAACTTCCGAAAGAGTGAATGTTCACCTTCAACAAGATGATTTTCAGAGGGTGTACAATAATTTGAAACTAGGAGAGAGTGCATGTCTAAGAAGTGATACCGTGAGTAAACAAGAAGCAAGGCTGAAAAATTCTTTATCCTCATACAACATTCTGGTGAATTTAGGAAACACAGAACAGGAGAGGGCAGTAATGTTGGAAGGGGATGTATAGTATGAGCAAGTCAAATGACATGCACAATGTAATTTTGTAATCTTAAGAATGAAAGCAAAGTTCATAAGAGTAATTTCTCAGGTTAGATGGACAAAATCTAACTGAAAATCTATTTTCATGGGTAATACTCTTTAAGCCACTGTTTTTCAAACTTGACAACTTTAAGATGGGAATTCTGGGTGTTGAAGTCCAAACTTCTTAAAAGTTGCCAAGTTAGAAAAACATGGCTTTAAGCAGTGGGGCTTTTACTCAAAGAAGTGGATTAGATTGTAGCTAAAGACACATTTGATAGATAAGATGAAATTCCATCTGGTTTACTAATAACATTTGCATGGCCAGCCTGTTAATATGAGACAAAACTACTGGCCTGCATCTTAATGAAAAGCTTTTCATGGATATTTGAGAAATGTGTTGTCATTGCTACATAAACCTTGAATTAAAAGCCAGGGTTTACAGACCAGTCAAGAATCTTTGAGCTTTGGCATTAAGTTTTAAAAATTAATCCTCTCATATGGGAAAGAGTATATGTATATTTATCATGAACTGCATTTTTATAATTCTATATAACACAGGGATGAGCAACTTTTGGGCTTTATGCATTGAGAATTCAATTTATTAAGGATAGTAGAAATACTTTTTTTATCATATTATGTAAAGATAATGTCTAGATCTTTGTCCATATTAAAGTCAGTTTCCAACACAGTATTAATATTGTTTGCTTAATGAAAGGCCGCATCTTGAACTTCTTTCAATTTGTAATCTTTTTCTCTTGATTTTCTTCTATTATCATATTGCTTATGCCAGTCTACGCTAGCCCAGTGCCTTCTAGATGTGTTGAACATAGCACTAGTCATCCCTGCCTAGTGAGTTTTCACTAAATGATTGTCAGGAGTTGGAGATTGCCCCCCGCCCCTCCCCCCATCTTACTTGGGATTGAACTCAGTAGCTTGTGTGTGGGCAAATGCATATTTTGTCCTTAACAATTCTTCGTAGTTTACACTAACATATATTGTGAACTGATATATCCTGACAAATTAGATAGAAACTTGATGACACAATGGACAAATGCTTGCTATCTCAGCTGATCTCTAGGAACAATGTTTAACTCTCCCAAGGCAGTCTTGTAATCTCTTTGATCCTATCCATTGATTTATTCATTGTCTTCTTTTTTTGTAACTGCCAGGAATGGGAGTTTTTTCCCCCTAATCTATCAACAATTAATACTACATGGCTAAATTATGGCAATTTCTACTTGCTGATCATTGTCTAAAGGAGGCAGTTAATCTTTATTGATACTGATTCATGACAATTGTGATCCATGACATTCCTGATAATCAAGTCTGGAGTCATAATTCCAGGTTAGTTATCTTTATTTCTCTTTTTATATTTTGTCTATTCCTGAGCACATTTATTTCTTTAACAGTAGATTCACTACAATGTTCACTATTAATATTTGCCATGTTCACTTTGTACTTTCATAATGAGCACCTTGTTCTTTACTTTTAGTCAACAAAAGTGGCATCTGCGTATCTCAGACTGTTAGCATTTTCACCTTCAAATTTGATTACAACTATGATCTCTTCCAATCTACCATTCTTATGATAGGTTACATATATGTAAAGCTAAATAGATATGCAGATGGCATATATTCTTATTTCACATCTTTTCCAAACCTGAGCCAAATCTTTTTCCAAATTCAGTTCTGAGAGTTGGCATTTTTAAAAATGTAACTTTATTTTGCTGGTTTCATTTACTCCAGGTGAGGGCAGTAAAAGACCTTTTGCTTTTCTGGATCTGAACAGTTTTCTCCCTCCCTTTTTTAATATTTTCCCTCCTATGGTTCATTGTCATGAGGCTAAAATATAGATGACATTTTTGCTTGTTCTTAAAATAAATAAATGTCACCATAAGGGGTCATCATGATATATTTTACCATAACTTCTCACTAATCTATAATCTTGACTGTGCTTTGGCCTAATAGCCCTTCAGATACCTTCTGAAAGTTCTTTGCTAAGATTTCCAAAAAGGTTTTGTATAGACTCAATAAAGCTGTTTAAGTGGAATTTGTCACTCAAGGAGATGGTAACATCAAAATGATGTGCCTCAGATACTTTTAAAATAAGAAGCTTTACAGAGTACCTGCCGGAATGGAAAGTAAATAAATGATGCACTGTAACTGCTTCATAGATGGTCTGAAAAGAAAGATGTGTATATCCATGGGAGGGGGGCATTGTAACCTTCCCTACAAAATAATCCTTTCTCAGAAAATGGTTGTGCCTGCCATTCTGTAATCTATTTTTAAAGCAGTTTAAAGAGAAATAAAGCAGTTCCTTTTAAAATCTTTTCTAAAGAACACTGTGACTCTCCACTTACAACTGACTGCTTTTCATCAGTTGTTTTTATTATATTCTTTTGTATCCTCTGAAAAACATGTGGATCCACCTGGGGAAAATTTTTACAGTGACGGGGAAAGTCATCTTTCTGCTGAATGTTACCCATAGGAAGCTGCTTTTATTCATTTTTTGGGGGGGGATCGTATAGCTCCATAACAGCCCCCCACTCTACATGTTTTCTTTGTAACTTCTACATGCAGAGAGTCACTTGCTGTAGTGGCTAAGGTCAGTGGTGGAATTCAAATACCTGAACAATTGGTTCTCTTATTCCAGTGTTTCCCAAACTTGACAATTTTAAGGCATGAGGACTTCAACTCCCAGAATTCCACAGCCAGCAACACTGGCTTGGAATTCTGGGAGTTGAAGTCCACATGCCTTAAAATTGTCAAGTTTGGGAAACACTGTCTTATTCTATGCAGGTCTGGGCCTCCGAGTCCTAGAACAGACTTCCGGAAGTGGCATCCAAGCACTTCCAGCGGGCTGTTCTAGGCCTGGAAGACCTCCTCCAGGCCTCCAAAGCCTAGACTGGACTTCTGGAAGCCAGCCGGTTCTCCGAATGCAGCAAAATTTAGCTACCGGTTCTGCTGAACTGGTGCGAACCGGCTGAATCTCACCACTGGCTAAGGTGCTTCCATAAACACCCCCAGACTGTGAGTTCTAATCCTGCCTTAGGCATGAGAGCTGTTTGGGTGACTTTGGGCCAATCTTTCTTTCTCAGCACAATTCACTTCACAGGGTTGTTCTTGTGGACAAAATAAGAGGAGAAAGGAATATGGTTTATGTTCGCCACCTTGAGTTACATATAAAGTAATACAGGCAGGACAAAAATATAACAAATAAACAAATCTATGTGGCCTCTCTGTAGAACATCATTCCCCCCGAGATATAGTTGGCCTCCACCCTATTGCTTTTCCAAAAGGCCCTAACGACATGGTTTTTATCAGCCAGCTGGGGGACCCTGAATGGAGATGGAGCCAACTGAGTAGTTAATTTGACTGTATTGCTGCTGCCTGGGGAGGGGAAGAGTTGGGAGTTTTTATGGTTTTTTATGTTGTGATTTTAAATATAAGTCCCAGGAGTGTCAGTTGGGTGACCACATAAATTTGTTTAATACATACATACATACATGTTTTTTGTGAAATAATTTCTATATATTGTGTAGCCTGCTCCATTAGCAACATTGTCTGGTTGACTGGTTGTTTGGGGCCTTGGCCCTGGAATTGGGAGCAGGAAGGGGCCCTGGAGGGGATTTGCTGGGACATGTAGTCTCTAGCAGGGCAAAACTGGACACCTCATGCCATGCCAACTCACTGCGGGACAATTCAATTTAATCATTTAAAATAATTAAAAATTATTTTAATTTTTGTCATTCACATTTTATTTTGTCCCCTTATTTTGGTGTCCTTTCTTTAATGATTCTATCAGATTATTACTTCCATATTAATGTAACTCTTGTACCATGGTGAATTATCCTGCAGTGAGTTGGCCATGGCGAATTGTCCCAAGGCGTTTTGGCCGTGGCGAGTTGGCTGCAGCAAATTGGCTACAGTGAGTTGCCATAAACTCCTAGCAGGGGGAGTCAAGTCAGAGTGCTGGGAGCAGAACAATAGATTCAAGAAATTAAGGGGAAAAAGGACTAAGAGGGAGTGAAAAGAAGGAAGCTGCTATGAGGAAAATGAGGCTGCACTCCTTCCGAAAAGAGAGAGAGAGATTGCCACCCCAAAGAAAAGAGGACTATTATATATAGAGAGACTGTATCCTAGCTGTTATGAGAGGTGGACTCAATAGGCTTCTCATTGGCCAAAAAGAACAGTCCTTGGAACATTTTTAGCTTGAGCAACCTGCTCACCATAAGATTTAATGTTTTTATATTATTGTGTTTAATCTGATTTTTATCTTAGCCATTATTTTAATTGAAACCTATAACTCCCTCCAAGGTGTGTTGTTGTGCCTGAGCCAAGTTGGAGTCGGACTGGTCATTGAGGAAGGGAATAGAAGCACCTAATTGCCAACAGCCCTTTTGGGGAAAACACTAAAATTATATTCCAAATATTAGGTTTTCGGAATAGAATAGAATAGAATAGAATAGAATAGAATAGAATAGAATAGAATAGAATAGAATAGAATAGAATAGAATAGAATAGAACCCTGGAGCTCTTCTAGTCCAGCCCCCTGCTCAAGCAGGAGAACCTATACTATCTCACACAAGTGACTGTCTAGTCTCTCCTTAAAAATCTCCAGTGATGGAGCGCCCACGGTTTCTGGAGGCAAGCTGTTCCACTGGTTAATTGTCCTCACTGTCAGGAAGTTTCTTCTTAATTCCAGGTTGCTTCTCTCTTTGGTCAGTTTCCAACATTGTTTCTTGTCCTTCCCTCTGGTGCTTTGGTGAATAACATGACCCCCTCTTCTTTGTGGCAGCCCCTCAAATACTGGAAAGAAAAGGGGGTCATGTTATTCACCAAAGAAATAAACCTGCTGGATATATATGTTCTCAAACAGTGAATAGGAAGTCTAAATGAGCAGCACTAAGTTCATGAATGATGGCTCATGTGAACTTTGATCCAAAACCTTCCTAAATAATATTCTTGGGCATGACAGCCTTTGTCTATTTAGCCAGAAAGATTTTCTACTGGAAGCAGCAGTGGCTCTTTGAAGAGTTGGACAGGAATTTTTTTACCTTTAAATGTGTTGCCATAATAGAAGCCTCATATTCTACAACTCATTTATGACCCTTAGTGTTGTGCATGATGTATTTTCCAAGCGATGTCATACAGTAGCTGGAAGAAAACAAGTACTTTCATAATCTTGAAAACATTGCCACAGAACAGTTGTTTGGAAACATGGAACACATAATGTACAATTACAGGTAGTCCTTGACTTACAACCACAATTAAGCCCAAAATTTCTATTGATAAGTGAGACATTTGTTAAGGGAGCTTTGCCCCCTAGTTATTAAGTGAATCAGTGCAATTGTTAATAACATGGTTATTAAGTGAATCTGGCTTTCCCATTGACTTTGCTCTTCAGAAGGTCACAAAAGATGATCAGATGACCTCAGGACACAAGAACAGTCATAAATATGAGTCAGTTGCCAAGCATCTAAATTTTGATTATATGTCTGTGGGGATGTTGCAGTGGTCATAAGCGTGGAAAACGGTCATAAGTCACTTTTTTCTACTGTTGTAACTTCGAAGAGTCACTAAACAAATTGTTGTAAGTCAGGGGTGTCAAACTGCCGGCCCGCGGGCCAGACACATCATCCAGAAGCCACACCCACCTCATTGCCAGCAATGGCAAAACCGTCCCGACATTGCGTGATGCCACGTGACGTCGTAAGTTTGACATGTCTGTTGTAAGTCAAGGACTGTCTGTATGTGTTATGGAACATATAATTTACCAAAGTCATAGTTGTTTTACCAATGCATACTGGTAATAACTCTCTCATGTTTTCAGTATTACCTATGTAGTGAAATCAGGTAAGATTTGTTTAGGTTACAATTGTCTCTTCCAAAAGCTTAAAAATTCTCTCGAATTTCAATGGGGCCTCAAGCAAAGATCTATTAATGCAGATATGGACAGAAAAATATGAAATTGTTGCCGTGTTAGGTAATATTATTTACAATGTAAGTCAAACTATAATTTAACATAGGGTTATTTACAGAATTTAATAAAGAACTGAACACGCACATACACAAACACATTCACACGGATACAGCCACTCCTCATTTGTTGGCTATTTCTTTTAGTGACTATTCAAAATACTTTGATCATAATAATAATACAGATTGATAAAAATGCCAAATCTAGTCTAAAAATCTGGCTGACTGTGCGACAAACCAGTAATAATTTAAACATTCATTTTCTGACCAATATGCATTTATGATCAAATTTCATATGCCTGTTAAAAGAGGGCTTCATTGTGAAACTCGTCAGTTTCAGGCAGCAGCTGAGCCAGCCATCTCAACAAATTGAGGTCATAGAGCTGAGTACATTAACTTGTAATTTAGAGAAGCACTGCATTTCAGAGAAAGGCAGTTCAGGAAGAAACAGCTAGTTTAAGCAATAGTTACATCTTGCAAAGGGTGAAATAAGGGATAAAACAAGGCATTTACAGGACATTGTATGAAATAATATTATCTGAATGGGACAGCAGTAACCAGTGATCTTTCAAGCATCTCTGTCTGTCTGTCATGTATTCACTTAGTGAATATCATATAATGATCAAGTCATTGAAACAGAACATGGTTGTTAAATGAGGACAGGGTCTAGAGATACAAATAGATAATCTCATATACGAAGACTATCTATGCCTGGTAAGTCCCAATACAAGGATGAAACCAGTGCCGCAGGTTAAGTACTCAATAACAAACAATAAATATAGTTAATAACAAATATAACAACTTACAAGAAAGGTTTTAGTCCCCCCTCTCCCCACTGGGGGAAAGTTTTGAGACATCTAGTATGAGACCCCAGCATTAACAGCCATAAGATCTATAATCTATGAGTGTAATCAACCAAGAAAAGGCACAATTTCTGTCCTATTTAAAGGATTACTGAACAATTTACTTTCATCAATAACTTGGTTTCTATAATTAAGAATTAACTATTCAGTCATGTATTGTGTTTTAGCTTTTGCTTTAGTACAAAATGTCGGCTTTACTGCTTTGCATCATTCACAATTATATTAGGAAATAAATCTGAGTTCAATGAATATTATACCCATCATTGTGCAGATGGATAACAGCCTAAATAATAGATACAGCTGCTAATAACATAGCTCAACAATTATTTTCCAGATTTCATTTTCTGTGTAGACTTGCACAAGAGCATACATGCTTAATAGCAAATACAATTAATCATAGATAAGGAAATCTATTTTTCTTTTTTTTATATTCTACTTGCTTAATTGCCTAAAACCATCTTCACAAGTTGCCTTTGCATTTTATAATTAGACCTTAGGACTTTTAAGCATGTCCCAAGCAGTAATTATCACTGAGGAACAAATACTGAATCAAAGTGATTGCTTTCATCAAATTAGCTGAATTATTGATATGAGTAGGGAAAAACAGTTAATGTTCTGTCATTTATATCATGAGTGTAAAGTAACCACTGTGGTTTAATGGGATTTGACTGATTTCAGTTGATTCTCCCTGAGTCTATGGAGACTTCGTTTCAACCTGTCAATTCCAGTTTTGCATACATACAATATTTTTTGCTACAAGTACCTTGAATTTGACTTAGGTTCTCTGGAGAGCCAAATGAAGCTGCTTGAAGATATTTCACCTGTCATTTTTAACAACCATCAAGAAGATGGAATTGTATCACTTTGTGGAGTGATTGAATTTCAGTTGACAGAGCAAGTGTGAAACTTAAAGTCCCTTGTAAGTCATTTATTATTCTATCTACTTGACCCTAAGTTGCACTTTTGAAAAATGAATATAAATCTGGGCAGTATTGGACACATATTAAGAGTCTTTTTTTTTTAAAAAAAAATACAATTTAGTAGGTGTGTATTCTTAACATTTTCAGATGAGTGGTGAAAGGCATTTGTGAAACTTGATAGATGAAATTAAGCCAAGCAGCAAAACATAATTTTCTGATCTAAATGCTTTGATGGTAAGAGACCATAAAATATAATTTGAACACCACCCAAAACGAGCTAATGGAAACTGCTTTTGTTACAAGAGCCTATACGATACTTGATTTAGTCTAATAATCAACAATTTCCACAAGCACTAGAAATAAATAGAACTAAGTCCAGTAAAAGTCACGCTACATTTGCAGTATCTATGCCAATCTAGCTATAGCAGGATCTTTTTTTTTTCTGATGTCCACCTGCCAAGACAGGCACACTGTCTATGTGATCACATCATGCTCCACTGAAAGAATATTTGTTAATTTGGATTATCAGTGTAACAATCTAATGGAAAGGAAGGACTTTTCTTTGAAGACTGTTTTTTTGCAGAGTGAAATACATGAAATCCAGCAATTACAGAAGGCTAAGCAAGCTTTCAGTACATTATTGCCCTACAATATCTATTGAGAGCTCTGTAGCTAGAAGGGGTCAGGGGAAGTAGCAAGGAAAAAAGAATGCTGTAATGCAGGGATGTCCAACTGCAGGTCCGCGGGCCAGACGCATCATCCGGAAGCCATGCCCACCCCCTTGCCAGCAATGGCAAAACTGTGCCGATACGTTGCGCGACATCACATGACTTCGCGAGTTTGATATATCTGCTGTAATGGAAGGGGGGAATACATTGTATATACAGAGGTGTAATCTATAAATTTTGCTACAAAGATAATTTCTTTTTGAAAAACAAAAGGGAAAATGAGTCCACCTTTCTTACTCCAGCAGATTACTGCTGATCTGGATTCTATCCTATTTGGGGGTCATTTTTATTCCTTTGCAAGCACTTAATAGGAACATTTTAGGCCAATGAAATGATGGCAATAATAGGATTAACATTTATTAATTGGATTGCCACAATTTCTCAATTTTCATAAAGTAATTAGTAATATAAGAATTTGATCTATAGTTCAGTGGTTCTCAACCTTTTTAATGCCATGACCCCCAACCGGTTGTAAGTCGAGGACTACCCAACTGGTCGTAAGTCGAGGACTACCCAACCGGTCGTAAGTCGAGGACTTTCCCTGCCCGGGAGTGCCGTGATGCGTGGTGCCGCCCCCTGCACCGGCCAAGGCATAGCTGGCAAGCGGCAGAGATGGTGCAGGCTGACCACCGGCTGGGCCACCAGCTGGCCCAGCCCAAGGGAGGTAAGGCACCCGCTGGGCCCCACGCGTGCCAGCAACCCTCCCTGCGCCCGCCGGCCTCCCACCTCCCATCCCTGGCACTCTTTTACTCAACAGGTAGGGGTGGAAACTTCCAGACACCTTGCCTTCGCTGCAGACAACTTGCAGCACCGTTTGCAGAATGGGACTTTTGGCAGGCTCAGCAGGGCAGAGACAGCCTGGACAATTCCTATTGGCAATTGACAATTCCTATTCAAGAGAGTCTATTCTATTGGCTTTCAAAAGCCAATAGAATAAAAGGGAGTAGCACAGCTAAAGAAAAGGGGAAAAAATGGTGGACTGCGTTGTTTGGCGACCCCCATGAAATGGTCATTCGACCCCAAATGGGGTCCCGACCCACAGGTTGAAAACCACTGCTATAGCTAAAGTATACAGTTTATAAACTATAACTATAAACTACAGTTCATATAGTACAAGCAATAATATTGTGTTCAGTGTGACTCAGGAAATGATGCACAAGAACTTTCCATACTGCTGCATCAATATCTAAATGCATTTCTTGTTGGATTCGAATTATGCTAGCTGCATATTATCGTTTTTAATTACATTCACTCTGAATAACTGGCTGGATTCATTTATAAAATCAAACTATGGTTTAGTGGACTCTAATTTATTTATGAAGCATTTATGGGCTTGGTTCATATACTATGTTAATCCATTACCTGTGATTTGCAAAACATACTGATTCAGTTCAGTTCATTCAATAGCTAATTTGAAACCAAATCACATTTTTTCCATAATAACTCTTGCTTATGTGATTCAGTACAAAATCAATTGTGTATTACAAATGTCCGTATTAGAAGGAAAATATAAAATTTTGTTACAGTCCATGTACCTAATCTATATTTTGAAAATAATGTTAATAATGATAAAAATATTGAATATGCCATCTGACTCTCAGTAACAATCAGAGAAATTGCCATAAAATTAATAATTAATGGCAATCACCACAGATGGAATGAAGTGAACTTTCTCCAGTACAGGAGATGGAGAATCCACCAATGGGTTTTCTCTGTCTGCCTGCTCTTGAGACCAAGTAGCCAAACTTGACATGCCCCCTGTGCTAGGAGATCCAGTCTTGACTTAGTCTCAAGCTCTTGAAGACGTGTCAGGTTTGGCTCTCAGAGATATTAGCAGGTCAGAGACCCATTTGTGAATTCTCCCCTCTTAATAGTTTCCCCCAGCAATTTAGAGCAGCATTCACAGCCTGGGAATTTCTCCCTGCTGTTCCCCCGCAGTGCTGGGCTCAGCGCTGCCTCAAATCGGCTGATTTGAGGCTTCAGAGGTGGGATGGGGGGGCAGCTGCAGCCTTCTCATTTTCCCTTCCCCACGGCTTTGAGGGAAACTTCCCAACTCCATTTCACGATCCTTCCAACGTTGGTTCTCCCTGAGCAGCTTACAGCGCTGCCACAATGAATGATAAACTGACTCCCCAGACCTCCGGGACCGTCTCTGGCAGCTCAGAACAGCCGCGTGCGCCATTTTAGTTGCCGTTGAAGGCAACGAACCTTTTTTAAAAAAGCAATACTGGGGCCCTCTTCTTCTCTCAATCAAAACTTGTTCGCTGATTATTTCTCTCGTGCAGCGTCCAGCGCTGCTGCTAGCTTACCTCTCAATTTTGAAAAACTTGCCCTTGAAGCCTCTGGAGGCTGTCCTTGATGGCCAAAGCAGCGGCCCCATTTTGGTTGCTGCCGAAGGCAATGAGAAGACAAATGGAGCTCTTTGCCACCATCTACTTGCTTCCAAGGGTCTGAATCCCCATTGATACTCAGACTAAATCCCTCGTCGCTTTGAGCTTAGGGTTCTTGGCCCCACTGCAAATGGCTTCATGGGCCTACTGTGGCTGCCATTTTGGACATGCCACGCGGCCCTCCTTTTAGGCCCCATACAAGCCAGTGACTGCCTTCTAGGCCTCATAAGCCTGCGTCCATTACAGTTACAGTTCCAGTATCCACAGACTAGGCTGAAATTGCTCAGGCCACCATCTCAATTCGGAGCCGCCATTTTGAACCTCCTCTCACATTTCCTTTGCCAGGCCTTCCTCTCAGGCCCTCTGCGCCCTTCAGTGGGCCATCTGGTGCACCTTGACTGACCACCTAAGGCCTCCGGGCGGAGTCCATAGTGGGTCCCAACTGTGCCTTCGGTCTTACCTTAACAACCATGACCTAAGCCTCAGAGAGACTTATTATCTGGCCAGGTGGTCAGGGGAGCAGTCCTCATTACTTATTCCAATTTCTCTTCCTGCCAACCGCTTGCCTGCCACAGCTCCCCCTCAGGTTTCCTGAGATAGCTCGACCCAGGATGGAGGACTCCAAGCTGCCTCAACCCATGAGCACTGCCTCCCCATCCTCCAGTTACGGCTGGCACAAAACCTCAAAACAGGAGGCAGCAGGCAAGTTAAAGAACAAGGCTAAGGCCACCCTGAAAAAGCCTTCCAAGTTGGCGGAGAAGCAAGCCAGCCATAGGCACCAGGCTCTGGAGAAGGAGTTCTCCAGAGCACAGAGACAGGCAGGATCTGAGATGGATCAATTGGTGGTTCCTGAATTTGACCTTCCCTTAGGTCCTTCAACTTCTGTTAAGGGTGTGTGGTCCCTGGCAAATACCTCCACCATACATTGCCCCCCTTCAATGCCAATTCAGCACACAGCAACCAGTCCGCCAACCCTTCCCTCAGGTTCGATTCCGGAGGCCCCCTTCACTCCGACAGCTGCCAGACTCAGGGACCAGACTTCGGAGACATTTTCTCTCCGATGGCTGCCTGGAGGCCCTGCTGTCCAAGGTGGTGGACCGCACACTTGCAGAACGGTCCTACCACCGGTCCAGACAGGAGGCTCCCACATCAGCTATTCACCTTATGTCCCTCCAGCGGGGATTCCTATGTATCAGGAATGCACGTCTCCCGCACACTGCTGAGTCAGCGAATATTCATCTCTGCAGGGTGGTGACCAGCTGGACTTCAACCTGTCAGAGAAGCAGGAACGTCCCCCAGAACCCTCTCCACTGGGAGGCCTATTCAATCCGGCTCTGTTTCTCCCCTTGCTCCGCAAGGCCATCACAACGGCTAACATAGGGTCCAATCAGTTCCCTCAGCCACAGGCCACATTGGATTCTAGCCAAATCCGATATTCTTTGAAATGGTGGCAGCCGAGCACCACATTCCCTGTCCTTCTATATTCCTTAAGGGGATCAAGAAGCAATGGGTTTCCCCTTCTTCTTTTCCCTCTGTAGGCGGGGCAGATAAAAAGATATTTAGTACCTCCACAGACCTAACTGAGGCCCTGGAGGTCCCCAAGGTAGACAAAGCCTGGACCCCTCTGGTGTCCCAGACCACAATCTCTGGGGACATGGCAGAGGCACTTAAAGTGGAGGACAGAAAATGAGACTTAACCTTTCGAAAGACCCATCAATCAGCCACATGGGCAATTAAAACGGCCACGTGCGCGTCCTTCTTTGTCCGAGCCAACCTTTTATGGCTTCATCAGCTCCAGGCCAGAGTCCCTTCCGAGGACATTCGGACCCACCAGGACCTAAGCAAAATGGTTGCGGTGACAGAGTACGCTGCAGATGCAACTCTACAGTCAGCCAACTTTGTTTCCAGGTCCCTAGCTTCCAATGTTACAGCCAGAAGGATGCTATGGCTAAAACACTGGCAGGCTGATGCTAAGGCCAAATGGAACCTCGCAACTGCCCCTTACCTGGGCAACAATCTCTTTGGGGTGGCTCTGACTCCATACCTTGTGGAAAACAAGAACAAATGGAAGGTCATGGCTCATCTTACCAAACGGCCCAACAAGCGTGCCACTCCCTATTCCCGCAGGCAGCCCTTTCGGCTGGCAGCAGGTTCAGCAGCCACCCAGCCCTCCCGCCCCTACACGCCCAGACAGGACTGGCCATATGACCGTCCATATGACAGATCGGGATTTCGACCCAGGCAGCAGAACCAGAACAAGTGGCCATTTCGAGGGGCAGGACGCCTCTACAGGAAGTCCAAGTGACTCTCATACCACACTTCCCATAGGGGGAAGACTTACCCACTTCTTCCATCAGTGGGAACTCACAACCACGGACGCCTGCGTCTTACAAACAATCCAGTTTGGCCTGTCCCTAGAATTTCTGGCCAGTTCCCTGGGCCGCTTCATCACCTGTTCCCCTTCATGGGATCCAATAAAAAGGGGGCTTATGCAGGAGGCCATTCAACACTTACTAGACATTCAGGCCATAGAACCAGCACCACCAGATCAGAAGGGAAGGGGATTCTACTCCATCCTCTTCGTAGTTCCCAAGACCTCGGGGGGATGGAGAGCAATTCTGGACCTCAAGGGTCTGAATCATTACATCACATACAAAAAATTCAAAATGCAATCACTCCAATCCATCCTGGGAGGCATCCGACAGGGAGACTTCCTGGTGTCACTAGACCTCATGGAAGCATATCTCCACATCCCCATCCTTCCAGATCACCGGTGGTTCCTCAGGTTCTGTTACAAGGGTCATCACTTCCAATACAAGGCCCTCCCATTTGGCCTCTCCTCGGCACCCAGGGTGTTCATCAAGATCCTTGCTATGCTGGCCGCCCATCTATGGAGGGTACCAGTATGCATCCAGTGCTATCTGGATGACATTTTGATCCAAGCATCCTCTTTCTGGGCAGCCCAGTCAGATCTAGAATTAACTGTTCAGGTCTTACAACAGCATGGGTTCTTGGTGAACTTCCAAAAAAGCCAGACATTCCCTCATCCAGACTTCTGCACCTGGGAACCATCATAGATACCACAAACTGTATGGTCTATCTCTCCCAGAAGCGGTTCAACAGCATCAGGGACCTAGCTTGCCGAGCATACAAAGACCGCACTGTCTCAACTACTAGGGAAAATGGTCTCCTGCACAGCCATAGTTCCCTGGGCCAGGCTTCACTTGCGGGAGCTCCAATGGCTCCTCCTACCATTCCAGCGGTTGAACACCAGCGCATCCCGCCAGCAGGTGAGGCTCTTGGTCCACATCCTCAGGTCTCTTCACTGGTGATTCTCACAAGCCGTAACCAAGGGTTCACCTTTCAAGGAGCTGAATCGCTTCACCATCACGACAGACACCAGCCTATTTGGCTGGGGAGCCCATCTACAGTCTCAGTTTGCACAGGGCCATTGGTCCTGCACAGACTTGAGACACAACATCAATTGGCTGGAACTCAGGGCCATTCACTTAGCTCTTTGCCAATTCCACCACCAAATCAGAGGCCGTCACATATTGATCCTCATGGACAACATGGCATCCAAGGCCCACGTGAACTGGCAGGGGGGCACCAGGTCCAAGTCCCTTATGTCTGAGGCCCGGTTGCTGGGATCCTGGGCAGAGTCCAACCTGGCCTCTCTCAGGGCCGAACACATCTTGGGGGTCAAGAACCAACAGGCAGACTTTCTGAGTCACTCTACGATAGACCCCTCGGAATGGGGACTACATCCAAATCTTTTCTTCGAGATATCCCAAAGTTTCAGCCATCTGGTCCTCGACCTGTTTGTGTCGTCGAGCAATGCCCAACTCCCCAGGTACTTCTCCCGCTATTACTTCCCAGGGGCAGAGGGGATGGATGCCCTGCAGACTCCGTGGCTGGAGGGCCTCCTTTATGCCTCCCCCCCTCCTGCTCATTCTAGCGACCATCCGCAAACTGCTCCAGGAGCAGGCAGAAGTGAACCTTGTGGCCCCGTACTGGCCACAGAGACCCTGGTTTGCCGACCTAATGAATCTTTCCCATTCTCCTCCATGGAGGATTCCCCCGCATTGCATATCCTTACACCAGGGGGTCCTCCAACACCCGGACCCTCGGTGATTACAGTTAGCCGCCTGGCGCTTGAGCGCAGCATCATGACACAAGAGTTGTTCTCACCATGGGCAATGATTCAGGCCTCTCATAGGCTGGCGACCAATCGCATTTATGATTCCACCTGGAAAATTTTTTGCCATTGGTGCAGAAGGCGGCAACTGGATGTCTACAAATTAACTATTCCTCAGATCATAGACTACCTTCTCGACAGTCTGGACAGAGGCCTGGCCCCTGCGACCATTCGTAGGCAGGTGATAGCCCTATCAACGTTGTTCACTTGCGTGGATTCAGTTCCTCTAGCTCACCATCCTAGGATACGCACCTTCATCAAAGTTGCATGCAACACTAGGCCTCCCGTGGTATACAGGTATCCCTCTTGGGAGCTGCCTCGTGTGCTTCGCGCACTCACAAAAGCGCCCTTTGAGTCCATTGCTAATATACCATTGCGGGCCTTATCTCACAAGGTTGCATTCTTAATTGCCATCATGTCAGCAAGGCGTATCTCCAAGCTGGCTGCTCTCTCGGTCAGGAACGATCTTTGCATCTTCCACCGAGACTGGGTAATCCTTCGGTTGTATCCCAGCTTCATGCTCAAGGTCAACTCACTCTTTCACTGGGCACAGGAAGTCATTTTGCCTAACTTTTGCCCCAATCCTTCCCATGACTTGGAGCAGCAGTGGCACACACTGGATGTCCGCAGGGCCCTGTGGCATTATATCAAGCCCCCACCCTTACTCTAATGAGATTTTGGTATAAAAGGTAAAATAATGTTTGTAGAAAAAAACATTCCAATTGTTTGAAACTGGTTATTTCTTTTCGTAGACATGAATTCCTAACCATCATGAAATATGCATGTTGATGACATGATGAAAGTGCTACCCCTTCACACTTGTGATATTGCACGCAATTACTTAAAGGCCAGAATTTGCACTGCAATGCTAGGACGCACGTTTCATCTTGTGTCCCCTTTACCCTTCCTTCACAAATGATTTAATATATTTTTGTTTTAGACATGAACAAAAAAATTTGTTATGCTGATCTCCATTCTTTGAAACAATGCCATACTGATTTATTTATTTATTTGTCAGTAAGAGAGATGACATTGACAGGTATATGCAGGAACAGTTACCTAGGCAAAAGAGGATGAAACACTTTAAAGTCAGCACAATAAGTTAAGATTCAGAAGTGGCTGGTGACTCCCTATTTCTCGCTTTCCCTATTTCTCGCTCTCAGTGGTGAGATGGATAGTGAATAATTTTAATAAATAAAATAAATAAATAATTCACTGATTTATATGAAGGAGGATGAGGTATAGCACAATCAGATTTGCAAGATTCTATGATAGCCATCTCAATAAAAGTAGTTTTAGCCTTACTCTGGAGCTGATTACCTAGCTTGTTTTACTTTAATTTTAGGCTACACAGTTCCAAAATGACTCAGGGAGGTTTTAAAAGATCAAAAAATACAATCATATGTAAAAAGAACATGCTATGTTATATGTTGTCGTTGTTAATTGCGAAGTCGTGTCCGACCCATTGCGACCCCATGGACAATGTTCCTCCAGGTCTTTCTGTCCTCTTCCATCTTCTGGAGTCCATTTAAGTTCACATCTACTGCTTCAGTGACTCCATCCAGCCATCTCATTCTCTGTCATCCCATTCTTCTATTGCCCTCAATCTTTCCCAGCATTAGGCCCTTCTCCAGTGAGTCCTTCCTTCTCATTAGGTGGCCAAAGTATTGAGTTTCAACTTCAGGAACTGGCCTTCTAAAGAGCAGTTGGGGGTTGATCTCTTCTAGGACTGACTGGTTTGAACGCCTTGCAGTCCAAGGGACTCGCAGGAGTCTTCTCCAGCACCAGAGTTCAAAGGCCTCAATTCTTTGGCGCTCAGCTTTTCTTATGGTCCAACTTTCACAGCCATACATTGCAACTGGGAAAACCATGGCCTGGACTATACGCACTGCTATGTTATATAAGAACACAGAAATAATGTAAAAAAACTACAACATAATATATTTACATAGTCACATCTCTCAACTAAATTGGACCTATATGAAACATTTGGACTGAAAAGCCTGAGGAAAAATCAGGTTTTAGTGATTGCTTGAAGGCAGGAAAGATAGAATGATAGAAAAAAGTAGAAAAAGGAAGAACTTTTATTTATTTATTTGTTTGTCTAATTTATATAGCTGCCCACCTCACAAAATAAGTGGCTCTGAAAAGCACACAACAAAGTTAAAAAAACAAGAATACCCAAATAACAGCAATTATTATTACTATTAAAATATTAAAAACTATAAAATGCAACTAAAATAGATAAACAATGGGCAAAGGGATGTCAATAATAATAGAACTACTTCACTAATTTGCTAGTTCTCTAGGATCCCCAGATCTGATGGCTCAACTATCCCTTGAAGGACCTTCAAAATTCTTAGAAAACTTGCATGATTTTATTTTTCTTTTTTTAAAACGTATAACTGAATAATTTTGTCATAGTCTCCTTTGATGCCCTATATGCAAGTACATTATTGTGTTAGATATCCTTGAAATTGCAATTGGATAATGCTTACAGGGAATTTTAAAAACTATGTATTCCCAATAGATTTGGAAACTCCAGATTTGGAAAAATGTTCTAGATTTAGATTTTACAAATGCAGGTGAAAATTTTGAATGAGAAAAATGCATACTATTTTCATTTTGTCAGTGCTTTTAAATTCTTGGTGTTGAGAATCTAAAAATCAAAGAGACCTACAGCTTTTAGCCATAAAGATATATTGGATAGTTTTATTGTATTTCTTAGGACAAACTATTTGACAAAGAGGCTATGTAAGTAAATATGAAAAGTGCATTTTAATTCAAGTCAATGTATTTTGTGAAAAATACCCAAAGGCCAAATATTTTGCTTTGTTTATTATGAAATTAAATGCCTGGCTGAGGCTCGTGTACCCATTTCTTTTCTATAAATTACTTTTTCATCTGCTTAAAGTAATTTTTCTTTTAACATTGTTCCAACACAGATAGTTAAGGGAAGTGGTTTTAACTATCTTTGCCTGTATATTCTTTTTAATCTTTCTAAAAATGAATGTGCATCCTCATTCACATATACATTAGTGTTAAAGTATGAGTGCCTTCTGTTGTGGCCTGGGCCTGCTGAAGCAATTCAGCAAGCCCAGAAATGTTGCAAATGGTCCTGGGCAACTGAAAAGCTGCCCAGGACCAGACTTGCTGGCGCCAGACTTGTGCGCATGCGCAAGGCGCGAAAAAGGTTCTTCCCTATTGGCTGGACTGCCTGGGTTTGGGAGACTCTAAAAAGCTTGCGTGCCTGCTTGGTGCAGAGTTGAGAGAATTGAGGAATGAATAAAGAAGTGTTTGTTTACAACATGTCTCTTGCTTCAATGCCGCGAACCTCAATACATAAAAGTGGCTACGAAGGTGGGATCGCTGCAAGGAAGAAGGCAATAAGAAGATGGTAAGCCTCATCTGAAGAGCCTGAAACCTGGGAAGTCGGCGTCCAGCTCTGCACTCACCTGCCAGTACAGCATTGCTGGAGGTGAGCTTGGCAAAGGGCCCTTTCCCCAACAAAGGTTTGCAGCAAGACATTTCGAAGCTGAAGATGTCAAAGATAGGACGCTTGTCAGAATTCGACGTTTCTCACCTGGAATGCTGGAACTCCTATGTGGCCCTGGTAGAGAATTACCTAAGGGTTAACCAGGTCCAGGAAGACATCCGGAAAGTGGTAACCCTGCTGTGTGTCTGCAGTCAAGTCACTTTCAACATGGCCGAAAACCTAGTAGCCCTACATCGCTGGAGTCTGTCACCTACCCAGACTTAAAAAACATGCTGAAGGATCACTTCCATCCAAAACTGTCTGTGATTGCGTGGAGGCATGCTTTTGAGCAGAGGGACCAGAAGTCGGGTGAGTCTGCTGCCGAATTTATCGCTGCCTTGAGACAAGCTGCCAGGCCTTGTGAATTCAAGGACCTGGAAGAACGTTTACGAGACCGCTTCATCTGCGGCCTTAGAAGCAGAGAACTGCAACAAAAAATCTTTGCTAAAGCTGAAATCACTTTCCAAGATGTCTTGTGTGAACTTGCAGCTGAAGAAGCAGCAGGTGGCGCTGTAAAGGCCTTGCGGCTCGCCAGAAATGCTCCAGCCGTCCTGACCGTCCATCAAGAGGTTGCTCAAGTTTCAGACCTGGATCCTGAAGAAGAGGTGGACAGACTTCACCAGCTTGCGGTAAGAAGGCCACGAGAGAAACCAGACAAGGCCCCAGCAGCCCTTCAATGTCTCGGTTGCAGAGGATGCCACAAGCTCACGGACTGCCAGTTCCGCTCCACCATTTGTCGGGCATGTGGTAAGCACTGTTTGTTTGGGTCACCAGCAGGTGCAACCTCAGGAAGAATTCCTTCAGAAAGGTACTGGGATCCCCATCCAACACAGGGTGGGTTTCTGCACATTGCGTAGAAGCATTTTGCGGACAGGGACACACAAGCCCCTTAAACAGAAACTTCACATTGATGTGAAGTTACAAGGAGTTCCCTTATTGATGGAGCTGGACACTGGGTCAGCTCTATTGATCATTTCACACAATACCTTTAAAAGGATTTGCAGCAGTAGTGGCCTTCGAGTCAAACTCAGGCCATCGAACTTGATTCTTACTGACTTTCAAAATTCAAGGGTTAGTGTACCTGGAGAAGCCACGCTCAAAGTGCAGCATAAGGCTTTCCAAGGCCTATTATATATGGTGGTTGTTGGGGGCGATCGTACGAGTCTAATTGGACTTGATTGGTTCGAGGCCCTGGGAATCCAGGTAACTGGCCTACACAGCCTGCAAACTCCAGGAATTGCAGAAGTCTGCAGAGAGTTTATGGATGTGTTTAGTTCAGAACTTGGTTCACACAAGGGGCCTCTCATTGCCTTGCGGTTAGACCCAAGCATTACACCGGTTACACCCTCAAGGGCAAGATTAATGCTGAGCTGGACAAGCTGCTCCAGCAAGGCATCTTGGAGCCTGTGGACTCTAGTCCATGGAAAACCCCCATAGTAACGCCTCTAAAGGCTAATGGGGAAGTCTGAATTTGCGCGGACTATAAATGTACTTTGAATACAGCTTTGCAACAGCATGCATATCCTGTACTGGTAGTGAGTCATATTCTGGCCTTCCTCAAAGAGGGAAAGCTGTTTGCAAAGCTTGATTTAGCACAGGCCTTTCAATAGCTGCCTATTGATGAGGCAACTTCTGAGGCCCAAACAATAGTGACCCATAGGGGCGCTTTTAAGGTAAAGAGGTTACAGTTTGGGGTGAATGTTGCTCCTGGCATATTTCAGAGCATCATGAAGTGAACACTCGGGTATTCTGGGGGTGTGCCCCTACTTTGATGACATCCTCATTGCAGGGGAGTCATCACAGAATTTGGCTGAGAGGTTAAGGGCTGTGTTGCTGAGGTTCCGTCAAGCGGGTCTCAAATTGAAAAAAGACAAATGCCAAATTGGAGTCAATTCCACAGAATTTTTAGGGTTTAAAATCCACCCTGCAGAATCCAAACTGAAGGCCATTCAGGAGGCCCCAAGTCCCAAGTCTAAAAGTGAGCTTCAGGCTTTCTTGGGACTTCTCAACTTCTATCATGCATTTCTTCCCCATAAGGTTGCAGTGGCTGAGCTGTTACACCAGCTTTTAGATAAGCAAGTTTCATGGCAGTGGACTAAGGTCCATAACAGGAGTTTTAAAGAAGTCAAGGCCTTGCTCTCATCAAATGCTGTGTTAGCACACTTTAACGAGCAACTGCCAGTGTGCATCGCTTGTGATGCATGCCCTTATGGAGTGGGTGCAGTACTCAGTCACCTGAAGGCTGATGGGACATAAGTCCCTGTGGCCTACTATTCAAGGACTCTGTCATCTGCAGAGTGGAATTACGCTCAGATTGACAGAGAAGCCTTGGCAATAGTGGCTGGCATAAAGAAATTCCATGATTTCTTATATGGTTGCCACTTCACGGTCTATACAGACCACAAGCTTTGCTGGGGTTGTTTACAACAACCAAACAAACCCCACACATCATATCCCCACGTATGCTGAGGTGGTCTATTTTCCTGTCAGCATATGACTACATGCTCATTCACAAACCTGGGAAAGAAATGGGCCATGCAGATGGCCTCAGAAGGCTACCTCTCACACAAATAGAGGAAGATCCTGCACCTGCTGTTAATATTCTCTTTATTCAGGAACTGCCTGAATCTCCCCTAAATGCTAGGGACGTGGCTCCAGAAACAGCCACTGATGACATGCTTGCACGTGTGCTGACATGGGTGTTGTCAGGATGGCCTGACATGTGCCCAGATGCTGTGTTTCAAAGCTTCTGGCAAAGGAGGCACGAACTGTCTACATTTAACGAGTGCCTGTTATGGGGTAGTAGAGTAGTTATCCCAGCCTCACTGAAGTCTAGAGTCTTGTCCTCTCTGCATGAGGGACATCCAGGCATTGTATGCATGAAAGCGCTTGCACACAGCCATCTTTGGTGGCCTGGGCTTGATAAAGCTATTGAGGCCCAGGTGCACAGATGCCAGATGTGCCAACAGTCATGGCCTGAAATGCCTCAGGCCCCTGTACACAGATGGGAGAGATACAAACCCCTTGGTCAAGGGTACATTTAGATTATGCTGGGCCCTTTCAGGGGCAATTCTTCCTTAACCTGGTGGATAGCCTTTCCAAGTGGCTAGAGGTTGTACCTGTCTCCTCTACTACTACTGCTAGGACCATCCAGGTGTTGAGAGGAATCTTCGCTACCCATGGACTTCCTGATGTCCTCATCTCTGACAATGGCCCCCAATTTACTTCTTTTGAGTTCCAGGCTTTCCTACAGGCCAACTTGATCCAGCATGCAATGTCAGCTCCTTTCCACCCTTTCACCAACGGGCAAGCTGAACGGATGGTTCGCACCTCCAAAGATGCACTCAAAAGAATCACGCACGGTAGCAGATTTTCACAGTTTAGCAGATTTTCTTCTTGCACACCACACCACACCACACCACACCATGCACTGCCACTGGAAAGAGGCCAGATGAATTCCGCTGGGGTCGCCGCCTCATCACGAAGTTGGACAGACTGCACCCAGACCAGATGGCTTCTCAGGTGTCACAGCCACGGGCACCTAGGAGACTTCAGGTGGGCGATCCGGTCTGGGCAAGGAACTATGGTCCTGGACATCTCTGGGTCAATGCTGTTGTATGCAAGGTCTCAGGGCCAATCTCTTATGAAGTGGCCTCTGTAAAAAAAAAATATGGAAGAGTGGTGCTTTCCTTATCCTTACAGTTTTAATTCAGGATAAGTTAAGTGCAGTGATTTTCCCCCACTAGCATTCCCTGACAGGTGGGGGAAAAGCAATCACCAACTACTTTTCTTAATGTTGAGGAAGATGGAAGCCTGGGTATCAGAAACTTGTGTATTCTTCTTACACCAGAAGTTATTAAATAAAGCTATTACACTGTGTGGAAAGTTTGACAATTATCTGAAAACAAAATACATGATCTTAACTGTTATTCAACTTTGTCACTGAACTGACTGCTCTGTGATATAGGTTGTTACCTGAATTAATTCTATGTGTTATTCAGCAGAGTAGCAGACCTGTGTCAATCCCTATCCATCCAGGTTGATAGGTGAATGGGGCAGTGAAATGGCATGGAATCAAGTGGAAAAAGCACATAGAGAACATCAGTTGAAGTCTGTCTTGCTTAGAGAGGGCTCTGAGTGCTGCCTCTAGCATGCGTGCCATAGTTTGCCACCACTGCTATAATCTATATTCTTAGAACCATGGCCTTTCTCAGTGAAATCAACATTCTGTGTATGGAGCTCATCATGGGGTTGTTGTTGTTGTTTTGTTGTTCAACAACAACTGCTGAATTTGTGTGTTGAAAGAGGTCTTGTGTTCTTTCATAAAAGCAGTGAGTGCTTGTTAATAAAGAGTGTGTTGGTTGATGACTGCAATTAATACAGAGCCCATGTTAGGACTGATTTACATTTCACAAAGCATCAGCCAGGCATTTCATGAACTACCTATGGAAGTCAGGTGTTATGTCAATCCAGCAGCACAAATCAAAGTGACCATGAAGCGCAGCACTCAGCGCCCAGTACCCACAGGAAGTGGGTGTTTATACTGCAACCAAAAGAGTTTAATAACAATTGATCAGACCAAGCCTATGGTCATAGTTGCTGTTAACACACCCAAAAATGTTAACATAGCATTTTGAAGTGTCATTTACCACTTAAAGACTCAGGAACAAAAAGTAGAGATAACTGCTGTGTGCAATGTATTTAATGTTAGTTAAATATAATGATAGTTTGGGACTATCAAATTAGGAATAACGGAAGATTAATATTTTGCCAGGCATGGGGTCGCGATGGGTCGGACACGACTTCTCAATTAACAACAACAAAGTCTTTATTGTTCTGGCTTCTGACTAGTATGGCAATGTGTGAAGCCTTAGTGATACCAGAAAATAACAATCCACTTTGCTCTTGCTAACATATGCAGAAAGTGTTTTTATAATTTATCTTTAAGCAATTCAGTTAGATATTTTTTTTTGTTTTAAAATACATTCTTATAATCTTATTTAAGACAAAAGCTCATTCTGTGACAAAGACGCTCGAAAGCTACCACTGCCCAGGGTATGTTCAAATTTGTCCTTTATTAAGACAGTTATGATTAATAACATGAAGCAGCTTGATCTGCCTACCTCCAGACTTATTCTGCAGCAAACTATTTAGTTTAAAGAAGTTCCCCATCTCAGTGCAGAGTCCCACCGAACAAAATGGACAGAGACATTCTGGAACATCTTTCTTACACAGGCATTTTTGGTTCCAGAAAGTGATGTACAAGTTGATTAAGAACTATGGCACACAACTCATTGGCAACTAACTTGGATGAATTGGGGAGTGTTTAAGAAGACATCTGAGATGTTTTGGTGTCCAAGACAGATGAGAAAAAGCAATATATAAGATTAGTGGTTTTGAGGTATAATCCCCTCTGGCTTTGTTTTACTGGAAAACTGTGTCTTGCATGTCAGCACTATATTACATGGAGAAGGTGAAATGTTTTTCACCACTAGTTTCTGAGAACTGTTTTTGTTTTTTAAAATAAGATTTAGGTTCTTGGTTTGAACAGAGTTGGAGCTTCATGTAGGATAAATAAAGCCTCAATTTTGTCAGAAGAACAAGAAGATGAAATGAGCTTTGATATTAAAAAAAGACAACCATAAATAAAAAACCTAAATAATATTGTTATCATGTATTATATATTATAATAATAATATAGTGGATATCTATACAATATACTATTGTTAGTAGCGTAGGTTATGTGCATATTTCAGGTTAATCTGTATGGCTATGGCTGCTTGAATAGTCTTTACTCAAGAGGGCATGTCCATGAAATAGCTATTGTGTAAAAACAACCATCAATAAATCTGAACCTAAAACATATCTAAAAAGAGAATTAGATAAAATAGCACAGTAAAGTTCCACCTCTTATTGTTGGTGTTGTTTTTCAATATGATTGCATTTCAAAAATGTCTATTATTTCAATCTATTGCAACAAGAAGCAGTTTAGAATTGGACAGTAGTAGGATTCAGCCAGTTTGCACCACTTCGGCAGAACCGGTAGCTAATTTTTTGTTGCTCAGGCCCAGAATGGACTTCCGGAAGCAGCATCCACATAGAGAACCAGTTGTTCACATATTTGAATCCCACCACTGGAATTAGACCAATACATAAACTGTGGGCTAAAGAACAAATTGTCTTCATGATGCTTCTAGATCCCTCTCATTTAAACATTTAAGATGTGCTGATCAAAAATGTTGATCAAATTGAGCTAAATTAGTGTACAACACATTTGTGATACTCAATTTAGCATTAGCATGAAAAATCCATTTGGGATAATAGATGTAGCCCCTAGGATTTAGTAGAATATTAAAAAGAGGATTCTGGTTTTGGATTGCTAATTAAAAATCAGCAATAATGCAAACTTTAATGTTTTTCTCTCATTTTGACATGCCAGTGTGTCTAGTGATGGTCAAAATGCCTTTTTTTTTTTTAAAAAAAAAGATAAGCTGTTACATATATATGTTTAATATATAATAGGAAATATTTGCTGAAAATATCTAGCATATAATATATATTGGATATACTATGAACAGAATAGAGGCATGGGAAGACAAAGCACTACAGGGCCAATACATTAAAAAAATAGCTGGGAAAACAGATAATAACAAGACTTGGTAATGGCTAAGAGCAGGAAAATTGAAGAAAGAGACCAAGGGACTAATTCTGGCTGCACAAGACCAAGCCTTAAGGACAAATGCATATAAAGTCAAAATTGAGAAGACAGCAACAGACACTAAGTGCCGCCTATGCAAAGAAGCTGAAGAAACAGTGGACCACCTGGTAAGCTGTTGCAAGAAAATTGCACAGACTGACTACAAGCAGCGGCATGACAAAGTAGCAACAATGGTGCATTGGAAGATCTACAAAAGATATCATTTGCCTGTAAGCAAAAATTGGTGGGATCATAAAATAGAGAAAGTCATAGAAAATGATAAAATTAAACTGCTCTGGGACTTCAGAATTCAAACAGACAAGCACCTGCAACATAATACCCCAGACTTAACAATTGTCGATAAGAAAGACAAAAAAGTCTGGATAGTGGACGTGGCAGTGCCTGGAGACAGCAGAATAGAAGAGAAAGAACTGGAGAAGATAACAAAATACAAAGACCTACAAATAGAAATAGAAAGACTGTGGCAAAAGCAAGCAAGGGTAGTACCAATAGTAATAGGCTCCTTGGGTGCAATCCCAAAACAACTGGAGCACCACTTGAACACCATTGGCATTGACAAATTCTGCTATTAGTCAATTGCAAAAGGCGGCCTTATTAGGAACTGCTTCCATCCTGCGACGATATCTGTAATACCATCAAACATCCACATCTGCCTATCCCAGGTCCTGGGTAAGGACTCGATAGGTAGACAAAATGCCAAATCCAGTCTGAACATCTGGCTGACTGTGCGATGATCTATAATAATAATAATAATAATAATAATAATAATAATAATAATAATAATAATAATAATAATAATAATAACCGCCCCAACAGCAGAGGAACAAAAGATCAACTCCTAATAGACAAAATGATCTTGGAAAACTGCAAGAGAAGGAAGACCAACCTGAATGTGGCATAGATTGACTACAAAAAGGCATTTGACTCTCTGCCACATGATTGGATAATAAAGTGCCTAGAAATAACAGAAGTCAGTAGAAACATCAGAAAATTTGTGCAAAGATCGACGGCACAATGGAAGACACAGTTGCAGATCAATGGTGAGAGGCTGGGAGAGGTTAATATCAAGAGAGGAATATTTCAAGGAGATTCATTATCACCATTACTATTTGTTATTGCACTGTTTCCTCTGTCAACAATACTGAATAACTCAGGACATGGCTATCAAACATCAAAAACATCTGCCAGACTATCCCACCTCCTTTACATGGATGATCTGAAGCTGTATGGAAAAACATCATCTGAAATAGAATCGCTGCTCAACACTGTCCGTATATATAGCCAAGATATTGTAATGGAGTTTGGCTTGGACAAATGTGCCACACTTACTATCAAACAAGGAAAAATAGTGAAAACTGAAGGAATCAAGATGCCCCACGAAAATAACATTAAGAGTCTGGATGAGGAAGAGTACTACAAATACTTGGGTATCCTTCAAGCTGACAACATCAAGCACACTGAAGTCAAGAAAAAGATTAGAGGTGAATACATCAAGAGAGTGAAGAAGATCTTAAAATCCAAACTCAATGGAGGAAATACCATAAAGGCAATCAACACCTGGGCAATCCCAGTCATTAGGTACACAGCTGGAATAGTGGACTGGACTCAAGCAGAACTAAAAGCAATGGATAGGCAGACCAGAAAAATAATGACAATGAATCATGCCCTTCATCCACGCAGTGACATTGATAGACTTTATCTACCAAGGCAAATAGGTGGGCGTGGAATGCTACAAGTACATCAGATGGTTGAAGAAGAAAAAATGGCTTTGGAAGAATATCTGAAGAACAATGATGAAGATGCACTGAAATTAGTATATCAGGAAGGCTTACTAACTACTGGAGAGACCAAACTGGCCTACAAGAAAGACCAAATGAAGAACAGAATAGAGGCATGGGAAGACAAAGCACTACATGGCCAATACATGAAAAAAATAGCTGGGAAAGCAGATAATAATAAAACCTGGCAATGGCTAAGAGCAGGAAAATTGAAGAAAGAGACCGAGGGACTAATTCTGGCTGCACAAGACCAAGCCTTAAGGACAAATGCATACAAAGTCAAAATTGAGAAGACAGCAACAGACAGTAAGTGCCGCCTATGCAAAGAAGCTGAAGAAACAGTGGACCACTTGGTAAGCTGTTGCAAGAAGATTGCACAACTGATTACAAGCAGCGGCATGACAAAGTAGCAACAATGGTGCATTGGAAGATCTGCAAAAAATATCATTTGCCTGTAAGCAAAAACTGGTGGGATCATAAAATAGAGAAAGTCATAGAAAATGATAAAATTAAACTGCTCTGGGACTTCAGAATTCAAACAGACAAGCACCTGCAACATAACACCCCAGACTTAACAATTGTCGATAAGAAAGACAAAAAAGTCTGGATAGTGGACGTGGCAGTGCCTGGAGACAGCAGAATAGAAGAGAAAGAACTGGAGAAGATAACAAAATACAAAGACCTACAAATAGAAATAGAAAGACTGTGGCAAAAGCAAGCAAGGGTAGTACCAATAGTCATAGGCTCCTTGGGTGCAATCCCAAAACAACTGGAGCACCACTTGAACACCATTGGCATTGACAAATTCGCTATTAGTCAATTGCAAAAGGCGGCCTTATTAGGAACTGCTTCCATCCTGCGACGATATCTGTAATACCATCAAACATCCACATCTGCCTATCCCAGGTCCTGGGTAAGGACTCGATAGGTAGACAAAATGCCAAATCCAGTCTGAACATCTGGCTGACTGTGCGATGATCGATAATAATAATAATAATTTGTGTGTGTGCAAACATGTGCAGACTTGAGTTTTTGAAGAAAAAAGTGTGATATAACATGTCACGAATGAACCCACTGAGGGAACAAAGAATTTAAAAACTAAACCACTGGCTTAAGGGATGTGCCACCAAGATAACTTTGGCTTCCTCGACAATGGTCTGCATTACCTACAGGAAGGGCTCCTGGCAAGGAATAGGCTGCACCTCACAAGAACCAGGAAGAATGCATTCGGAAAACGACTGGCTCAACTTATCAGAAGTGCTTTACGCTAAAATTTAAAGGGGAAGGTGACCAATCCTTAGGAACTTTAGGAACTACAGTATTCCCAAGCATAAATCCCAAGACAACCAATCAAATGATGACATAGGGAATGATGGGAAGCAAGAAACTCAGATATAAAGTAGGAGATATAGGAAGCATACCCAGGGTCAGACCTAAAGTACTCAAATGCCTATACACAAATGTTCAAAATTTGGGGAACAAACAAGGTGAACTTGAAGTATTAGTACAACAGGGCAAATATGATATAGTTGCCATTGACAAAACTTGGTGGGATGAAACTCACGACTGGAGTGTACTGTTGGAGAGATACAAACTGTTCAAAAGAAACGGACCTAACAACAACAACAAAAAAGAACTAGAGTTGCATTATGTATAAAAGATCACTACATCTCTACAGAAATGCCAAAACCAGAATGAAAGCCTCCTGGAATGCATATGGGCCAATATAAAAGGAAAAAAAGAATGGCATTGCCATAGGCATATACTACAGGCCACCCAGCCAAGCAGAAGAAATAGATGAACTTTTTGCTAATCAGTTAACAAATGTATATAAAAAACACACCACATTAGTAATGGGGGACTTTATCTTGACATCAACTGGGAGACAAACTCTTCATCAAGTGCTCTGTTTTGTTATTATCCTACTTTGTACACCTTATGCAAAGATCAATAACTCTAGAGAAGACTCTACTGCTAAGAAAGATGGAGGTAAAGAGACAAAGAAGATAACTATCAGCAAGATTTTGCCTCAAGATACTTTATTAGCAATTTATCTCCAGCTTCTTGGAAATATATTTGGTTGCCCTACCCATTATAATATATTCAATTACATAAATAGCAGGTATATAAATATTAATATAATTCTACAATGTGTTTTTTAATTTCCCCAAAGTTTTCTTTTGTTGTAAAAGAGGCTTCTGTTTTCCTACCTTACTCTTGGTGCTTTAGGACTTTTTTAATAATTTATTTTGGATGTTATTTTGAGCTCACTTAATTGTTTTGAGCTGGCAGGGGTTACTGGCATTATTTTTCTGTTATATATCTGTCCATCACATTGTTGCCTCTCAGTCAGCATTTGCTTCTGAACAAATGAAACTACAAACAAGTTTCCTTTGAGATTTAGCTGAAATATAGGATGTTAAGAATGCTGTGAACAAGTGTAGAGATGATTGTTAATGAAAGACTGGACAATCTACATTCTTCAGCCATTTCATAATTAAGCCAAATATTATAATTTCATGCTTCATGCTCTGGAATTTCACTAAAATGTTACTTAGCTTTGAAAAAAAAACTTGACTGCCTTTCTATCAAATTTAATAATTGTTCCTTTTCTAAAAGATGCTTTCTGATTCTTATATGACTTCTATACATTCCTTGCTATATATTCTCCCTAAGCTTTGGTTGGTTTCCTCATGATTTTTCTCATTCCAGCCATTTCCTCATACTACGCAGCTCTGCTTTTTGACATAATGTTCATATTGGCACACTTGTCTAATATTGGATAGTATTCAGATTTATTGAAAAATTCTTGGCTCTTAATGGTTGCCTCAGATCTCTTTTTTTAATAAAGAGTTTTATTGAATAACGAAAAAGAAAAGAAAGAAAAAAAATAATTAAAAACATTGAACGTGGTAAATCAGCATTTGACAAACATCTCAGTTCATATTGACATTAATTACAGATAAAACTCTTTGCAATAACATCCTTCTAATTTCAGTCTTATCTCATTACAATAACTTCCCTATTTTTGTTTTTTTCCCCCACCATCTATAGAATTTATTCCATATTTGGTAAAAAACTGTTTCATCCTGATTTTTTAATCTTTTAGTTACTCTGGTTTCTCTTCATATCATATAAATCTTTCGCCTCAGATCTCTTAATGGGTTAACTCTATGTTAATCTATTACAATGAACTATAATTTTGAAACTTGCCCAGGATCTTACTAATATTTCATAATTTTTGAACTGAATCAATAGTATTACTGCTATTTATTTATTTAATTTTTATCTCATCTTTATTACTTTATAAATATAACTCACTGGATAACCTATCCAACACACCCCTCCTATTTTCCTCACAACAGCCACCCTGTGAAGTGGGTTGGGCTGAGAGAGAGAAACCCAGATGTCTTTCATTCCTGAAATGGGACTAAAACTCACAATCTCTCAGTTTATGAAGCAGATTAATTCATATTTCAGAAGAGATATAAGTATGATTTCCCCCCCCCCTCCCAGTTTCTTTTCAGAAATAAGTGTCAGGAGCAAAGGATCAGGACCATTCATAAAATTGCAGCATAGATTTATTTAAGCGTACACACAAGAATCTGGTCAACTGAAGTTCAACACAAAATTGGTGCCAGATAAAGGTCAATGGAGGATGCGATGGCTCATCAGTTAAGATTCTGGGCTTGTCGGCTGGAAAGTTGGCAGACCTGGTTCAAGACCCAAGACTTTCCAACTGACACGCCCAGACTTTTTGCTTCCATTCCAGCCCCAGCTCAGCCTGCTGTTCTCTTACAATATTGAGCTACTTGTACTTGCAAATAATAAGGTTAATCCAAATGATAATATCCTTCCCCTCTTTTTTGTTGAATCAAATATCAGAGAATTTTTACATTAGAGCCTGTTTTAATTAAAGAGAGGATTTGTGTTCATAAGTTTCTTGAGTCTTTATCTTGACTTAAATGAAAATACTCAGACAAAACTATTGAACAATCACTTGGAAGAGAAAAAGAAAATCTTAGCACAGTGACGTCAATATATGCAATTACAAGTAGTGCTATTTAATGAAATGTAACATTGAACCTGGAAAGATCAAGGAGACAATGCAACTTTTATCAATCTGAGAAAAGCAGAAAAAATACACTTTAGAGAGACAAAGGGCAAAGCTGCCAAGGAGACCTTGCTAAATGCTTTGATTCAGACTACTGCAATAGTGCAAGAGAGGAATAATAGAATTGAAAATAAGAATTGAGGGGAAAGAAATTATTGGCGTGCATTTGGAGGGAATGAAACAGGAGAGCAGAAGCACCAAAAAAAAAAAAAAAAATCAACATTGTCAGTGGGTGTTTGGAAATAGAGAGAAAGAAAAGAGCAGGACAAGCTGATAATAGTGACCCATTACCTGCATCGATTTCAATTTTGTGACAAATATTTTAAGAGGATCAACAAAGATGGGGGGGGAGGAAGATAAATTAAAATGTACAAAGTATTCCCATGAGAGTGATAAAAGCAATGGTGAATGACAAAGACTGATGAATGTAAATGGCATAATTAAAATGGCACTTGTAGTACTTGGAATGAGAATACGTGTGTGACATTCAGAAAAGAAAGCGGGTAAAATGCTAATTTTGGGGTAATACTATGCAACAATAAACATGGTAAACGTAATAAGCATGAGCCTTGATAATACCATACTGTCTAAAAACTAAGAGATATAGTCTCAAGGGAGGAAAAATATACATCCACTCATTTACTAAAATTTGACTTGGTAGAGATCAATTGTCCAATTATCAGAAAATTTTGTTTCCCTGCAAATGTGTGTCTGTTGTTTGATCTCATTCTCATGTAGACTGTCTGACAGGTCTTAGAACTATCCAGAATAGTTTTATGGCAACCTGTTTTTCTGAAAGGTATCTGACTATTAAATATTGGCATCTTATTTTTAATTTAAATCTTAGGAGGTACAATAATCTTATTGGTATCCAGGTTCCATTCCCAGTCTTACAGGGAGATGCAATACAACCAGGGAGTCTTAATTGCAAAGAATCTATGACTGAATCTCAGTCTGCATTTCTAGAGGCCTTGTCATTGGAGACCTCAATTTTGAGGTCACTCATTCATGGGCTATGACAGTTCTCTCCCATAAGGAACCATGGAAAAAGATGTTTGCCTGATAGTCTGATCCTAGTTTGCTAATAATAAAAGTCTCTATGCAGATTTTGTGTAGTATCTCTGTGACAGCTTCTATCACGGACAAAAAGAAAATATACTACTATTTTTAATAATTTTGTTTGCATTTTTAGCAATATCCAATCAGATTCCGTTCCATTAAGAAATGACTTTTGAGAAACTAATAATGAGCAATATGTAATCATTCAAATATTTTTGAAATATAGTTTGCCTGCGCGTTGAACTTTTTGGAATTCAACAACATCTGAAAGACCACTTTTGGCATCCATATTATAAATAAGCTGCACAAGTTCATTAATCTTAAAAGAAAATAGAATTTATTAACCAGTAATAAACATCATAAATACAAATATTTTAGGGAGGGTAGCTAAAATAAATTACTAATTTAGTAATTCTAGTCATTTGTCATAAAAAGACATTCCTTAGCTCAACTGAGTATTGATTATATAAATCAAGAGAAATAATTAAGCCATTAAATGGTTAAATTATTAATTTAATTATTAAATTAAATTAATAAATTAAACCTAATGGGTTGCCTCTTGAGAACATTTACACATCTATTCAAGTAATGAAGTACTCCAGTCTCACATTTGTGGCTGAAATTACTTTCCCAATAATAATACCCTGCCAGTATCCCTACCTAATTCTGGATTTTTTGAAATATCATACCATCATTTCCAATGATGTACACTATGATATTTCTCCAGCAATGTCTTCCATCAACATTTGGCATACAGTTCACCTATATAAAATAGACAAATCCTAACTTTTTTCCTTTTTAAAAATAAACAATTTAAGTTATTAATAATTAATATGAAAAAAGTATGTTCGTCTTTTTACCCACCTGCTGCATCTTTCCTACACATTATTGTCTTGAAACTGCTTCTTTGTCACCTTGAAAAACCCAGACTATTATATTTATTCATGAAATAAATGCATAATAACTGGTTCTTCAAGGGCAGCACCACAGGTACAACAAATAAATAAACATCTCTTGGAAGAGATTGAATTGCAATTAGGTTGAGAAACATTTTTTGAAGTTTACCTTAATGTAGCCATTGCAGTTGATCTGAGTCCTATCAAATCAAGGTTTTACATGGCGTTAGTGCGATACTACCCTAATCCTAGCAGGATTATAAATAAGGATTAATCCTCTTTAATGATATGATAACTCAAAGTTATACTTTGTTACTGAGCTATTAGCAATTAAATGAGATTTTGCTTTAATATCTTGAAAACTTTTTATTTTATTTATAGAACACTAGTTTAAAAGATATACTGGTAGAAATACTGAATTGAATTGAGATTTAATCACAGTCTCACTCAAATCCATTGAGATTAATGGATTTAAGTTAGTTATGGGATACCCATATTGTTGGACATTTAGTTACATAAGCATATACAGAGTTTAGAAATGACAGCAACAATAAAAATATCCTGTTATTTTATTGTTCTTATTTCCACTCTTTGTCTTGTCATTTACTTAAGAAAGAAATAAGTGAACACGTAGTTTCAAAAGACAACGGTAGAGCAGGACAGGGGAGGAAATAAACTCTCCAATGAACTGCAATTTCATAAAGGTTTTTTTTTTTTAAAGGATGAGAACAAGCCACCAAAATATTAAGTTCATTCCTCATTTCCCAGGTCAGATAGTTTTATATATCAGAATATGCATGTTGCATACTCTATATGCTAAATAAGAGAAAGAATGGATAGTGGTTGAAAAGATGCAAGACAATCAATATATACAGAAGAGGATCTTCCAACACTCCACGTCAAATTTACAACTGGAATTTCGTGTTCAAGTTGTAAAAATTGCTCCCATGGAATTTTTCTCAATTTCCTTATGAATCAGAAAAAATGTTTCCTCACACTATTAAAGTAGTATACTAAGTAGCATACGAAAAATATTTTGAATACATGTGATAACATTTTAAATGTGGGCAATTGTCAGTGACCCTAATTGGCACCAGAATTTCTGTTGCTAAATGAAGTGGTCATTAGGTGATCGTGATACATCACAAGACCAGACACCATTCTGATAGCCACAGTTGTATCTGTAGATAAGGACCATGTTGTTCTTAGTGAGCACTTCACACACTTCCCCTGCCTTGCCGCGCTTGCCTCCACTTCAACTCCCCCCACTCACCTATTTTTTTCCTCTATCAATACCCGTTTGGCCTCCCTGCACTCTGCTGCCATCACCACCTACCTGTGCTATCCCAGCTCACCTTCATTCTTACAAGGGTCTCATGAAGGGCCTTGAGAAGATCCAACAGCTGCCTCGAACAGATGCTCCTTGTCACCAGGAGGAAGCAGACAGCAAAGGTCAGCTGGTGGCTGGGAGCAGCAAGAGTAGTTGGCAGCAGAATGCAATGTGGCCAAGAGGGCAGAGACGGCAGAAGAGATAGGCGGCTGTTGTGAAGGCCTCAAGTCAGCAACTGCCTTCTGTAGGTGTGTGCAGTGGGAGGAAAAAGACAGCAAAGGTCTGCTGGCAAGGCAGGAGCAGAAGGAATAGGAAGCAGGGGCAGAGTGCTGGAGAGTCAAAAGGGTAGAGATGGGGAAGAGATAGGCAGGTGAGGGAGTTGAAGTGCACACTGCAGTCATAAATGCAGGTTATGTGAGGCACTGCAACAGCCATAACTTTGAGGACCCAGTCACAACTACTATTTGTTCACGTTGTTGTAACTTTGAATGGTTGCTGAACGAATGGTGGTTAAGCAAGGACTACCTGTAATGCTGTCATCCCCTAGAACTTCAGTTAGAATGAATGAATGAATGAATGAATGAATGACTAATACATATGTTCAGTGAAATTAAAATTAGCTGTTCCTTTCTAGTATAATATATGAATTGGCCTTGGATGGCCTCCAGTTAGGACTTTTCAGTCTGTAGAGTAGACTAATATACAGTATATGGCAGATTCTTTGCATTACACATAATATTTGATCTTAGCTAAAAGGCTGAGAAGGGTTGTATTATTTTATATTTTTATGATTGTAATGAACAATTTTGTTTTATTTCTAACACGTAACTCCCTTTTGTAAAAAAAAAATATTCTTGTCTTTCAGTGAAACAGGTCTGTCAATCCCCATTGACAACTTAAGCAGTTTTTGAATTTGCTGAGCAGCAGAAGTGGTTTCAAATGCATTTCCGAAATCCTGGATGGTCAATGGGAAATTTCAGTTTAGTTTTGCTGCTACAGAAAGAGAGACAATAATTAGCTTTTTAGGCTTTTATATGTTTAAGATGATAATGCTTGAAAGTTCATCTGAAAGATCACTGAGCATTATAAAAGAGACTTAGTAGTGTAGAAGAGGGCAATTTATTTCATCTTTAAGCATCTTTAATAATTGGCAGCATATTTTGGTACTTAAATATAAAGAGCATTGAAAGCAGTTGGAGTAAGAATTTAGAAAAAAATAATTTAAAATGAAAAAGTTGTTTAGTATTCTACTTGGGTCTTAAATTCAACTTGAAATAAATGCAATTATGTACACATTTCACACAGTCAGCCATGTTATGGAAATAGTTAAATTCAATATAACAATTTTTTTTTGTATACAGTACCTTGTTTTTCAAAGAAAAAAGGTAGAAAGATAGAGAAGCTGGGAAAGCAAGCTGTATATTATAAAACTCATTGGCAGCATAAATCATGCCTTTAAATTCTAATTGACTGTAGTGGTTAAGCCACATGTAGAGAAGGAGTTACTGATATTATGCAATTTTCCCAAAAACTGCTCGTTGGCACTTATTGGGGAAAATGGATGTTGATTGTATATCTCCTAATGGTGATTTTTGATCCTAGTAATGTGAAAGTCTGCTGCTAGAATATCTGATATATATATATATAGGTCTTTGGTTGTTCGGGTTTTCTCCCGCGTAAAATTGGAAGTGTCTTGGCGACGTTTCGACGAAGTCCCATTCGTCATCTTCAGGTGGTGTTTCAGCTTCGTGCTTTGAGCAGCAATGTGTGGTCTTAGCTGTTTCTTCCTTTTAACTGCCAGTGGGGTATGAACTGATTGGGTGGGAGCTTGGCTGTGTTCTGATTGGGTGGAGGTGTGTTCTGAATGGTTAGGGGCTTGGCTGTGCTCTGATTGGCTGGGGGAGTGTTCTGTTTGGTTGTGCTCAGGTTAGTCTGAGTTGCAGAGGGGTTTGAGATTTTGGGCTGCCTTCTATTTTTTGGCTTCACGTTCGTGGTCATGCTTCTCTTCATGGAGGGTGTCAGTTTGCTTCATGTATGGATTGGAGGGGTTTAAAGTGGCTAATGATGCAGCTGTGGTCTGGCTTCTGGTTTGTGGTCGTGCCTCATCATCGGTGTGGCTTTGGGTTTGTTTTTTGCATGGATGTGTGGTGGTGACATCCTGTGTGGTTTTTGTGAGTGTGGGTCTGGTATCATTTTTTGTGTTAGGGAGTCGTTTGTCAATAAGGGCGGGTTTCCAAATGGCTGGTAGGCGGGAGGTATCATCTCGCTTGTTCATGCTGTGTGGGCGTTTTTCTATCTCGATGGCTTCTCTGATTATTCTGTTATTAAAATGTTCACTTTTGGCAATGGTTCTGGTATTTTTAAAGTCAATTTCATGTCCTGTGGCTTTAAGGTGTTGGACCAGGGAAGATGTTGGTTCCTCTTTTTTGACTGAGTTCTTATGTTCTTCAATGCATGCACTTATTCTTGGTTTGTCCGATGTATGTGGTGGGACAAGTGGTGCATGGGATTTCGTATACTCCTTGATTTTCTAATTCAATTTTTTTCAATTTTCTTTGGGGTTTCTAAGGATGGTGGATATTTTTCTGTTTGTGCAGAATGCTGTTTTGATGTTGTGTTTATGGAGGATCTTGCTGATTCTGTCTGTGGTGCCTTTTATGTATGGGAGGAGGGCTTTGCCACTTGAATTTTGAACACATAAGTATGGGGATGCTGCAGTGGTTATAAGTGTGAAAAATGGTCATAAGATACCTTTTTTTTAGTGCCATTGCAACTAGTCAAACTGTTGTAAGTCGAGAACTACCTGTATATGAAAAAAGCAGAACAATTCTTTAGCAAAAACAGTTGCAAGGAGAAAAGAGTTAAGATTTGAAATGTTTTCTGTTTTTGGTTCCTTAAATTATCCTAGATTGTGTGAAAGTCCCTACAAAGCTGGCTATAAAATGAGAACTGGAGCAGTAAGCAGCAAAATTTAGGCCTTGGCATTGTTAAAATATTAGAGAGTCTGATGCTGTAGGTCTACTTTCACTAACAAACTGTTTCAGCAAGCGTCTGTTTAGGCATCTGATCTCTTACTCCATAGCTCCATTCTTGTTTGATCTGTGGCCATTTCTGAAACCTGGTTGAAGATGTACAGAAAACAAATGCATTCGTAAAATTATGATATCAGTTGAAAAGGTGCAGAAAGTAAGCATCTCCTTAAGTAAAATTGATTTATGAAAACCCAAATTATGTTATTTCTTAGCTCCTAACATCAGTGGTTTGACCTGAGCCTAACATCTGGCTTCTTAGATTTGTTTTCTGATTTGCCTGCTGATTTTGATTGCAGTTAGTGTGGGCTCCCAATTAAATCCACTCCAGGTCTTGCCCAACACAAGTTTGTAATCTCATTAGCTAGGGCCACTTAAACTAACTTTACATTTGGGACTGAAGTCGAATTAAGAACAAGTTTATCTATTGTGGGCATAAAGTGGAGGAATGGAATGTGTTGAATATGAAACAAAAAGCAGGCATCTTATCTTGACCATAGTTGAACAGCTGGAGAAGTGTCCCTTGACAATATAATTAAAGATTAAATGAAAAGAGGCAACAAAATAATTATAAATCAATGTTGATATAATACCCAAAGAAACCTGTTACTGAATTAATCGCTTTCTCTTGCTCTCCTCCCAAATGTTAATTTAATTATTTTTACAAACTTGCTCTTTTCCTCTCTCTATGAGCAGTACTGGTTTTCAACTAAAAGAAACATTAATTTCCATGGTATGCAATTACTACCATGCTTTCTAAAACAAGAATTTCTGCATGATCCCATCAGAAATTTACCAAAGCTTGTTGATGATACTACATATAGAAAGGTATGATTGGAAGCAAAATCTTTATAGCTGATGATTAAACAGACTGAAACAGGGAGCTGTGGAATATCATCCGGCTAGCTTATTTAGTTAGGCTAATTATTTCAATCCCTATCTAAAAGCACTGGAAACACTATGGGATATAATTCAGTACTATATAACTGTCAACCTCCAGTTGCATAGACCATACATATTGTCTGAGGTTCATCATATGGCCTCTGTTGGAATAGAAAACTGAATATTGAACAAAATTTGATGATTTTTATAAATCATTAATGTATTTTCTTTTTTTAATTACACATACTCTAATTTCTATTTGAAAGACAGGATTGAAATTTGTTAAACTTGAAATCATTAAAAATTCTTATTACTTGCACTAAGCCTCTTCAACAGACAGCCTAAAGTTATATCTTTGATTTATTGATTATTTTAGAAATTTTCTTATTCTGTACCAGGGGTTATCAATTTCAAATGAATGCAAAATAATCCAAACCTATAATTGAATTGTGTTCATATACTATTAATAGTGTTAAATATTAACACTACTAACCATGTAGTGTAATCATGATAATTGTTATTAGTAGTTTTTCAATTTGCCAAAGAGATGGGCTACCGTAACTATGACATTATGTATACTGTTTCTTTACTTTTAAATCACTCCTACTTGTGATGAATAAGTTATCCAACTGGTTTTATTGGCCTATAAGAGGTCAATTTTGCTGCCAGCAAACAAGCTGTTTCCAAAGAACCAAAGATTATTACATGGCCTCACTGTTAAGACATGTAATTATGAAAAATGCAAGACACAAATGATTCCTGTTGACATTAATAATAGTTCATATTTATTGGCTCCATCCTTTTCAATTTCAGTTATGGTTTTTAAAATTGAATTTCTCTTTCAGATACAAACTTTTTTCTATAGAGAATTCTGAAGGCTACAGAGAAATTATTTAGGATTGTCTGCTGGTAATACATTTTTTTTTTTAGCTGACAATGACATTGGTGATCTTGAACAACTATCACAATAGAACATAGCTACCGGTTAGACAAGAGATCACCTACAAATATAAGGGCTGGAGGCTAGATTGGGGAGATGAAAATAATTCTGAAAGAACAAAGTGACAACTCACCCCCATGTTATTGCCATGACAACTACATGGGCATATCCAGAAAGTCACCAGGTATCAAATTTGTCTTAAGGTATATGTTATTATGATATTATATGTTTTTAAAGTTTACAGAAACATTCACATATGCTACCTTTATATGCAGTCTGAAGTGTGTGAACTTTTTGCCCTGCATACATAGTTTTTGACTGGAACACCAGTTAACTTTCAGTTCCCAAATAACCTGCTTTCCCCCCCCACACACACATCTGTCTAGATCAGTGTTTCTCAACCTTGACAATTTTAAGGCATGTGGACTTCAACTCCCAGAATTCCACAGCCAGCATTGCTGGCTGTGGAATTCTGGGAGTTAAAGTCCACATGCCTTAAAATTGTCAAGGTTGAGAAACACTGGTCTAGATTTCAATGAAATCTAGGCAGTAGTAAAACTCTTGTGTCTGTTTGTATCCTTTAACTGGGTAAAACAGTGCATACTAGGGCAACATTTTTTTGAACCAAAGTACCTACATAGCTTGTCATACAGAAAGCTTTCAAAATCTAGGACCCATGACTCCTATAGAAATGAAATTTTGGAACATTGTGGTCACTTTAGCACCACTGCACCTTCCCAGAAACCCATAGGTAAAGATGGGAGAAACCTAACCCTGCCGTCTCTCTGCCCCCCTTTGTGCTGATTGGTTGACAGCAAGGGCAGCAAGGTAAGTGGCAATTGGCTGCTTAGGAATCAAGGCTGAAATATGAAATCTTTTAATGATGAAAGGCTGTGAGGGAAGAATGGGGTGTGATTCAGATGCCTGTTGGTGATATAGGGCTGTCAGGGATTTGTTAGCAGTTGACATGTGAGTGGGGTGTAGTTTTTGTCATGGGCAACAGCTCCTTTTGTTCTTCCACTTTCAGCAAAGTGGTAGGTCAGCTGAGGAGTGATTTTTGACACTTCCTGACAGCTTCCCACAAACAGTGTCAACAGAGAAGCCACTAAGAAGTTTCCCCGACTCCCATTGCTTTTTTGACTTCCCATGTTCATCCTGTTTCTCTGCTTAGATAAGGAAATATTTCTGAAAGATGATCCAATGAGTCATGGGTTGTCTAGTTCTAGTACTCCTATAGTGCTCTGTTTTTTCCCTAAAATCTTTGACTGTAAGATTAAAAATTCAAAGGTTAACTTTTTTTTGCTTATTTTCCATATAACAGCATGAATCTATTCTAAACCTGTCAAAATTGCTTTATTTATACTTGAACTGTTGCTTTGAATAAGTGCATGAATTGTCTGCAAAGCCAAAAAAGTGTATTAAGCTTTGCTCTATTCTTCTCTGTGTTCAAAACTGTTTGTAATAAAAGGAAACTCCCTAAACAGAGTGAGAACAAACAAGAAAGGTATACTACAATTGATTCATTAATCAAACATTTCATTTGATCACTGTGCTATGCTGTATAATTGTTTTCCTCCATTTTCTAAAGGAAGAAAACCCAAAGGTGCTTTTTCAGGAGGCAACTGGACTTCCTTGTTTTTCTTTTGAAGATGTTTTGCTTCTCATCCAAGAAGCTTCTTCAGCTCTGACTGGATGGTGGGGAAGGGAAGGATTTATACTTCTTGCAGAAAGCTGGTCATTTGCATTCTTTTAGAGAGTTGTTGAGGTCACCTGGAAGATTATCACCTGAGTGGTGCAAATGGGGTGGAGGCTTCTTGGAACTGCTGAAAGGACTGTGTTGTAGACTGGAGATAGATGATGTTGTATCCCTCCCCCTCTGTTGAGAGACGGCTGTTCAGTTTTGACATAGATGGCCTCTTTTATCCCTCTTTCAAACCAGTGGTCCTCTCTGTCCAAAATATGGGCTTTGTTGTCTTTGAAAGAGTGGTCTTTGTCTATTAAATGCTGATAGACTGCCGAATCTTGTTCTGATGGGTTTGTTCTCCTATGTTGTGCCATGCATTTATGAAGTGGTTGTTTTGTTTCTCCAATGTACATTGGACTGCATATGCCACGTTGCCCAGTTTGTGTCTGGGTGTTTTATCCTTGGAGTAGACAACCTTTCCCTAAGTGTATTCTTGGGTTTGAAGTGTGCACATATGTTGTGTTGGCTGAAGGTCCTCCTGAGCTTTTCCAATATTCCTACAATGTATGGAATGACAACATTGCTTTGTTTATTGTTTTCTTCTTTGTCTGTTATGGAGGAGCTCCTGCCAGGTCTTTTTTGGGATTTGATGAAGATCCACTTTGGGTAGCCACACATTTTGAAGGCTTCCTTGATATGTTTCAGTTATTTTTCTTTCCCAACTTTACTGGTAGGCAGACCTTCAGCTCGGTGGTTTAGGATTCTGATGACTCCTATTTTGTGCTCCAGTGGGTGGTGAGAATTGAAATGTAAATATTGATCCATGCATGTGGGTTTTCTATAAACTTCAATGTTAATGCTTCTGTTTTCCTTAATGTGTACTGCACAATCCAGGAAGGCCAGACTATTTTCCTTAACATCTTCCCATGTGAATTTGATGTATCTGTCCACATAGTTGATATGTTTGATGAATGTTTCCAGTTCCTGCCCACATACCTATAGCAATAAGTGGGTGGGATTCCTGTGAAGTTGTTCAGGGCATTGGTTTCTACCTCTTCCATGTAGAGATTGCCACAATGGGGTACACAGGTGAACCCAGGGTGCAGCTGTGTTTTTGTCTGTCTTCATTGTATTAAAATAGGTAGTGGTCAGGCAGAAGTCCAGTACGGCACATATGGGGTCTAGGCTGAGGTTGGTTCTGTCACCTAAGGTGCTGTCTTGTAGCAGTCGTTTCTTCACTACAGTGACAGTTTCAGTTTTTGGAATGCAGGTGAAGGTTTTTACAAACATAAATATGGCTGTGCCATGGGTTCACCTGTGTCCCCCATTGTACATTGGGGAAACAAAACAACCCTTCATAAACACATGGCACAACATAGGAGAACAAACCCATCAGGAAAAGATTTGGCAGTCTATCAGCATTTAATAGACAAAGGCCACTCTTTCAAAGACAACAAAGCCCACATTTTGGACAGAGAGGACCACTGGTTTGAAAGAAGGATCAAAGAGGCCATCTATGTCAAAACTGAACAGCCCTCTCTCAATAGAGGGAGGGGTACAACATCATCTGTCTACATCACAGTCCTTTCAGCAGTTCCAAGAAGGCTCCACACCCATTTGCAGTACTTAGTTGACCCTGACACACACATAAACCTCCAGGTGGCCTCAATTATTCTCTAAAAGAATGCAAATGACCAGCTGTCTTCAAGGAGTATAAATCCTTCCCTTTTCCACTATCCAGTTAGAGCTGAAGAAGCTTTTGGATGAGAAGCAAAACATCTTGAAAGAAAAACAAGAAAGTCCAGTTGCCTCGTGAAAAAGCACCTTTGGATAACTATGACTTGGATGACTGAAAATCCATAGACATCAAGGAAAAAAAGAATATTTTTGTAAAGATGTTTCCTTTTTTTAAAAAAACAGTTTATTTGGAACATTCTGATTATTTCTTGTAAGTTGAAAATGTGCATTTAAAACATAGAAAGCATATATTCATATATGTTTTTAAGCTTTCTATATATTCTAAATAAAAGGTAAAATAGATTTAGCAATTACTCAGTACAATAATATTTTATATGATATAAAGATATAGCAATGTTGTTCTATTGAAGTCAACCTAACTCAGTGGTTCTCAACCTTTCTAATGCCGCGACCCCATAATACAGTTCCCCATGTTGTGGTGACTCCCAACCACTTATACATCACCGGGTGCCAGGAGCGTGGCCAAAGAAAAGGAGGAAAAAAATGGTGGACAGCCTTGTTTGGCGACCCCCGTGAAATGGTCGTTCGACCCCAAATGGGGTCCCGACCCACAGGTTGAGAACCACTGACCTAACTAAAGGCCACTTTGCTAACATTTGCTGTCCAGAAAGAAAGCACAATATTTTACTTAGAGTTCAGTGTACAAGGAAACCACAATTGCAAATGTTTGCATTCAGATGCCCACTTACCCAATTTATTTGAAAGTATTTATCAGACTTGTCTCCATTGTCTCATACACTTTGCCAATATATCCATTTGTATACATTAAGGGAACTGCACACAAATTGCACTTACAAGAAACAGTGCAACATGTGTAGTAATTAGAGAATGTTTTTTTAAAAAAAGTGTATCAGGGAAAGTGTACACAAAAGCATATAGATCAGCACAAATCATATATTTGGAGAAATATTTGCAGCATATCAACCTTTTTAATAATATAAATTGGTGTGGAAATACAGTATGTGCAAAGAAATTTCATGCTGAAAATTTAAAAAGAAGCAAAGACGGTTAAAATTACGTCTACTAAATGTTTTTGATTACCACTCCCACAGTTCTATATTATTGTTATATTGAGAAATAAAGAAATAAATTAGTATTTGTGTTTATTATTTAGTATTAGTATTTGCTAAAGTAAAAAAGTGTAAAAAAAGAAAAATCTTTAGAGAGATATTTGTTTGGCGATCTTGGCTTCAAGTAATATTTTTGGTGAGGTTTAGTCTAGGACTTCTCTGTTATTTTTGTAGTCTGTTGGATGCGTAATAGTCATCTCCAGCTCAACCATTCAAAGGCGTCCACCCTTCTCCTATCTGCTTTTTTCAGAGTCCACGTTTCACAGCTGTAAGTACCAATTGGAAAAATTGTTGCATTAATGAATCTGCATTTGGTTGTGAGGCTGATGTCTTTATTTTTCCAGATGTTATTCATGCCAGACATTGCAATTATTCCAAGTGCTATATGCCTTCTGATCTCAGGGATGCAGTCACCACATTGGTGATTTTAGAGCCCAGGAAGATGAATTCCTTTATTGTTTTGATGGTTTCATTGCAGATCTGCACTCTGACCTGTGTGTTTTCTGCAGTTGTCATTATCTTTGTTTTCTTGATGTTAAGGTGCAGTCCAAATTTTTCACTTTCAGCTTTACTTTCAGGATTAACCACTCCAGATCCTCCTTGCTTTCTGCAAGCAATGTTGTATCATCTGCATATTGGAGGATGTTGATAGTCTTACCAACAATTTTAATCCCACTGATAGATTCCTCCAAGTGTGCATTTAAAAAAAAAACAAGCAGAAAATATTCCTTATTTTTGTTTAGCCTATTTCTTGAAGAATATATCCTTCATAAATTCCAGATTTTATAGTGCAATTTGCAGTGCTATTTGTTCAATTAACTGAGTTCAGATTTTGAGGGTATCATCGAAGTAGGGAAAGCTGGTTTACTTTATATTAAGTCTGATCAGGCATTCATTTTGCTCAGTTCCATGGTTCTTTGTTGGAGTCCAGAATTTCAGAGAGCAGCTTGGTCAGAATATCTAGAATGGCCAGAGAATTAACAATCCATCATTTGTGAACAAAGTATGAACCTTCCCTTAACAGTATTTTGTGATTTGCAAGCTTATTTTTCTTCTGAAATATTATGTTGAGTTGCTGCTTTAAATTAAAATGTTTTTCTCCTTTTTGCCAATAAAAATAAGCTCTTGAACTTTGTGAATGAAGCAGAAGACAAAAGCAGTTTTAGCTGAATGAAAGCATATTAATTTTCCACTGTATTTTTTTTCTTAATGTTTTACTAAAATACAGTTGATATTATATATAATTAAGCTTCGTAAAAATAAATAAGTATACTTACTCGTGAACATAAAGAAATCATAAATGCTGATTTTTTTTATAAATATCTTTTTTGTTTTTTCTCTGAAGTCCCATTGCCCCCTCTGTCAAAGAATCTATACTCCACCAAAGCAGAGATAAGCAATCCATTTCTTGTAGACCAACATGTATGAGTTTGCAGGCAGCCTGCTACTTTATTTAATATTTCCAGTATGTTTTAAATCTGTGTTAATGTTTCAGACACTTACTTGTCACTGAAGTAGTTTCAACTATTTCTAAATCCACTTTTGGTTAGTGTGGCAGTGGTTGAGAACTATAACTTTAATTGTCTCCTGAAATTAATTCACTTTCTTTTAAAGCTATTACATACAAATCCATCACAATTAATCATAATTCTATACTTTCCCTATAACCTATATTTTGTTAGATCTCTGACATTTATATTTTGTCACAATCTCTATGTCAATAATATTGCTAAGCTTTATATTCTTTCTGTTTTCTTTTCAGCTACAAATTACTTAGCATAGCACCAATGACCCAATTTTATGATATATTCTGCAAATTCTCATTATCTTTTCCACACAGTTCTAATACTGTGGCATAACCACTGCCAATGTATAAAATGAACATCATTTCTAGTGATCAGGAAAAGATAAGTGCTATAAAACAACATGGAAATGGAAAAATAATATATTTGTATGGCACACATGCCAAAGGCGGCACTCAGAGCCCTCTCTAAGGGAACATGCACCATCGCATGGGAGAAGGAAATAAGCAATTCCAGAGATAATGGAAGTGAGAAAATTAAATATCTTTGGAGCAAACTATGAATGGCCATAGCAGGATGTGGCCAAGTGTGAGGTAGGTGAATATTGAGTTGTAAATAGAAATTGTAAAACAACTTTGGGTCATGTAGCTTTGGTTTATCTAACAAAAAATTGAATTGCATATATAGGGTGATGACATGCATGTATGGATTCCAGTGAGTGCTTGGTTCATGCAGCCTCCTTCACCAGAAACCCCAGTCTCCCTTTGCAGATTGAAGAGAAAGATTTTTTTAATAAAATGAACTTTTTTTCTCTCAAATATATCTCTAGTCTTAGAATCTTCCTAACTAGGCCAGAATTTATTTGTACTGCAGCACACTCTGAAATTGTATTGCTTAAGGTTTTACCTTAACCAGCTTATTACATATTCATATTTTAATCCAAAATCCATAGAAAGCTTTACCAGAACTTAGGAATGGTTGAAAGTTGAATTCATTTTTTAAATCTCATAGGCTGACTGAAATATCATCCATTCTTTTTTAAAAAAAAATTTAGATGCTGAGTATATAATAATTACAACAGCTGTGGGCTATTTGAAGAGGGGCTACTTTCCTGATGCCCTCTGGTAGAGGAGCGTTTTTCAAGCTCAGCAAGTTTAAATTGTATAGACTTCAACTCCCAGAATTCTGCAGCCAACATGGGGAGCATCTGGATATTTTCTGAGACAGAATGAAAGTTAGCTGGTCTAGAAAACATCTGTTATCCTAATGATCTGCCAAGATATTCCTAAATTTTCTCTTATAAGGATCTGTAGGAAAATTCTAATGTATAAACACATAGTAGTAAATTGAAATTTTATTTGACAGTGCTTTATTCCCTTCATTTATGCCAGCAAATATATTTTCCTCCTTTCCTAAAGTTAGATAATTCAAGCGAGAGATGAATTACTTGATACTACAATGAAAATCCTGTCTGCACATATGGTAACAATGTTCTGCATTATTTTATCTGAGCCTAAATACAGAACCTTCAGGCAATAACAAATCTGAGGTTAGCAAAAGACAGAAGGAGGACAACTTTATATTCCTCACGCTTGCATTTTTTTGTAAACTTATGGAAATGCGAAATGCTTTCTCTGTTTGTATATATACTTTATCTGTGAGGCAATCAGGATGAAGTTGGATGTGTTGTTGTTGTTAATTGCGAAGTCGTGTCCGACCCATCGCGACCCCATGGACAACGTTCCTCCAGGCCTTCCTGTCCTCTACCATCTTCTGGAGTCCATTTAAGCTCATGCCTACTGCTTCAGTGACTCCATCCAGCCACCTCATTCTCTGTTAAAAGAGACAAAATAACAAGGTTGGATTAGCAAATATATGTTGGATCTTAGGCATCCCTTTCTAAACACCAGGATACCAAAATGATCTGTGTGCAAGTTTCTTCAAAAGAGAAAGATTCTGCAGTTGTTAGTAATCCCTTTTTAGTTGTGATTTATGTTGGAATAGGAAGGATTTATGACTTAGCAGATATATTTTCAGATATAAGTATTATTTATGTAGTCTCCTTGCCTTTATAATTGGTTTAAACAAGCAAGTCAGACATTCTTGACTTCCATTCAGAATCCATTCAGAATGTTTCTTCTAACCACTCTTTTTTTTGCCAGAGAAAATCAGAAAGGAAAAACCAAACAGCTATGAAGTGCCCTTTGATTTATAACATAACCCTCTTCCTGAAAGAACTCAAAATTTCAGTCTTTTTTCTAATTCTTTTCAGTTGTTTTACTGCAGGTGTATCAAACTGGCAGCCTGCAGGCCGGATGCATCATGGACAGGCCACGTCTACCCTGGCTCCACAAAGGCAAAAAACATCATAATATTTTGCGATACATCACGTGACGTGATCTAGTTTGACACCTGTGCATTACTGCAACTTCTGTGTTCTGCACCTACAATTTAGTAATAAAAATAATAATTTCTAGTTACTCATATAATAAAAACATCATATTTGCAGAGTACAGTCACTGTCTAAACATATCCAACTGTAAATGATAGAAATTATCATTTGAAATATATTTCTGAAGGATACCACTGTTAAATTCTGTGTATTTTACATCACATTGATCACATTCAGTGGCACAGTCTTGTCCTGGGATTGACCTGCATTTTAAATTGACACCTGAAAGAGAGATTGTTCTTTTGTTCTTTCTATTTATTCTCACAGGCTGTGAGAAAACAGATCTCCACTCTAATCCCAATTTGATAATTATAGCTGTCTTTTGTCTTAGCAGGCACCAAAACCTGCTAGACACTTAAGCCTCAATAACATGGACTCTTCCCTTGCGGATATCTAAATTCAACAACTCAGGGGCAGAGTGGCTGGAAGGTTTAAAATTTGTCTAACTAAAGCAACTGCTGAATTTTGGAGATTGTTTTCAGTTTTTGGACTCACTATGGCAGATTGAGAAAGGATCCCTGGCACTGTCTATATATTTGGGGAGAATTTCTTAATAAACTTTCTCAAACTTTGTTGCCTTGTTGGCATCTCCATTAACATTCTTGTTCTTTGGAATTTGTCCTGTAAATTTCAAATTAAGTATCAACACACAAATTATCCTAAACAAATGCAAATTCAATTTATTTATCTTTTCTTTTTAGATACTGGTAGGGACCAAATATGCATGCTAAATTTTGGTTTAGTGAGTAGAAACTTAATTGTTTTTGGAATGATTGGAGAGTACCTGATACACTGTTCTAATGCTTAGTCACCATTATACTAAACAAGGCCTGAAGTGGAAACTCAGAACATATGCCTGACCACCTGGCTTCTGGTAGAAAAACTTCCAGATAATATATGCAGCAATGCCTTTCAGTTTGATCTGCAGTCAAGTATGGTATCTTCAAAGGGACTGTCTGCTGTAAAAAGCAAGAAGGAGCTGCAGAATTTTGCCATAGAGGGATTCAACTGTGAATTGATTAAAATTAAAATGTGCATAAATTATATGCAACATTTCAACAATATTCTAAACTACAGCTGGAAGGTATTCTTGAGAGAAATTTTCTCCTTTAAAAATATAAAACACCAGAAAATGTTCTATGAAAAAAGTTAGTATGAATTTGGTAAGAATTTTATCTGCCATCTGCAGACACTGAATTATAGTAATTCAGAGCTAAATTAGATGTCAAAGAGCTGGAATAATTTATCCATGATCTTTTTGAATTATGACAACATCCAAAAAGAAAAAGATAGATAGATAGATAGATAGATAGATAGATAGATAGATAGATAGATAGAAGATAGATAGATAGATAGATAGATAGATAGATAGATAGAAGATAGATAGATAGATAGATAGATAGATAGATAGATAGGATGAGATGAGATGAGATTAGAAGAGGAAGAGAAGAGAAGAGAAGAGAAGAGAAGAGAAGAGAAGAGAAGAGAAGAGAAGGGAAGGGAAGGGAAGAGAAGAGAAGAGAAGAGAAGAGAAGAGAAGAGAAGAGAAGAGAAGAGAAGAGAAGAGAAGAGAAGAGAAGAGAAGAGAAGAGAAGAACTGTTTCTATAGCTTGGGTGTAGCTACCTTTCCAAATCTGTCATATTTCAGAACTATTGCACCAGTTCCCATAATGTTCAAAGTCAAGTTGACTGGAGATTTTGAGATCCTTCATACGTGGAGGTAAGCTGTATCTGGATTATAAAGTACAATATATTTGGAGGATATCATTTCAAAAATCTAGGTTAGAACCTAGACAAACACAAACAATATAATATAATAAAACCAGTGTCTTAGACTTTAAAAGAGCTGATTTTAACAAACTTAGAGAGAGCTTGGGAAGGATTCCATGGATGAAAAATTTAAAGGGAAAACATCTCAAGAGACTTGGGAAATTCTGAAAAAAAATATGAATATAAAAGCCTATTCCATCTCAATACCACTGAAACAGTAAAACAAGAAATCAAAGAAGAAACCACCATGGTTATACAAAGAACTCTCTGATAAGCTGAAAGACAAAAAGGATAAGTACAAAAAATGGAAAGAGTAATGAACTAAAGCAGAATATTAACAAATAGCCAGAACTTACAAAGATGAAGTCAAGAAAGCTAAGGCTCAGAGTGAAGTAAGACTTGCAATAAATGTCAAAAATAATTAAAAAAAACAATTTATTTTTTTTTCAACAAGAAAAAAGTCAAGGAAACAATTGATCTACTAATGAGAGAAGATGGCAAGGAAGTAACAAGCTGTAGAGAGAAAGCAGAACTACTTAATTCAACTTTGCTTCTGTCTTAACACACACACACACACACACACACACACACACACACACACACAAAATACCTACCCAACCTACCAAAAACATAATAATAAAAGACAGACTAGGAATACAAATTAAAATAAGCAAATTTGGAGACAATACTAAACTGGCAGGAATAACCATCACTTTAGAAGATAGGCTCAAAATCCAGATGTTAAAGGAAGAATAGGTTTGGACTTAAAGAAAACACAATAATAGATAAGCTGAAAGAAGAAGCAGAGGCCAGCTGCTTCACCATCCATTAGAAGAGCTGAGAAGCATTAGCCAGCAAGCAACTGGTAAACTCTCTTCCTTTTCCCAACAAAGACTGAGAAACTACCAAGCCAATGTTAGAACGGTAGATTAAAATAGCATTGACATAGATGATAATATAAGTATAATATAAAATAGCATAAACTTGGTAATAAGTATTAAGATAGAAAATAAATTAGTTATTTTTTTAAAAAAATTAAAACCTCTGTGGGGAAACAAAGGGAAGGTAAAAACTGTCTTTTTAGTACTGGTTTGTTGTTGTTGTTAGTTGCAAAGTGATGTCTGACCAATCACGATTCCATGGACAATGTTCTTCCAGGCCTTCCTGTCCTCTACCATCTTTTGGAGTCCATTTAAGCTCACGCCTACTGCTTCAGTGACTCCATCCAGCCACCTCATTCTCTCTCGTCCCCTTCTTCTATTGCCCTCGATCTTTCCCAGCATCAGGCCCTTCTCCAGTGAGTCCTTCCTTCTCATTAGATGACCAAAGTACTTGAGTTTCAACTTCAGGATCTGGCCTTCTAAAGAGAAGTCAGGGTTGATCTCCTCTAGGACTGACCGGTTTGATTGCCTTGCAGTCCAGGGAACTCGCAGAAGTCTTCTCCAGCACCATAGTTCAAAGGCCTCAATTCTTTGTCTCTCAGCCTTTCTTATGGTCCAACTTTCACATCCATACTTTGCAACTGGGAAAACGATGGACTTGACTATACGCACTTTTGTTGGCAGGGTGATGTCTCTGCTTTTTAGTATGCTGTCTAGATTTGCCATAGCTTGTTTGGTTTGTACCATTTCCCAAAAGTACTCCCTCACACACCCTTACAGAAAACAAGCAATGAAACCAAAATAACCAATTCAATCTGACACATCTTGTATCTACGTCAGAGAGCTTTGCCCAAGGCTCAGCATGATAAATGTTGGATTTTTTTTTTTTTAAAAAAAATAGTCACTCCAGTTAAACCAAGGTGGCATTTTAAGATTTCTTTCTTTTCTTTTCCTTTTTTTTTTTTTAAAAAAAAAACCAACTGTTAATAGTTTTGTGTACTGATAGGATATTGGATATTTTCAATTGCTGAAAACTATTTCCAGAATGAAGGTCACAGAATTAATCTCAACTAAGTGTTCAAGACATTACAGCTCTCAATAATTTAAATAAAGGTGATAGCCCAAACATGTTATTTAGCCAGTAGCTGAGGGTAGAATGTCAATGTTATGAATTAAAACAAAAGTATGAGATATTAGAGTAATTAATTAGACAGATAAGATGCTTTTTCAGAATACACAACTGCATTCTTATAAAGAGGAAGTTGATAAAATAATAAAACTGGAAGCAAAGTTGTTAGGCTGGTAACTGTAATACAATTTTCCCATCCAGAATCATTTGATATGCCAAGCACTAGACACATTACATTAAGCTTCATTCATAAGTCATTAGCCCTCACAGAATGATATTTATAAAAGCATTACCCAGCCATTCACATGCTTTCCTGATATATGCAATCATTTACCTTATTTTTCTTTTCAGGCTGAAGTAGCTTAAATATAATTTATTTAAAGTATAAATCTGTCTATAAGATGCAAGGGAAATAATCATCAAGAAAGATATCTTTTTCACACACTTTTCGTTACTGGATTCCAATCATTTTTGCGAAGCAAATAATTGTTATTTGATACATTCAGTTGTATGCATCTGATATTTCATAGCACGATCCCAGTAACTATGTCATAAGAACTATGTCAAAAGTTTTGTTCTCATACTGTAAATGCAAATATGCCTTTAATTAAGCATTAGGAGGAAGAATTGATTGTGAATGGCATCACAATATAAATTCTAACTGAAACAAGTAAGTTAAAATGTCAGTTGAGAGCTACAAATTAAAAATGGAAATGTATTTCTAAGGCAGGGAAAAATATATTTGTGATTATGGTGGAATAGCAAACATGAATTAAACCTTTGGCTGCTTTTCTATAAGGAAAAAATAGTATAAAGAATAGTTAGATCAAGGAGAGAGGTTTTGGAAAGTGGACATTCTTATTTCTTTAGAGATGACTTTCTCATTCTGCTTATCTTTAGCTGCATTCTAATCCTCAATGGAAACCACATATTCCTAGATTCAAAAGATAGAGTGGTAGCAATTGCAGCAAACATTTTCCTTATTTTCTCATTTCAATATGTCTCCTCTGAAACTCTTTTTCTACAAATACATTTAGATACAATTGGCTTTTATTCAGATGCTTATTGAATGATTTACTTTAAAACATGAAAGGAAGAATGAAACCTTCTTTGTTCTTCTGGACCAGGGATAGGCAACCTTGGCTCTTTTATGACTCGTGGACTTCCAGAATTCCTGAGTCAGCTATGCTATGCTGACTCCGGAATTCTGGGAGTTGAAGTCCACGAGTCATAAAAGAGCCAAGGTTGGCTACCCCTGTTCTGGACCTTTCAGCAATGTCTGACATCCTTCTGAGGTATTTGAATCAACATATTGTAGTGGTTCCAAACTTATTTGACTGAGCAGTATTGGCCTGTGAATCAGCCCCAATCTACTTCAAACTGCTGATTTAATTCATAACATTGTTCTTAGGAATTAGTCTCATGTCCTGTTTTTAATGGCACAAAGGTAGTTTACTAACCATTTTCAAGGGATGTGTCTTCCTGATGTTGCTTCAGTCTCATAGACACCTTACTGGTTGCAGCTGTTTCAGTTTAAAAATGGTGTCTTTCTCCACCTTCTGATTGTGTCACAAAAGTTACTCTGTGGACAATCTAGGCCAGGGCTTTTCAACCTTTACACGGATTGTACCACTTTTAGGACATGACAATATTTGAGTACCACCAGTGCTTAGCAAGGTGTCAAAAAGTTGATGACTTAAAAAGGGGGGGGGTTGGGTTTTACTGATTAGATTAATTTGTTGCCAAAGAAATGACTAGTTTATAGTATTATGGAAAAGTAAAAAGTTGAGGTTCAATGTTAATGCTTCCTTCGACTGCAACAGAGGAAGGCTGTTCTTTTTCCCTTCTCCCCCTCACTTCCCTCCCCTTTTTCCTCCCCACTGTGTCCTACTATTTGCTTTTGTGTTTTTGTATTTTATTCTATAATCTAATAAAATATTCTATAATCTAAAAAAAGGAAAAAAAAGTACCAGTTTTAATTTCTTTGCTAGATCTTCCTTTGCTGAATCACTTTCCCTTTGCACTGACAAATGTATGATGAATTTATCCATGTTTATTAATATGCACCACTACCAGCTAGCTCAGGGGTCTTCAAACTTGGCACTTTGAAGACTTGTAGACTTCAATTCCCAGAATTCCTCAGCCATCATGGCTGGATGAGGAATTCTGGGAGTTGAAGTCCACAGGTCTTAAAGTTGTTACGTTTGTAGATGCCTGAGCTAGCTGGTTGGCCCTTCTTCCTCTCTCCCTTCTGAGGTGTCCTTCCACAGTGTAGTAAGAATGCCCCCTCCAATCCCTTCCCTGTACCCTTAAAGACACAGGAATCAAGTGCAAAGCAAGAAAGGCTCACAAAATAAAGAAACACATAAACTCTGTTTTTTTTCCCCTTTAAGCTGCCTCAGGTGTGTCATGTGTCACAATGTTGCAACCTGGCAATTGCAAAAAGCTTTAGCCTTAAATTAAGCCTGTTTACCTTCAAAGAAAACTTTCTAAAAGCCATAGACAGACTCAAGATAAGGGGGTAAATCTAATTATATTTGTTTAAAGGGATTAAACCTATGGGAGTCAACACTTTGGACTCATTACTAGACTAAAGTATTCCAATAACCAAAGCACACAAACCGAACCTCTAAATTACAAAATGCTGTAAAAACTATACAAAAATCCTTATGGTAACCCAATCAGGCTTCCAGCTGATCCAGAATTAAATAAACCCACCTCCTTTCCAACTTGCCAGCTTTTCATTTCATCAGTGCTGATTGCATTCTCCTGGCTGGAGAAAACGAACCAGAAGACCTTTTCTTCCAGCAACAGCTGCTTCTTCTTCTTTGTCCCTGTTTCCTCCCTGCCTGCTGACCTCTCCTTCTCTTTCCCTGTTGTCTTTTTTCCCATTTCCCGCCCAAATCACTTCCTTTTATAGCTTCTCCTCCCCCCCTTTTCTTCAGTTCACCTCCAGCTTAGCACTGCTTTCCGAAGCGCCAATCAGCTGGACCCCTGCCGGCTCCTGGGGCTTCTGCTGAGCCCAGACAGTCCTGCAGCTGCAGCTGTGTCTCCCTCAGGCTTGGGTCACTTCAGCTCATTCCCCTCTCCCACTACACTTGGCTAGCAATTGTATACCACCTGCTACATGGCAAAGTACCACAGGTGATATGCATACCACTGGTTGAAAAGCCCTGATCTAAGTGCCTTAATGATGATCCTAGGCACAAAGCAGGGTCAGGAAAAGAAATTGGCTCTTCTTCAGTTGATCAAAGAAGACTGCCACCAGATTGCTCCTTCTCCATCTGGTCACCAGGTACTGTTTTGCATAGAGTAAACCTAATTTTTGATCAGGAGGTGTGGTCAAAGCACTCCATTTTCCTGAAATAATAATGATCTATTTTTTTTTAAAATGTGACCTTTAAAAGCACTCTTTTTAAACACCTCACATGTATACACACAAACACACACATACGGATAGTTTTATTACTTTTTTTACAATTACAAACAAGTTTTTTTCAAAAAAATCTGAAACCTCTGAATATTGCTCAGAAAGGATATATACAAATCTTAATGAAACAAACTAAACTAAGATAGACAAAAAAGAAAAACCCTAACTCTAACCCCAACCTGAATTATTCTACACTATTCCAATACATATATAACAACTGCACCTATATAAAGTTTATTGAAACTTGCTTTTTAAATTTCGGGTTTAAACTTTGATCACATAGAACAGTGATGGCAAACCTTCTAGAGACCAAGTGCCCAAAAACTGCCCCACCCCAACCCCCCTCAGCCCATCTGTTCTGCCCCCACTCCCTGCTCCCGCCTGCCCACAGGACCACCCACCACCTCCATGGCCCACCACAGATCATCCAGGTGGCCCTGCAGTGCCATAGCGGCCATGCCCTCCGCCCATACCCCGCAGCATCATCTGTGTGCGACAGGGTGCGAGGACGGAGTCTTGGGGCTGGGGCAATGGCATGTGTGCCCACAGAGAGGGCTCTGAGTGCCCCTCTGGCACATGTGCCATAGGTTCGCCACCACTGACATAGAATCATATTGTCTGGCCTTTCCTTTTTGCCAATAAATTGCCAGTTAAAAAGCACAGAGGTGACCAATTTCACTGAGGCAACCTACAATATCTTGAATTAAGGGCAAAAGATGGAGTCCTGGAATAAAGTAGTAAAGGCCAGCTGCCAAGGCTGGCCGGCTGTGTTCACCAGTTAATTCTAGAAACTCATCAGGTTTTGTCTGGCTGATAAACCTTTCTGTAAAAGGAGATGATATGCGATATTTCTCCAGATGTCTTCTTTGCGACTATCTAGCTTTAAATCATTTATTAAGCAACTTGGCTTTCTTCCATTTAATAATTAGAAAGGGGAGCATTTAAAAAGTTCCTTGTCAGTTCTCCTCTATTTCACAATTTAACTTTAGTGTCACAATCCTCTTAGCCAGAGTGCTGTACCTCTGTTTTTTTTTTTTCCATTCTATCTTGCCTTTTTTGTTTGGTGATGAAAAAAGAAAATTTTCAGTCAAAGAGAAGAAGAGAAACAAAGAAGGAAATATATACGGGGTAGGGGCTGGGGAAAAAAGGAACAGGAAAATACTTTCTGTATTTTGTTCAGCAGTAAAGAGCTTGGCAAAAGAAAGATCAAAACAGACAATGGATGATATTATAGAACCTAGATCAGGGGTTGGCTGGCTCAGGAATTCTGGGAGTTGAAGTCCATGAGTCATAAAAGAGCCGAGGTTGCCTACCCCTGACCTAGATCTTTGCTGATTAGATTTTAATTCACGACTTACAAAGGTCGCCTCCTAACTGAAGCTGGCATAAAGCTCAAAGCATAGGCCTAGCTTTAGTATTCGGTTCCTGAAGTCCAAACTGACCAGAACCTGCTCTGACATTCACCAGATGGGAAAATTTGAGATCTAATGCCACAAATCCTATAATTTTTTTGTCATGGGAATAGTCATCTATCTTCCAAGAAATTGAAAGATTAATATTTCCATGCTAAAAGAATAAACATGCAAACAATCTAAATTGAAGTTACAATCTGAAGTGTCCAATTCAGATGATGGATGGTGAGAAAACCTCAATATATGGAACTATCTCTTCCCAGTCCAGTCACAGAATCTGTTTGGACTGAGTTGAAGTAATGCAGAAGATCTATTAGAATTTGTTTAACTTTGAAAACTGAAGGAGGGAGGGAAAAAGGAAGAAAAGGGGGCGGGGGAGAAAAGCCAAAAGAAAAATAGATTGGAGCAACATTTTAAAGTAATGGTTTTTTAAAAAAGTTATGGGCTAGGTGTGGCCTAGCATCTCTTGTCCATATGGCCTGCTTACAACAGGCCATATCTTGATTATTTATGCATATGATAGACTGACACTAAATTGAAATCTGTGTCATAGGAAAAGAGTGGTTATTTGATGTCTTCAACCTGTGGGACAGACTCCACTGTGCTCCAATTAAAAAATAAAAGGAAAAATGTACACTCTGCCAGAGATGGCCAGAAAGCAAACAATAAATTTAATAAAACTAATGTAAAAGTGAAGTACATGTCTTCAAGGCATTGTTTTCATTAAAGTGAAGATGATTTCCTGCCTTTTTCCAGACAATTTCCCTTCTCCCTTGGCTGACATTTTCTTCTTATTAAAAGAAAACAGAGAATAATGTTTCCAGAAATGTCTACATTCAGAGCAGTGCATAGGCAAACGCTCTGACATGATTCCTGCTGAGATAACTTTCCTTGGTCAATTTTAGAGTGTTCTACATTTCTTATTAATACTACATTTTAAATGGTTTTTTTCATATAAATGTAAATGGGGACAAAGGATTTGAGAAAAGTGTAGGTTATAATATGTATTTGTTAATGAGAAAAATGGAAGAGAACAGCAAGAAAAAAACACACAGCTACAATTAAAAATGACAAGTATAGCTTCTAAAATATATAACAATAAAAGAAAAAGGGCATTTTCATACCCAAAATGAATACTGTAAAGTTCAGGAGGTTGATATCAAATCTACAAAATACATTTAGGCAGTGGTCTTATATATACTTTTCTCTGCTTAAAATTTTCAATATATACTTCAGAATGGTTGTTGGTTCATTACGTGATTGATGTATCTTTAGGGATTGACCATTTCATTTTATGTCGAATTTACAGGCTCTTTATGTAGTAAAAAAGCTCTCCACAAAATAATATTTCATTGCGCATTCATAGGCTACTGTTTTAGAGCAGGTCAACCTATTTTGCCCTATTTAAAAAAAACTATCTTAAATAGGAAGCTGGCATTGTTGTAAACTATCATCATCACTTTTAATAAATAATGGCTTTTAGGAATATGAGCATCTGGCTAGAAAAAGAAAAGAAAAAGGTAAATAATCACCTGGGAGACCAGCAAGGCTGGGGATGAAAATCTTCATCTATTTAGATTATTGTAAATTGATATTTTGGTTCTGCTTTGATTGGCCACGATTGATCAGGGCAGATATTTTGTGTGTCGGCTGTTTCCTTTTTCTGACAACAATTTCATTTATCCACCATATGTTTTCAATGTTTCAGATATATCTATTGGCCACAGTATTATAAATATATCTATTCCTGGAATCCCCATGCAATATTAAGGTACCGTTTCTAAAGTTTGAAATTTGAGTCTATGCATGAGACTCATTCCTCCAAATACACTTGGCGTGCTTAGTTATTCTCTCATTTCTGGTATGTTTGGTATGTAAATGTGAGTTTTTCTTTTTCTTGTAGGTATACCTGGCAACTTATTAAATCAGATAGATAATGTCTTTTTGCTATTTATGAAGTTCCTATGCATAATACACCTGAGTAAGAGTCTCAAAAGTTATCTTAATTATCAGTTTCTGATTATGGCTTTAAGCACCTTTCAAATGTTTCAACTGATTCACCAGCCTTTGCTTGTTTCAAGAAAGGATGTCTCTACATTATACATATAGTTTACTATAGAGAATTTAATAAAAGACTACCTTTGAAAAGTGCTCAGAGGTTCAGATTCTAGGCAAACCAGATTTTATTTGGGGCAAATATATCATATATCATCTATTATAGGTCATATAAATTGCAAACTTTATTATGGTCAGTGACCAGTTTAAAACAAGATACAACAAATCCAATTATGCAAATATAAGATATATTATTCTATATTATTCTTACATTTAATTCAAAAATATTGATCTTTCTGTAGAATTTTGCTTTATTTCGAAATAATAGCAGAAAAGAAAATAGAACCAGCAAACAGAATGTCATTACTAAAAAAAAAAAATAGGCATATTACACAATGGCTATGCTTCAGGAAGGCTAAAATAAAACAGTTTTAGAAAAAGCTTACTATCTAGTTAAAAATTGTACCGGTATGTATAAGATAGAGCACATAAAGTGTGTGTGTGTGTATATCTGTCTGTGTCTATGGGTACTTATGTTACGTGCTGGAACAGCATACATTGAATGACATAATCAAGCTGCTGGCGTTGTGTATAGGAGCACAAGTATGAGAAGCTGGAGAAGTAGAAAGGCCTAAAGGAGGAAGTGGAGTGGATGTAGAAAGTAAAGGCCAAAGTGGTCCCAGTGATGGTAGGAACACCCAGACCTATGACTTCTAAGCTGGAGGAGTGGCTCCAACATATCCCAGCAACAATATCAGAGCTCTGCCCAGAACTGTGCAGTGTTAGGAACAGCTAAGACACCATGCAGACACCTTAAACTCTGAGGCCTCTGGTAGAGGATGCACAACTGAGGAAGATACAGATCAGAGATGAGAATGTTTATTTTTTTTATTTATCTTTTGTTTAATCTATAACAACATATGTACCTTTCACCTTTCTTTTGATATTAAGACAGGGAAATCTGAACTGAATATTTTTTTTTATTTTTAAAAGAGTTACATACAAGAAAAAATAAAACAGAATCCATAGTGCATAATGTCTTTATTAAATATCAATGAAGGCTATGTTGGAAGATAATTGTCTTCCAAATTTTATTAATTCAATGCTGCTTATTTAATTGTCTTAATTTCCAGTTACCTCCTCCATGCCATTTTTCTGATGTCTAGAATTTCTTAACAAAGCTTCTATGTAAGATCACTAGGTTCAGAGCACATAACTTTTATGAATCGTCCAATTTTACATAAGCATTGCAATTGGTTCTGACATTTAAAGCTGCATTGTGGTGTGAATAATCTGTGACCCTTGTCATAATTTCATTTGGTCTTTGCCCTTCATCTCAAAACTCTGCAAGTGTGCAATTCAGATTTCTGGTAAGAGCGATATTCACTCCTGCTGGGTAGCAAAATTGAACAGTGTGTCAGAAAAGGAGAGAGAGAGAGAGAGAGAGAGAGAGAGAGAGAGAGAGAGAGAGAGAGAGAGAGAGAGAGAGAGAGTTTGCTTTGCTAATCTTCATTCATATAAACATTATCTTGCAGTTTACTGTTCCATATTGGCTAGTTTCTGTTTTCTTTAATAGTCTTCCAGATTATTCTGGGAAGCTCACAAGCCAGGCACAAAGGCAATAGCTATTCCCCTACGTTTGTTCCCAAATTCGCTAAAGTTATTTAGGTATGTTACATTGACGATTCTCTTTTGGAGGAGGCTGTCAATATTTAGTTTCTTCTGTTAGCTTTTTCTTACCTAAGCTCTTTCCAGATATATAAACTTCATTTCCCTGAATTCTCAATAATGACCATCAGACTGGACAATTGTAGGAGTTGAAAGATATTCAGGCTCTTGAAAATGGCTGGTTTATAAAATTAGATGTGTTGTGCATAAAGCAATCGGCAATGGCTCCTATGGTGGGGGATAGTGAGAGTTGTTTTTCCACAACTTCTGAAAAACCACAGGTTTTGCCCATTCTTACTGTAATTTGTTGTTCTAATACTGCTCCTGACAATTGCTTGTTTGTTGACCTCTGCTTGTTTGTTCAAATATCTGAAAAGAAGATTCTGTGCAAATAAAACAATGATAGGCATGTGAACTCTTAACACAAGAGGATCCCTGCTTGGCTGCTGATTTCACATTTAACTGAACTTATCTGAAGGAATGATTTTATTCTCCCATTATGTATTCTGCCAACATTCAAGAAAGTCTCGAAGTATGATAGGAAAAAAGGGTGGTTTGGATTTGCAGCATATACTAAGGACTTTATCCTGCATTTAATTTCCATATACTGACATATGAAGAATGGTTGCAGGATTTGGGTATGGCTAGTCTAGGAAAAAGGATTAGGGGTGACATGATAGCAGTATTCCAGTATTTGAGGGGTTGCCATAAAGAAGAAGGGGTCATCTTATTTTCCAAAGTGCCACAGGGTAAGATAAGGAACAATGACAGAAACTAATCAAGCAGAGAAGCAATCTGGAATTAGAATAACAGTGAAAACAATTAACCAATGGAACAGCTTGCCTTCAGAAGTTGTGGATGCTTCTTCAATGGAGTTTTTTTTAGCAAGAGACTGGACAGTCACTTGTCTGAAATGGCATAGGGTCTCCTGCTTGAGCAGGGAGTTGGATTGGAAGACCTCCAAGTTCCCTTCCAAATCTACTCTATTCTGAGTTTCTGAAAGACTGTTATGGGCCTGGGCAGCTGCAGAATTTTGTAAGGTTTCATAAGCAATCATATTTTTCTGGATTAGAACATTACCCATTCTTTCTTGATGTCTTCGTGATCACAGAGTCGGCAGCAGAAGAAAATATTACCTAGAGATTCTATTAATGGAGATTTGATTGAGCAACCACAGGCCATTCTGTTTTCTGATTTACTGCGTCCACAGTGCATGTTTGGACTGCTACACAAGCATTAAACATACTTATCTGACATTTGCAGTGATTACTTAATGTTAAAGTATTTACCACATAATTGGTAACAAATAATATAAGCTGCTGTTATGTTAAATTACATCATGTAATTTGCCGCTTAGTTTTTTTTTATTGTGTATATAACAGCATTTGAAGGTCATGGCATTTTCTTGCTATTACACCATGGATAGATTTTTCACAGAAAATTATAAATCATGAAGTATTTTCATTGCTTTTCAAAAAGAATAATTATATATTTGTATTAGATTGTTTCATTGAATAGGAGGTGAGACTAAAAAAATGCCATCTGAAGACAGTTCTAACAAATATATTTAAAGAACACTGGGGACAAGAGAATCTACTGATATTTTTCATGCTCTGTTTAAAGATAAATATCAGAAATGTTTGTGTCTTGGAAATATAATTAAGATCCTTGGTGATTTCTGAGCTTGGTGGCTTTCTTGCAAACATTTCCTTTACCAAACTATGTAATATTAATGCTAGAAGGGAGAAAACCACCAAACTCATAGAGCACCAAAGACAACACAGTTCAACTCTTCTCTGTACTCCAATTTTGTGAATCTACAAACTCCAAAATTCTTCAGTAGATTATTGATGGTCATATCAACAGAGAATTCTGGGACTCAGAGTCTAGCCATATAGAGGGCATATTTTGAGGAAAGATGGTATTGACAACAAATAATAAAGTCCAACTGTAACTGTAGCCTAAGCCAGTGGTGGCAAACCTATGGCATGGGTGTCAGAGGCGACACTCAGAGCCCTCTCTGTGGGCACACATGCCATTGCCCCAGCCTTGCCTCCCCCCGCAACCCTCTCCTCATCCCCCTGGAGGAGAGTTGCCCCTGAGCGTGGCCAATGCGGAGCAGCACAGCCATGGACATGGCAGCCAGGCAGTGTAGACAAGACTCTGCCCTCACACCCCATCATGCACAATTGATGCTGTGGGGTGTGGGCAGAGGGCGTGGCTGCCATGGTGTTGCTGGGCTGCCTGGGTGATCTGCAGCAGGCCTTGGAGGCGGTGAGCAGGCGTGGTGGGAGCAGAGCAGGGGATGGAGCGGGGGCGGGACCAGTTTTTGGGCACTCGGTCTCTAAAAGGTTCACCATCACTGGCCTAAGCAGTCTAAATATAGAATGTAATATGTATTTTAAATATATTTAGAAGGTAATTATTGTCTTTAATTTTACATGCAATTCTTTTAATTTATAAAATTTCACCTCACATTCTGATTTAGGTGGCATGCGCTCTTTCATGGCACTACTTCATTATTAATCCCTTTTCTTCTGCTCTATGCACATAGAAATACCATTATATTCTTGGTTTCTTCCCTAACCTTCATTTGATGACTGGGTATTTTAACACTCCTGTCTATTTTTGCTTTGTTATGCAGATTTAGTTCTCCTTTACCTGGAAGGTAAATGTGGACAATATGCATTAGCATTCATGATTAATGACTTGCAGTGTAACTTTCCCCCCTTTGTTTAAAACTAATGACCTAAATAATTTCAGCAAACTTGCAGAACTGAATTTTCTATAGTTATTTTTATTGCTGTGATGTAAGCAAGGATTAAGGAATGAATTGTGGAACTGAAAAATAATAGTGAGGAATGATGGCCAAATGTAATCAGTGCCATGCCACTTAAACTTCATGTTCCCTATAAACCCCACTTTGAGATATTCTATTGATCTCAGCATAATTATTGAATTTATAACTCTCTAACAGAAACAAAATACTCCGTAATGATAAGTAAAGGAATAGACATTACATTGAGTTGTTTACTTCCTTCTATACTTCCTGGCTCAAAGATCATCATTTCACCAGGATTTTCTGTCCATAACTGCTTCATTGACTTCTTATAAGTTTATAGTATTTTACCTCCTATGTTCTCCTGGATTCTTTTTAGATTACCTTTGATTTTTCTAAGTAACAGATTTTCTTTAGTTATTTTTGCTTTCTCATGTTTCTAATCATCATCATCATCATCATCATCATCATCATCATCATCTAAGGTTTCGCTTCCTTATTATTAGGCCAATATTTAATACTGGAAGAGAAGGAGCAGCAGCAGGAGAAGCAGGAGCTGGAGCACTATAGAACAGCAGCCCCCAACCTTTTGGACACCAGGGACCAGTTCCATGGAGAAAGGTATGATTTTACATGCTGTCTGTATTCTGCAGATGGGGCTTCGCTTGTTTGCTTTTTTTCTGGCATGTTGCGGCCTGGTGCTGATCTATGGCCCAGGGGTTGGGGACCCCTGCTATAGAAGGTAAGAACAAAATATATCCTGACCTTCTAGAGCAGTGGTTCTCAACCTTTTTAATGCTGCGACCCCCAACCGGTTGTAAGTCGAGGACTACCCAACCAGTCGTAAGTCAAGGACTACTCAACCGGTCATAAGTCGAGGACTTTCCCTGCCCGGGAGCGCCGGGCATGCGTGGTGCCTCCCCCTGCGCCGGCCAAGGCGTAGCTGGCAAGCGGCAGAGACAGAGCAGGCTGACCACTGGCTGGGCCACCAGCTGGCCCAGCCCAAGGGAGGTAAGGCACCTGCCGGACCCCACACATGCCAGCAACCCTCCCTGTGCCCGTCGGCCTCCCACCTCCCACCCCTGGCCCTCTTTTACTTACATTTTTAGTAGTTGCTCAGCAGGGAGGGGTGGAAACTTCCAGACAGCTCGCCTTTGCTGCAGACAACTTGCAGCACCGTTTGCAGAATGGGATTTTTGGCAGGCTCAGCAGGGCAGAGATAGTCTGGACAATTCCTATTGGCTTTTGAAAGCCAATAGAATTAGACTCTATTCAAGAGAATCTATTCTATTGGCTTTCAAAAGCCAATAGAATAAAAGGGAGTAGCACAGCTAAGGAAAAGAGGAAAAAAAATGGCGGACTGCATTGTTTGGCGACCCCCGTCAAATGGTCGTTCGACCCCAAATGGGGTCGCAACCGACAGGTTGAGAACCGCTGTTCTAGAGAGAACTTTCTTTTCTCATCTATATATTTGTGCAAAGCTTTAGATATTTTACTAGGCTGTGCTACATTAAAAAAATGAAATGAAATGGACAATGAAAAAAAAGGATGAAGCAGTGAACAAGACAATAAATATCCAGCATGCATGGTTCAAATGATTTAGCATAACTTATTGGCTCATATAAAATTGAAATATATTTGCTACAATTTGTTTAAATTTTCAATGAGCAAATTGAAGATAGATCTTAGAAATATGACATCTGCAAACAGACTAGCATAAGGTTAAATAAAAATGCTGTTTCAGTCATGCTGTCAGATGCAGCACTTTTACTTGGTGTGCAAATAAAGATACATACCATGAATAAAATGTATCTTTCTGTTTTATCTTATTTGATTCTCCAAATTAATTTTAGCTTAAAAACTGTCCAGCAATAAAGCATGGAATGGAGTTCCCAGAGGTAAGAATGGTGACAATTTATTATCCAGGCGGTCTGTTTCACTTTGGAATGTGGACAGATACATTCCTATTGCTCGTTGAATTTCTTTCCTTCCAGTCCACTGTCTAAATGATTGATGACTTTTATCTTCTTTTCTTTCCTTGATGACCAGGGAACTCTGCACTACTGAGATTGCATTCACAGTTGCCATTGTCATATTCACATATCTCTTGACATCTGAATATCTTGAATGTTTAGGAAAGAATGTTTTCAACATGGCAAGCAAGTCTGGGGCTTTGCAACTGTACTACTCTTTGCCAAGTAGATTTTCTCAACCTAAAGTTTTTTCAGATACATGACTCTGCCAATAAATATGCATGCATGAAACAATGGAGAATGTAAGATAATAAAGAACCCAATTATGGAAAAACAGCTTTATACTATTTTCAAGTAAAGTAGACATGCACTGTCAATCAATCAGTAAGAGAGTGAAAAGTATTGTATGTGGTCTCATGATTAACCTGATCATACCTAGAAGAATCCTCTAATCTTGGATAAGGGGGTGTAATTCTTTAGTGGAGGGAGGCAATCTAATGAGGACCAGAGGCATTATTTCCCATTTCATGTTTAAATGAGGATCCAGAAAATGTCTGTTGAATTTTAATTTGTAACTGACCTTAAATCAGAAGAAAGGTTTATTGTTATCTAGGACTTCAATTTTTTTCCATGTTAGTGTATACTTTCAGTCACTAAAGACATCTTTCTTTGTGTGACATGCATGAATATTACAGTGTATATGCATTCCTTTTCAAAATTCATCAGTATAGGAATTTATGGCATGCAGTACACTTAGTTTCATGGGCATTGCTGCAGGGGTAACAAGGTGTTCAAGTCTCAAAACTATATTTTTTTTACATTCCTTGGGGGAGTGACTGCAACTTCAAAAGTTAGGCAATGAGGTGATGATATCACAGAGATGAGTAGGGGCAGTTTTTTAAAAAAACTAAACACATATAATTGAGTTAAAACTCAAAAAAAAAAAAACCCATCTCTAGTTCTGATTTATGATGGTTAGGGGCAATAATAGTGTTTAGACATTATGAAGTAATTCATTGTCACAATTCATGTAGTTTTATTTTGATTTATTAACCAAACCACCAGGAAAAAAGCCCCAAGATCTAACTACAATTGTCAAAGATCACATCTAAATAGACTACCAAACCTCTGGCTATTTATATAGGTAATGAATCCACATGTCATCTGGGTGCTAATGCTGAGTGAGAAAATGTATATTCTTTATAGAAGTGTGACTGTGAAGTGTTGCATTTTGGAATACTGTTTGTTTATAATATCAGTGACCTCCCATTCATTCAGTGATCCAAACAATTTATAAGTTATATATGCATAAATAAGTAATATGTCCTGGTTTTGCAATGTTACTTCCTAAGTTGTAGATCCTGGTGAGAAAGCAGGTGTTAACCTAGAACTTAAAACTTAATGCATGCTTAATGAGCCAGTGAATAGGAGAAGAGAGCAGATTATTGTCACTGGAGAAATCCTCTGCCTATCCTGAGTTAATAGCTACAACTCAATATCATATTCCTGAACTGAACAATTAATATGTTTTAGTTAGATATTTAACAGTAGACTTGTCCAGATTACTGATATGGCCAGATCCTCAAAGTTGGCCTTCAAATGGGCCAAGTCTAGTCTGTTCTGAATCAGAAGTATGTGTATGTACACACACACACACCCATGACCCAGTTCTTTATCATTAGGCTAATTATAAACTCAGTTCTCAGGCAGATGTATAGTTTAGAGTGGACAAGGAATGCAGAAATTGTTTTTTGAATCATAATCATATTTGTAATGAAAGATAGAAAGCTATTAGTCAACATCAGAAGATTGCAGCTGGAACTGCATCTGCCTGGGCAACCAATGCAGTGTCTTGGGCCAGTGTTGATTAGGTTCTACCAGTTGTAAATTCTGCCTCACCTTATAAACAATGCTGCTGGCATTTAGGGGAGGTGAATGAGAGTGTCCTTTGCGCCCAGCTTACATCTGGATCCTGCAACTGAAACCATTGCAAGATTATAGGTACTTGCAAGGATGCACTTACATAGAGCCTTATGAACTCTGTACAATCTTTGTCAACTGCAAAGGAGCCATGCACTGCCAAGTCAGCCTTGCTTTCAGTGACTGTCTGTTAATCATCTTGACTATCATTGAGCTTTCCAGAGCCTGAGTAGGCAACTTTAGTTTCTGTACTGTTTTTACATCTATGAAATTAGCAGCTGCCCCCAAGTCCACAAAAACAGAAAGTTCCACTTTTTGCCTGCTATCTAAAGTAATAATAATAGAAAATTTAAGAATGCTTGTCTGCTGTTTCCTGACTCCTGGAGAGGGACTGGTAAGAGTTCCCTGATGTGCTGATTGGTGTTGGACACTTGCTAGCTATGTGCTGGATTGATTTACAAGTTTTATCTCTTGTTGCTGTGTCCAACTTTACACTTTATCTGGCTATGTGTCTGGGGCCCTGCTGTAAAAACATAATCTTAAGCTTCTTCCCTTATTTCCTGAAAATAGAGATCTCCTGATTGTTCTGATTTGCATAGATTCTCCTCTACTAGATTCTGAAGATGATATTGGGACAAGCTGTAAGTTTTTTCTCTCTTACTGTTCCTTCCCTTTCAGTCAGGTATCTGTTATTACACAGTGTTGATTTAGCTCTTTCAGGGTGGTACTTGGGATGCCTTTCCTCACCAGTTTATCATTGAGTCCTTGGCCAGCCCTGTGAACTGTTCCGTTAGAGCTAAGTAGTTCCAGCCTACATCACAGCAAACAATTTAAAGTCTGAAATATATGACCTTACTCTTCTCTGAATCTGGTTCTGGATCTCTAGACTAGCAGTGATTCTCTGCATGGGATCACCAAAGTGCCCTTTGAGTTTAAACATGAAGTCCTGATAGTTGCACAGCATCAGATCATTCCCCACAATGAATGGTATTGCCCACTTAGCTCCTACTTCCTTCAGCCAACTCAGCACAAAAATCACTTTGGTATGATCAGTGGGAAATTCTATTTGCCTGCCTGCCATTAACATTTCACCTTGAGTGCTGAATGTCTGGAACTGATCCTGGTCCTCTTTGAACTTCTCTGATAAGCTCTCATAGAAAGGCAAGAGCATTGACTGAGCTGTATTTGTTGTGCTGCCATGGATACCGCCCAGCATGAAGTTAGTTGTAGCATGGCATTCAGCAAATTGGTCATTTGTGCGTCTATTTGCTGCTGATGTTGCAACAACTCTACTGCCAAATGCTTGGCAAATAGCAAAGTTCCATAAGGATCAGAGGCCATTCCTAAAATTCCTCTCCTTGGAAGAGAGTAGTAGACTTACAAGATTGATGTCATCCTTATCAGGTAGACCAGACAGGAAACATGACCAGATAAACAAATTCTGCTTTACTTTAAATCTACATTAACAGAATCTTGCAAGCCTGAAAGCACAATCCAGTTCCATGTTAAGAAGTTACAGAAATCAATCAAATAAATAAATAAATGGAGAATTCGGCTGTAAAGGAGAACCAACTCCTTTACAACCCAAGAAACTAAGGTCCGTTCTGGGCCTCTTGCACTACCCACTGTCCTGTTTGAGCAATGTTCTTCCTTATCTGACTACTCCCTAGTCAGCATCTCTTTGCAGTCTCCCGGAGCCTTTTCCACGTACCACAGAAGTCATGTCTTTGTGTCAGACAGTTACATGATATGATTTTCAATTTTTCTTCTTGATGGAACAGCAGTAAATGCATGAAGAAGTAGAAGTAAAAGAAACTCCTAATAGGTATCCATTTAGATTCATTTTCTTTTTAAGGGAGATGGATGCATGAGGAAAATGTTTTTTTCCCTTTAGCTTGTAATTTGCATCATTTTTTTTTCTTTTATGAGTGTAGTTATTCTTAGCCAGGATGCAAAATGTGCAGCTAGAGTAGTATATAAAATTAAGGTTTCTTTTGGAGTATATGAATCTACAAAAATGCCTGTATTGTGGATAACCAAATAAAGTTAGACATTCCAATCATTAATGTACTATATACATTGTCTGTTATTCTTATTAATGAGCTAATCAGAGATGTGTCCAATTTCTGCTACGTTGAAATGTCCAATTAATCAGCAACAGAGTGGTAAGATGTAACGTTATTATAATTGGTTTTCTTCCTCTGATTTAGCAGCTCTGAGAGGCCAGCATCGGAGATACTCCACATTAAAGCAGGTGATCTTAAAAAAACCCCAATAACAAATATATTTGCCAGTTTAAAGAACTCTATCTCTATAATCTCACTTTGTTTCAGATGATAATATGTCACAACAGTCTGCTAAATAATGATTTGCATTGATATATCACTGGTTTGTTGATATGGAATAATTTAAGGATATTGTTAAAAAAGCAATTAGGTTTATAATTTTCTATTATAAACTATTATAGCAGGAAATTAGCCTAAATAAGATGCGTCTAGATCAGACCTGGACATTTTATGGCCTGTGGGCCACATCCGGCCCTTTGTCTGACCTGCAATGTTGGTGATAACGGCCGGGGAGGGGGTCACCAGTGGTGGGGGGAACAGTATCAGCATTGACTTTCCACAACAGTCCCAATTTCTTATGTGGCCCCTCAGGAAAATTAATGGTCCATCCCGATCTAGATATCAACCAATATGTCCTTGTAAACCCTGGTTTCTTTAAATTAAAAAAAAATTCCTATTTTGTTACTTATTTTTGCATTTATATTTTACCTATGCACTCCACTCTACTGAAATCAATGAGCATTGTATCATTAAGGACCATCATAGACATTTCCCTGCCAAAAGTGTTTATGTGCATATTTTAATTATGAATTTAGAATGTTTATAGGCCTGGATCAATCCTTGACAGATGTACAGTAATTCATGAATCAATCATTACATAATTGGATTATTATAATGTGGACACTTGGATATGATCTGAGAGTTGAGAATGATTAAAAATACTGCAGCAAGCTCGTTGGCTAGACAATCCGACAAAATATTGATAAAGTTGTATTAAAGTTGATATTAAAGCTGTACCTGTTGTCAATCAGCTTCAGGGCTCAATTCAGAGAATGGTTTTCTCCCTTCAAAGTTCTACATAATGCAGTACAAATAAATAATCGACAAAATAAATAATAAATCAAAAACTTCTAGAACAGTAAACACAAATGGGTGTAATTTGGGCATCAATGTTTTTGTCGGTTTATAGGCTGATCTGAATTCTCCATGCTTACCTTGCTGTCCAAAGAATGTTCATTCTCATAGATGGTGAGAAGTTATCTACAATTTTAGTAGAGCATTTACCTTCTAGTTTGATCAAATATGATTAGAATAGTTTTCAAGAGTTGCTGGAGTTTTCAAGTATTCAGGAAGCTGTAGTATTTAACATTTAAAGCAGTTTTCAAGAATAGTGGGAGTCCTTTCTCATGCATGTTGAGAAAGCTTCTTACCCAAATCATGTCAGTTGAACTAAGTGGTACCACTTTAAAAAAATGATCATAAGTACTTCTGGCTGTATGGTCTGGTCTGTTGATTTGATATTTTCCATATTATATCACTCGGCATTAAAATTTGTTTCAATCATTGGATGGCTCATCTAAAGTTGCTATCACATTAAAAATTTCGTGAGGATATACCCAATGGCAATTAGCGGTTGATCTGTAAATTAAAAGAGCAAAATGTTGGTCACCATGCCCCAAACCTTAACACTGCTTCTTCAGCTTTCCAGTTTGCTTCGAGAGAGCGAGAACTAGTGATAATGTGAGTTTAAAATCACTTGAATATTCCTGATCTGAATGGTGTTATTAATCATAACAACTCTGAAAATCTAGTTTGTACTGTGTGCTGTGAAAACAACTCTAGGCATATAATAAAATAGTCATTATTTAAGAAATGTTGGTATTTACATACTTATAGGTCACCTATAGTGGGGCAGTTTTTCTTGATTTGTGCATATTATTTTCTTCATTATTCTAGGGAAAAAATATGCATTTGGGGCCTCCCTGAGCTACTTACCAAAACAACAGCTCTCCTCAGAGCATCTTTAGTAGCAATTAATATTAGCTTATTAGTGTGATAAATTTGCAGCACCAGTACATTAGAAACTGGTGTTTTATCCTTCTAAAAGTTGCCTCTTGGTCTGTATACAAAATCAAGTCAGGGCATATTGCAAAAAGAAATTAAGAAATTGTGCCTTTATCAATATGTCTGCCATGTGTTTACTAAAATACGTCACCATTTCATTCAGTCACACAATCCCTTGTACTTTCTCAGGCCGTGGTTTTATTGCTTGCTCTCCAAAGATAAAATAGTTTAAGGAATAATTCCCAGATTAGGTTTAAAATAACTTTGAAAGTTTTGGCATGCCCTTCTATCAACATTCTGTTAGCATCATCTAATCATTCAATTTTATTTTGGTCTTTCACCAGCATAAAATAAGCAAAGTACAAAGTTAAACATAAACTATAAAATATCTCTATAACATAGAAATATTCTATGATTCTATGATTCTAAAATAAAATGTATTACTATGTGTACCTATAGGACTAAGCTCTAAAATTATTTATTTAATTTGTATGCCACTTCCCGGGGACTCTGGATGGCTGACAGTGTCAACATCAAATAAAATTATATTCCCCCAAATGCCAAGTACTTATAAAAATAAAGCATACATAAAATGATTGCTAGGACTTTTTCAAGAAAATCACAATTACCTTTATGACTCATAGATTACATTTAAAATAATTTTGAGGGGATTATCATATTCTTCCATCAGCATCATTCCTGACTACAATAATGTTGTAGCTAATAGCTCTAATATTTTCCACTGAAGATCTTGGGGATGCTAGTTATACTGAAATTCAGGAACACGAAGAGAAATGTCTATAGAGTCCCTTGTTAGTTTGGCACCCTGATCTGTTATGGGAAATTGCCAAAAGCCACTTTAGTGATGGGAAGATATATTTTCCTTATGTTACAACCTCTCTAAGCCTTTTCAAATTAATTCCATTTTATATTTTACCATTTTTTTGAACAATGTCTGGGATTGTACATGTGCATTAATAAAAGAGTTTCCATATCCCTTCATCATTTTAAATCATTTCCTAGTTTCATTCATTAAGGGAATAGGCTCCATTCCAAGGTTAGTTTACTGTATAGAATGCATCATGTTATTACCTGATATCCATTGAATATCCAGATTCCACTTAGTTCTACCTATTACTTTCATTAGTTGGGCTTATAGCTCCACGAAGTAATTGCCCGCTCTGATACACTTACTTATATATCTACATCCATTCATCTGTATGCTGTCTATATTAAAACAAATTGGGTTCCTTTTAACCTATGAAAAATTCCATACAATCCAAATTGTGGGACAGTACAGAATAGTTTTCACATCGAATAAACTGAAAGCATCACTGCATTTAGTAAACATCTCTTCCAAAATAACCACTACATTTATCATGAAATTAACATTTGGACCATTAATTTGGAAATTAATTCTTAGTGGGGATTTGGTTACAAACAAATAATCTAATGTAGCTGAATCTGGGAACAGCAGTCCGCCGATGGCCAGATACTGGCATTTTGGGATGGCCGGTGGCTGGAGAGATCACCCAGAAATTTGAGAGAAATGGATTGCAGGGGCAAAAGGGGGTTTAAAAGGAGAGGATTCAGTGGGAAATGGGGAGGAAGGGGAAGAAGAGAGAGAACAAAGGGGAAAGAAAGAAAACAAAAGAGGGAATGAATAACAATAACAGAGTTGGATCTAGCCAATCTCCTGCTCAGGCAGGAAACCCTATACCAGTGGTTCTCAACCTTTTTAATGCTGCGACCCCCAACTGGTCGTAAGTCGAGGACTACTCAACTGGTCGTAAGTCGAGGACTACCCAACCGGTTGTAAGTCGAGGACTACCCAACCGGTCGTAAGTCAAGGACTTTCCCTGCCTGGGAGCGCCACGCATGCGTGGTGCCTTCCCCTGCGCCAGCCGAGGTGTAGCTGGCAAGGGGCAGCGACGGTGCAGGGTGACCACCAGCTGGGCCAGCTGATGGCCCAGCCCAAGGGAGGTAAGGCACCTGCCGGGCCCCACGCGCACCAGCAACCCTCCCTGTGCCCGCTGGCCTCCCACCTCCCACCCCTGGCCCTCTTTTACTTACATTTTTAGTAGTTGCTCAGCAGGAAGAGGTGGAAACTTCCAGACAGCTTGCCTTCGCTGCAGACAACTTGCAGCACCATTTGCAGAATGGGACTTTTGGCGGGCTCAGCAGGGCAGAGACAGCCTGGACAATTCCTATTGGCTTTCAAAAGCCAATAGAATAAAAGGGAATAGCACATCTAAGGAAAAGGGGGAAAAATGGCGGACTGCATTGTTTGGCGACCCCCGTGAAATGGTCGTTCGACCCCAAATGGGGTCGTGACCCACAGGTTGAGAAGCGCTGCCCTATACCATTCCAGAGAAGTGGCTGTCCAGTCTCTTCTTAAAAGCCTCCAGTAATGGACCATCCACAACTTCTAAAGACAGGCCATTCCACTGGTTAATTATCCTCACTGTTAAAAGAGAAAGAGTAGAGAGAGAAAAGGGGAAACAAAGAAAAGTGATTTGTGAGCGGTGGAAAACAAGAGTGAAAAGTGGAAGGCAAAGTGCTGCAGAGAAGAATGGTGCAGGAAGAGCTGCTAGGACAATCAGCAGAGAAAGATAAAGGCAAATGGGGAAATAGTGGCCAAAATGAAAACAGAAGAGAGAGAGAGGGAGAGATCATGGAAAGGGCAGGACTAGGAAAGAAAGGGCAAAGAGACAGATAATGGAGGCGAGAGAGGGAGAAGGGCTTATTGGCTTGCCCTGTTGCCACCTTCTTTGCATGGCCCGTTCTTGGCATGCAGGAGAGCTGAAGAATAACAAAGGAGGAGAGAGAACAGAGAGGGAGAAGAGTTTACCGGCTTGACTTTTTGCCACCCTCATCATGTGGCTTGTGCTTAGCGGGGCTGCATGAGAGATGAGTTGTCAAGTGCTGGGGAAATCGGGAGATTCAGGCAGTTCAAATGAGTATAAAGATTTATCGCAAGCTTAGGCTCTCTACAAAAATCTGTGCTACTAATGGTTAAGGGAAACGACTGGGAAATAAAAGGCATTCAAGGTGGACTGGACTTATATCTCTTGCGGGCTTGCAGGGACTCATGGCTTACGACATGTTTGGCCTCTCTCTTGGGCTCAGCCTGATCATCTCCTACATGACAGGGGCAAGTGAGGGAGAGAGGGAGAGAGAGACAGCAGGGCCCAAAAGTTAGCCAGGAGAGGCAGAAGAAGGCAAGCGAGCTGAGCTGGACAAGAGAGCGGGGCAGTGATGAGAAAGGCACCAGATGAGCCAGATGAGCTAGAGGACAGCAGAAACAAGCTGCAGAGAGAGCAGAGAGAGTAGAGTGGCTGGAGGGGAGCCAGACAAGCTAGAGAACAGCAGAGGTGAGCTGAGCCAGCACCCAGGGACAAGTCGATGACCCAAAAGATTGAGAGAAAGACATTGAGATGACAGGAGAGTGATACGTGGTAGAGGATGGAACGGAGAACCTGGGGGCAAAGCCGCAAGAAAGGGATAAAGGGATCTGGATTTTAGCAGCCTTTTTGGGGTGGCACTACATTAAAAATTGGTCTCCATGCAAAAATTTTGGTTACAGTATTGACCTAGATAATTGGCAATCATTATGGGACAGAAACAGGAGGTTAACGCTGGCCACCTCATATAAAGAAAATCTATACAAGATGTTTTATAGATGGCACCTTCCCCCTACAAGGCTAGCAAAAATAGATAAAAAAAACCTCACTGACATGCTGGAAATGTAGAAGGCTTCCAGGGACTTACTATCACATGTGGGTGGGAATGTTCAAAAATGCAAAATTTTTGGCATCAGATAAAAAATCGGTCGGAAGAAATACTATTAGAAAAAATTGATTTAAAACCAGAAACCTTCTTATTAGGGATTATTAATGATAAACTCAGCAAAGCATCTTTCTACTTACTATTGCATGTTTTAACCGCAGCAAGATTGGCATAAGCCCAAAAATGGAAAAGTAAGGAAACCCCCACTGAAGAAGAAATAATAAATAAAATCTTATCCTGCGCTGAAATGGACAGGTTAACTCTAGAGATTAAAAATAAAACTGAAACGGAGTATTATGAAATTTGGAAAAATTTGTACGATTGGTTAGAGATAAGGAGGATCGCTGAGATGATTATCGATTGATTAGTTGATATCGTAAGGACTTCTTATTAACACCTATATTAGTTACATAACTGAAAGATATGTAAATACAACATTGACGACTGAAAGATGGTTTACCAAAACATTTACAGATGTTATATGTACAGTTTGTTATACTCTGTCCTGTTATAGAATGTATTTTAAGTTTCTGTTTTTCTTTCTGTAACATAAGGTAATACTAATAGCAGTGTTGAAGCCAGGGAAGTTGAATCATGTCCACTTCTGTTTTTAAATGTACACTTAATAAAATTTGAAAAAAAAATGGTCTCCATAACCATTTGTATGCAGCATGCAAGAGTGAAGAATCCTATGTGGTGTTCCTCCGGTTGGGTCAATATCTTTTACATTGTTGATTTTCATACATTTTGTACAGGCAGAAGAAGAAATAGGCTTGCTTTGTATTGGATATTTTTAGATTGTCACAGGCATATTTCCACTCTTTTTCAGAAATGCTGGTTTTTGCTCCATCTTATTTCATGTGAAAAAGGGGTCACCATACTTTTCACTGTCTCCATTCTCTAAAGTTTGATAGCTTTGTGAAGACTTAAGTCATCAGTTAACTGTATTCTCTCAGATAATCCTTTGTCTGAAATCTCTGAGTTATTCTTGATTCCTGGGAACAAACTCAATTTGAGTTCATAGAGGTTTCCAGCAGAACATTTTTGTGTCTCTTTTGGCTTCTATATCTTTGAAAAATCGAGCCCGTTCCTATATAGTATTCTTTTTAGTGATAACACTTTCTTATCAAATCAAAGCATCAAAGGCAAAGGATTTATTAACATCCTTCTCTCTTCTTATTCTTCTTATATTCATATATGTATGAATTCTTATATTATAATTATATTCTTATATTATAATTATATTCTTATATTCTTGAGGGAATAGAAGTGGAACTCAGCAGATTTGCAGATGGCACTAAGCTGGCAGGAATATCCAATACCCCAGAAGATAGGCTCAAAATCCAGATGGATTTTGACAGGCTTGAACACTGGGCCCTATCTAACAAAATGAAATTCAATGGTGAGAAAAATAAACTTCTACATTTAGGTAAGAAAAATCAAAGGTACAGGTACAGACTAGGTCAAACATTGCTCAATAGCAGTAATTGTGAGAAGATCTTGGAGTTCAAGCGGACAATAAATTAAATATGAGCCAGCAGTGTGTGGCAGCTGCCAAAAAACAATATAATCCTGGATTGCATTAACAGAGAGATAGAATCAAGATCATGTGAAATATTAGTACCTCTTTACAAAGGCTTAGTACAGTCATACTTGCAATACTACATCCAGTTTTGGTTACCACAATATAAAAAAGATATTGAGACTCTGGAAAAAGTCAAGAGAAGAGCAACAAAGATGATAGGGGCCTGGAAGCTAAAACATTCAAAGAATGGTTGCCAGAACTGAGTATGTCTAGAGAAAAGAAGGACTAGGGGAGATATGATAGCAGTGTTCCAGTATTTGAGGGACTGCCACAAAGATGAGGGGGAAAACTATTTTCCAAGCACCAGAAGGCAAGGCAAAAACCAATAGATGGAAACTAATCAAGGAGAGAAGCAACCTACAACTAAGGAGAAATTTCCTGAGAACAATTAACCACTGTAATGGCTTGCTTTCAGAAGTTGTGGATGCTCCATCATTGGAGGTTTTCAAGAAGAGAATGGACATCCATTTGTCTGAAATGGTATACACTCTTCTGCTCAAGCAGGGGTTGGACTAGATAACTTCCAAGGTCCCTTCCAACTTTGTTGTTGTATGTTCTATGTTCTCCATCATATATAAGACTTCTACCTGGTAGAGCTTCATAGCCAGTCTAAAACAGGTAAAATCTTTCTGCTGTGGCCACAGCACTATGATGTGGGAAATGGAAACAATAAGGTGAAAGTTTGTAATGTTAAAATCTCACACCTAACAGGAGATGTCAGCTATTAAGCAATATTTTACTTCTATTTATTTATTCTAATAAATAAACTACTTCATCAAACCTCCTCCTCTAGCATCATTTGCTGGTCTAGTACTGAACATTTTCACATGTCCAGCATAATTTTATATATTTTCTTATGACCTCTTTCAGTTGCTTTAAAACACACACACCCCAAACCCCAACATGTTCAACTCTATTCTTGAAAAGATGTTTAAATACTTTCATTTGTTTGGTTCCATTTTCTGAATTTTCTCAGCTTTACCATTTTTTTTTAATGCCCAAAATTCAAAAAACTCTGTTGACCACTGATTAGAAGTTCATTCAAGAGTGGCCCTATTAGTTGGCAAGCCAAGACACTCACCTCAGGCAATAGATTCTGGAAGGCAGCTGAATATACATAGCTAATATAGCATAGGAGTTATATAAGAGTTAAGTTAATATAAATTACTAGATAAGATGGACAGGAGTGGATGTGTTGTGGAAGACTTCTAAGTATGGCTGTGGTGGTTGAAAAAGGTGTTTCCCCAAAATGGATTATATTGCTTACATGATACTGGAAAAAGGGGAAAAGAATTTTGATCAGATCGATTTATTGATGAACATTAATACTCAAATACTGAGATTTGATGACGTAAATGCGACATTATGGAAACCAGCTTGGTATAGAAAAAAAGTTAGAGTCAGATTTAAAAATGTGATTTAAAAGCTTAATTATTGGGTCAAAAAGACTTTAGAGATTTGGATTGATTTGACAATTTAATTGAGTAAATAAAAGTAGTAAGATAATAACTGGTGAAATAATAGGTTTGTTTTAGATACGATAAATAATTTTATTGAGATTTAAATTTTACTTAACAGGTTGAAATGTTTTGGGTTTTGTTTGTTTGTTTGTTTTTACTTTGTTTATATAGAAAACTATTTTGTAATAGCAGAAGAGTTAGAGAGATCTATGATAAGAGAAGAAAAGGTATTAATTAATGATGTATTAAATCAAGAGATGGAATATATATGAAAATATTAGAATATTATTCTTGGAATATTATGTGTTGTAGAAGGGATACCCAAAGTCTTATTAATATGTTTGTTTAAGATTAATTGGAATATATTAATTAATTAGTGGAGCTTAAAAGCAGGAGTGATTTATATAGATGTGATAGGGATGATTTTGTGGATTGATTGAATTTTAAGAAGAAATAGATTAAATTAAATTTGTTATATTATGTGAGGGAAATAGAGGGGGAATTTTTTAAGGTATTAATTTTAGCTATACATATATGACCTGTTTTGCTATGATTGATTACCCTTTCACCACGGTGTTTTCCTGAGCATTTTGATGTAAAAAATAAAAAACCAATAAAATGTGTATTAAAAAAAAAGAAAAGAAAAAGGTGTTTCCCTGGGTCTGTAGTGCTTGTATATTCCACATTCCATCAACCTTACCCAGTCATCTATTTATTTATTGGCAGCAGATAATTTGGAATCTCTTTGTGTTGAGCAAGAACTGTGAGTCATCAAGGACAACCTCAGCAACAACCTTACCTTGTAAAGATCAAGAGTGGTCTGTGATCAGTGTCTTTGTAGGCTGCGGTGTCCTCATGGCCTAAGCAAGCAAGAGTTGGGACTATGGCTGTAGCTTCTTGGGGCTGAGAGGTGGCATTGAGCAGCAAATTGTGGCAAGCAGCAGCTGGAGTAGATTGATCTAAACCATATTACCAGAATCCTTCAGGAATAGTTAGGTAGGAACTCCATATAGGAACAGTTTAACCCTGGGGATCATTTCCCCCAGTATGGTAGGATTGTATCTTCCCTCCCTAGCATGAGAACTGTTGGGGAGTAGGCATTGAGAGTGGATGTTTAGGTATGTGAGGGAGTGGTTATGTATTTAAAAGATACCCTCTTGCCCAAGTAAGAATTGGGAAGATGGGGAAGAGGGGGTGGCTTCCGCCTTACTGATTAATGGGAGAGGCCAAGTAGGGTGGTACAATTGGATGGGAATGGGATTAGTGATTTAGGGTTCCTCAGCACTGAGAGAGATGCTGCAGCTGAACTATTGTAAGGATTTCACACTATTTGTTGGATGTTAGTGGATGTCTGATCTGCAGGAGTAGATGGAAAAATCTTTAGCTAGGGCAGGGGTAGGCAACCTTGGCTCTTTTATGACTTGTGGACTTCAACTCCCAGAATTCCTGAGCTAGCATGGCTCAGCTTGGAAACCTCTCCCTTTCCCCTCAGCATGGCTGGCTCAGGAATTCTGGGAATTGAAGTCCACGAGTCATAAAATAGCCAAGATTGCCTACCCCTGAGCTAGGGGAATCAGGAGGCCATAGTTGGGGGGATGGATATTCTGGGGGATTTAGAGCAGGTCACTACATTCAGGTGGTGGTGAACATTGGACCATTTTGATGGGACACAAAGGATGTGGCATTTCTAGGGAACAGATCCCTGATATTTGGTACTTGTGTCATATTCTAGCTTTCAATATTCAAGCTCAGATCCTGGAAAGCAGACCTAAAAAGGCTTGGGTTTTCAGCTGTTGCTGCTTAATGCCAGTACTATACAATCAACTACATTTCCCAATAGAATAGTTTGGCGGGTTTTCTAACATAATGCTCAGCCCCCAGTCTAACGAACAGAAATGACATTGGTTCCCATGGGACAGAGAATTGTTTAGACTAGCATAAAACTCCATAGCCCTCCCCTCATTCTTGTGGCAACTGAAAATGAGCAACATGGCTTCAGCTGGGTTCGTTGCAGAATTGACAGCAGGGCAGTTGAATAGCAGTAGTAATCTGAGAATTTCTTTTGGCCTTCAGGGGCACTGATTCTCAAGTTACCAGTTATGAGATTATGTTTTTGAAGATAGCCTCATGGGATCAGTTGGAATTGTGCTACGGTGTCAGCCTCCCTACTGTCTAGCAATTTCTCTGCCTGAGCTGCTGGAGGCCATATCAGGGTTGACTGTGGAGTTCCCCATCCTTATGGTCTTGAGGTGTTTCAATCTGCCAACCATTAGGCCAACTTCAGAAGCATTCAGCACTTTATGATCACCATGGCAGCCATTGGGCTATCTCAGGTTGTTCATGGCCTAACAGTTTTCTTGTTGGAGCAATGTGATGGCAATGTGATCAGATGGAGGATTTATCTTTATCCCTCTGTCATCAGTTCATGCCTGGTGACTTTGACATTGTCTTATATTGTCCATTTTGGACTATTCGATCCCTGTGTTATGGAACCCGTTGGCTAAAGAATTTTGACTGGCAGATTCCCGGAGGAGATCTTTCTCTGCCATTGTCCCCACCCTATGGAACATCTTTCCCACTGAAGTGAGACTGGGCCCTTCTCTTCTGACCTTATGAAAGAATGTTAAGACCTGGCTCTGTCAACCAGCATGAGGATCCAATGGCAGGCATCTGGAGGTGGTTGGTGGCTTGAGAGCACTCTGTCCATTTTTTAACTTTATTTGTTTTTTCTGTATGATATTATGGTTTTTGCCTGTAAAATGAGCAGAGTCACTTAGATAGCGAGATGAGCAACATATAGATTTGTTAAATAAATAGATAATAAATGCATAATCATGTTTTGCATTGGAAAAACAATACAATCAAAGAAACTTTTCACCTGTGATGTATTGGATGTAACATGATACATTGATGAATCACAGAGATGAATGAGACATCCTGTTTCCCCTGGTGCTGGTAAGTTACTTACAGAATGTTCAATTTTAACACTTGTTCTGTTACTAGTTCTTTTATATTAGGGGGAGGAGGAGGAGGAGTATTTTATTACTCATATTGAAAAAGCTTAAACTTCTAATCTGCTCAGATGCCATAACTGTTACTTGAAGTTAAAGGATGAGATAAAGTAGAGAATGACAGTTCCATATTAAAATGGAAGATAAAGCATAGTTTTTGATGTAAATGTTATAGCACATTTCATATTTACCAAAGGGACATTATTTCATAGATTCATTATAGTAGGTCTTACTAGCATTATATCAAGCAACATAATTTGATTCTACATTAACCTCTTCAAAGTTAAAGAGTGTGGAACTATCATCTCAGTTTTTTTCCTATATTTTATTCCCCCCCTTTTTTTTTTCATCCAGCCAAAATGCCCAATTGCTTTAGAGATACATCTCTGTGGGACATCATACTGTTGCTGTTGGGAAGAAAGCAACTGTTGTGGTCATATCAGCTGCTGTTTTGAAGATAAGAAATATTTCCCTAAAGGTGTAGCTTGTTGCATTTATTTCCAGTAATTACATTGAGAACTATAATCTTGAAACAGATTTATGAGCAAAACCAGCAAATGCCACTTATATATTGGGGATGGACAAAAGGGTTTGACATCATAGATTTGCTGAATAATTTTTTTAAATTATTTTAAATCCCACTCATTATTTGGAAGATGGCCTCTTCTTTACTGTTTCCATAGAGACCTGAACCAAAATAGTCTGAAAAAAGGTAGTCCAGGTCTTGTTCACCTCTTGGCTTTCCAGATTGCTGAGATAGTTAACCAAGGACTTGATGTGGTCCCCAGGCTGCAATTTAGCAATCTCCACTTTGCACTATATTATAATTACATTAAGGATGTTAAATATGCATGAAAGTAGATGTAGTGGAAGGGGTTAGATGGGGAAAAAATCAGATTATGAAAATTTGGGTTTAAGAATAATGTATTCTACTCTGAACATTTCTACTTTATGATCAAATCACATTCTTGCCTTGACCCTCCTAAAAAGACTTGTTTTTGTGGTCAGTTTTTATTCTTCCAACAATTTGTAGGTATCTCAACTTTGCTATATTCAACCCTTCACTAAGTAATTTTTGCAATGTCTATAATGTATCTGAATCTGAATGGACTAGAGATGCATAGGAAATTATACTTTTATGTACTATTATCTCCAGCAGAAAAACATTTAAGGGAAAGATTAATAGTGAAATTGCTGGACTTAATAAAAGCTTCATACTTTCATCAAACTTTGTCTTTTAATAAATCATTTTATTTTTCTGCCCTCTTTCAAGTTTCTGTATCATAAATATCAATGAATCCATTAGCTAAGCCAGCTCCTTGCATTACTGATGTTCAGCAATTTGGGAATTTTATTAATACTGTTTGCCATGACAGATAAGGTTGTTCTATAATATAATGTACAGAAAAAAAAGGTCAGTTTAATCTTTTGGATCTTGAAAATGTGTCTTTTTTTATTCCATATAATTTTTAAATACTATGGTTGCCATTCTTGTCAAGTTTTTTTCTAGGGTTGGAATTGGAATTGAAACAAGAAGTTTATTTTGGGTAATACATTCACCTTAATAATTGCAATTATCTTAATAAAGAAAGGTTTACATTTTTCACCTTTCAAGATCTCTTTAATTCTTTGCATAATTGGAAAAATAATTGTTTTGATATATTTCTTGATTGTTGCCTACCATGGAAAACCCAGTTACTTCATTAAATGTATTATGTGGCAGTCAGAGTCCTTTGGCAGGAAATCTTCTTCTGGATTAATTATTTTGCACTTATTCTCATTTTTTTGGATATCGAATTTATACCAAGCCTCAGATCACTCTTATGAATGATCTTATTAAATGTTGTGGTTCAATAATGGTTAATGTTTCACCATCAAGTAACATTTAAGCTTATATTCCTTTCTGTAGATTTTGAGGCTGGGTGTTTTTCCTGCCGATATTTCTAGGGCAAAGATAAACAACAGGGGGAAAAGTGGACATCCAGGCCTGGTATCTTTGCTCATTTGAAAATCTGCTCTTCCCCATACAACAGGGCCTTTACTTACACAATAGATCTTTGAATGTATCCAAAATTCATTGTTTCCTCTAATTGTAGTTGAAAAAACATTCATTCTCCGACCAACTCAGGGGTCTTCAAACTTGGCCCTTTTATGACTGTTTATTAAATTTAGAAGTGTTTCAGGGTTTTATTGTTTGTTTATAGATTTTTTTAAAAAAAATGATGTATAAAAATATTAGTGTTGGAAAATATCATATATCAGTTGCACAAGCCAATGGGTTCTTTCAGTTTAAAAGTTACTGAAGGAAAACAGTAACTTCGTACCTGTTTTTGAAAACCAATAAAGTTATAAAAAGAGAGGGGGGAGGGGAGAAGCCAGAGTTGTACATCACAAGAATATAGAGGATCAAATCAATTGGATGTAGCAGGTAAGGAAAAAAACAAAATTGGATCACTCAGTTTTGGAGTACCACTAGGTTACTGTATTTAAAATAGTAATATAATTGATTGCCTTCTCACTTTGGCAGTCCTTGAAATTTGTTTATGCCAGTTATTTTGGAAAAGCTTATCAGCTGAATAGCCAAACAAGACTGACCAAGAAATAAACAGGAGATAAATATTCTCTTGTGAGAAAGTAAACAAGTATAACTGTCTTCATTAATTCTAATGGCTATGGAAATTACTGCTAGCAGCAGTTGGTACTAATATAGTATGCTGTCCCTTTGGCTAGTTTGTTTAGTTTGAATGTTTTCTCCAGTGGCACAAAAATAATGTTTTCAACCTACTGGCTACATTTGGATATCACAATAAACCATGGTTATAGTTACAAGAATAAGCATCAGCCATCCTTTGGCTTGTCTATTCCAGTTACTGCCTTCTGTTGAAGGGAAAATAGAAAGTATGATTGCAAGTTATACATTTCTGATGAAAAACCGGAGGAAGTAGACCAATATGGATACTTGATGGATAGGAAACTGAATGGAGAAATTATAAAATTTGCAAATACTGGCAAAAGGTGGCATATAGTCTGTGGAGAAGTAGGAATGCTTGTGACAAAAAGTGAAAATTACTGTATATAAGACTATTTTATGACTGTAGTTACGATGGCTTAGGAATGAGTGCTTTAGGCCCTATAAAGGAGAGGTCCCCAATCTTTGGGGTACTAGAGACCGGTTCTGTGAAGAGAGGTTTTTCTGTGGACCGGGGGGGGGCATGGTTTTGTGTGCTGCCTGCATCCCACAGATGGAGATTTGCTTGTTTGTGCAGCCTGGTTGCTGGCATGCCATGGCCCGGTACTGGTCCACAGACTGGAGGTTGGAGACCCCTGCTATAAAGCATTTCTAGCTGTCATAAAATGTCATTCCCTCCACCCCCATGGTCATGTGGTCACACTTTGGGTGCTTGACAACTGGCTCACATTTACAACTGGTAGCAGGGTTCAAAAGTTATGTGATCATTATTTGTGATTTCCCCCCTCATTTTCCAGCAGTTTTTGCTCATTCAAAGAATGGGTTCGTTTAACAACCTCCACAAAAAAATGTCCCAAAAATTGATCCAACCATGTAAGTGCCTTGACTTACAACCACAATGACTTATGACCAGATTTCTGGTTCTATTGTGGTCATACATTAAGGACTACTTATATATGGTTCTTTTTCCTAACTAAAGAAATTTTTAAAAGAATACAAACAATACAAATTTTAAAAGAGAAAAGTAAAAGTAAAGTACTTTAATAAGTAAGTGAAAAAAGAAAGTGCAAACAAACAGATGAAAAAAGAAAAGACTTCAAGAAGCAGCTTCCAGTTTTAACAGCAATTACAAGTTTACTGCATTTATATTTTACTCTCGCTCTGTCTAAAATTGCAGAATAAACTTCCACTATCTACCCTTTTAAACATCAAACCCATAAATCCCAAGTTCCTTTTTTTTCTCCAGAAAATGCCCATTAAGGGTTTCCAGTCACTAATAAATGTAGTTATTATCCTTTCTCTAGTGAAACAAGTTAGTTTTGCCATCTTTACTAATACTGTCACCGTCATTAACCATTCCTCCACTGTGGGTATTTCAGAGTCTTTTGATTTTTGTACATAGTGTAACCTTGCAGCAATTATAATACATAAAAACATTCTTTCATAACTTTTCTAATTATCTATCCATTAGTCCCAACAAGAAGAGTTCTGATTTCAACTGAATATTAATCTTTAAACATTTTTATATCACTTGAACCCAAAATTTTCTGTATTTTTTGCAAGTCCACTAGCATGATAGAATGACCCTGCATATTCCTATTTTATTATACAGAAATGAGCTTTTGATATGACAGGAAAAACATAAAAATAAATGGAATACAGTGATTATGTTATTTTAGATGTGTATATGGTTAAAAGGAAAGTTAGGGTCAAGAATGCAAAAGAGAGTTAACAACATGATAGAACATTGCTCTATCATTTGAATAGAGCAAACAAAGATGAAAGGGCAAGAGAAATATATGAAGGAAAAATAGATGGATTGAGAAAAAAGGGGAAGGCTGACAAAGTAGAGGTTGGATGGAGGGGATCCTTAAGAAGAGAGAGGTGAAAGCATTGTAACCACAAAAGACAAAGTAAGAAATAGTGTCTGGATGTAGTCAAAGAGCAATAGCTTGCAAGAATAAAGCATGGAGAGTATGCAAGTGCGGACAGATACAATAAAAGAATTATCTATATTTCCTTTTCTTACTACATGCTTTTGTATTTTAGTTTATTATTTAACTTTCTTTATTTTGAATAATATAGAATAACAGAATTGGAAGAGATTTCAGTCCTATATCTCAAGCAGGAGATCCTAAATCTTTTTTACTCTGAGAAGGAATGATGTGATAGGTATAATGTGTAGAGTAGATCTTTCTATATATTTTTCTGGCTCGATTTTGAGAAAAAAATGGGGAAAGAATGTTTGTTTTTCCAAAATAGTGAGATAAACTTATTTTAGGGTTTAGACCATGCTGGCTGGGGAATTCTAGGAACTGAAGTCCATAAGATATAAAATTGCCAAACTTGAATACCCTTGCTTTATACAATAGTTTTCGTGTGCTTTCTCTGTTTTTTTTATCAATTGTACTTAAAGTGGTCTCCAGGAGCTGTGAAAAAGATTTCATTGCCACATGCAACTTTGGAGTCTCAGATTGTCCATCTGTTATTAGGTAGGAGAAGGGAAATAATTATCAGATATTCTGTCTATTTTGGCACTGGTTAGCAGTCTTCCTCCTCAACAAATCACATTCTTGTTTCTTTTTTGTTAATAATTTCTAACCAGGTTCACAGGGGCTTGTTAAATTGATTGACAAAACATGCATTCTGTTATAGTTGATTACCTGTGCCATTTCTCCAGAGTGTAAGAAATAATCTGTCAGTGAACTTTAGCCAGACATACACATTTAGACTCAAGATGGAGTTGGGGTACACTCTAAATTTAAATGTGTATGTAGATATACTGTATATTGCGATATAATGGTTTATGGACAATCATTTTGAGAAATTTCAGGCTTTTTCTTAAAGGGTACTTTATAATGCCCCAAAACATTGACACATTCATTTCTTTTAGAGCTCTCCTGACCTGTTGCAAATCAGAAATTTAGCGTCAATATTCATTCTAGAAGCATTATATTTGTCATTTTCAGTTTGCCTCGCCTATGCTTAGTAATTTCCACCTGCTTCATTTATAAAACACAAAACATAGCATGATGCAATATTACATATTAATATACCTGTGATAAAATCTTCAACATTTTCTCTTTTATTATCTTCTTTTGAACTCAAAACTAAAAGGAACAAATTAAAATCAAGATCAATCATCATTTGGGATCAAATCATAATAGAAATGAAAAAGATGCATGGGCTATATTAATATTGTTCACTGATCCGGTGCATAAAAGGAAATACTTCTGAACACACATTTTGTTGAGAACTAAATATATTGTATTTTATTTATCACATTCAGGCACCACCCATCTCATTTTCTCGATGCTCTTTCAAAAGTCCTCTTCCTTCCCTGACGTACTAAAAGTAGGAAAATTGAGTTGCAAAAAATGCATAAGAAACATACAAGATCAAAGTCAAATAATGTTCCAACAAATAATAATTTTTGTTCATTATACTAAATTGCAATGCTATGGCAACACTATTTGTCATGGTGCCATGCTGAATTACAACTTCAAACTTTGAACTGCTTTATTGTTTAATTGGTGAACAGTTTTTTTTTCCTGTCTAAAAGTATGATCAATAGTGTCTCCCAGGCAGTAGTTGATTTGTTTTGGGTACACAATCAGGAAGACCAAAAACAAAAATTTCATCCCTCAATTGACAGACAACAACTTACTGAGTTGGCAGAATACCAACAGCCAGCTTCACTTGAATGTAGTCCAGATTCCATAAAACAAAACAGCACAATGCAGCTTATCACTTTAAAAACTCTCTTCCATCATATTCAAAATTTTAAAATGACTGAATTTGTGTAGATGAAATTTAGTTGATAGTCTAAATCAGATTTAAAAAATAGTGGAGCTGAAAAATCTGGTGATTCATTCACGTGAAGCAAGAATTATTTTGGTAAATAATAGAAAACAGACTTTTATCCAAAAGCTTTTTGGACAAAATAGTCCACCTATAAGTCATTTACAGAAATAATGTTTTTTCCAATCATTTTTTATAATGTCAAAGAAGATCAACGATTAGCAGTTTTCAAGGACAGACTTTTATCTGAGATGTTATCATTTTTATCTGATATTTTTATCTTAAAACCTAAAGTGCTTATTATGCAAGTTCTTCATTTCCATTCATCTCAAAAGCCTAATCTTGTTCCTAGATTCCTTGAGATCTACAATTTCACCTTATTCTCCATAGGTCATGGCATGTGAGAACTGTTGAGAGGAAAACAAACAAACAAAATGATTTTCCAGATTTTTATCCATAGATGATTCAGAAATTGAAGCAAATTAATAAAATTCATCTGGCAAATAAATCAAACAGGATTTTTATTTTACCAGCAGTTTGTTGTTGCAGTTGTTTATTCCTAGTTAATGGTGTATAAGTATTGTAATTCAGCTGATTTTTGAGAAGTTTATGTTAGGAATCTCTTATTAAAGATGGACCATAAAAGGCCACTGATGCTTGTTCTCCTGCTTCTCTCTATAAAACTGAATTTATGCCCATTTCAAATGCCAAGTGAAAGACTTTATCCTTCTGAGTTTTTAAAGGCCCTAGACATGTTGATGGTAATTGTTCTGTTTCAGGAAAAGAGGCATTGAGATGAAGCAATAAGTTCCAACAGTCTCCTTTATTGCAACACCAACAGAACAGCTTTTAAAATGGTGCAGCCCTCTTTTATAGCCCCCTGCACAATACCTTGCTGGCCAATCATTGCAAAGGCTGGAAGCAGCCTTTCTTGTCCTGGGCATCCACATGGTCTGCCTGGGCCAATCGCTGCAGCCTGGGCCTGCCGGCCCAGGACATTACACCCCTCCCCCCCTTGGCTAAAATAATAAGGCACACTTATTATTTTAAATACTCCAACACTCCATTACATTGCATATGTTGCATCTATATATACACAACACTACAGTCTTGCTATCGCCATGCTCTTCACTCCCCTTGAGCTGCATTAGTTAACCCAGACTTCCAGGCCTGCCCATGAACTGACAAGGACCGTACATAGTCTTGTAAGTATTTGGGAGGACCTCTGGCCAGCCCTGATATTCTCATGGCCGGTGTGTGTGCCTGGCCTGCCAGCTTGCCTGCCAGGCTAGGCAGACCAGGACTTTGTTGCCCCAAAGACCCAGGGGACCCACCCAGCTGCTGACTGGCTGGATCTGCTAAACTTGGGGAGGTGGAATTCCCCAAGTCCCCACTGGACTCCTCTTGGCAGCACTGTCCCTTGAGCCCTAGACCAGCAGCTGGAGTGGCCTGAGTGCCAGAGGCCGGAGCTGCCTCTATGGCGAACCCCCTTTCTGCGGACTCCCTGTTTGGAGCAATAGCTGAAGCCTGGGGATGTTGGAGAGACCGTGGTCCACAATCGTAATTGTGGTCCTCCTCCCCCCCCCAAGAGCAGAGCTAGGAGCGGAAGAGTTGCTGGGAAGCCTCCAGCGCAGTTGGTCAATGTAACATCGGATCACACGACCATCATCCAAGGCCACTTCGTATGACAGCGGCCCAGAGACCTTGCATACCACTGCTGTGACCCAGAGATGTCCTGGTCCATAGTTCCTTGCCCAGACCGGATCTCCCACTTGTAGTCTCCTAGGTCCCCGTGGCTGTGACACCTGTGAAGCCACCCGGTCTGGGTGCAATCTGTCCAGTTTCATGATGAGGCAGCAACCCCAGCGGAGTTCAGCTGGGCTCTTTCCAGTAGCTGTGCAAGGTGTGGTGCAGTGGCACAGAAGAAAGTCTGCTAGCCTGTGATGTGATCCTCTTTAAGGCATCCTTGGTTGTGCGCACCATTCATTCAGCCTGGCCATTGGAAACTGTATGGAATGGTGCAGATGTGGCATGCCAGATCATGTTGGCCTGGAGGAACGCCTTGAACTCAAACAATGTGAATTGGGGCCCATTATTGGAGACAAGGACATCTGGAAGTCCATGTGCGGCGAAGATCCCTCTCAGCACCTGGATGGTCCTAGCAGTGGTAGTGGAGGAGACAGGCACAATCTCTAGCCACTTGGAATGGCTGTCCACGAGAATTAAGAAGAATTACCCCTGAAAGGGCCCAGCGTAGTTGATATGGACCCTCGACCATGGGGTATGAGTCTCTTCCCACCTATGAACTGGGGCCTGGGGCATCTCCGGCCTTGACTGTTGATAAACAGTGCACCCGTGGACCTGGGCCTCGACATCTTTGTCGAGCCCAGGCCACCAAAGATGGCTGTGTGCTAATGCCTTCATCTGGACTATTCCCGGATGTCCCTCATGCAGAGACTGCAGGACTCTAGTCCTCAATGAGGTTGGGATTACTACCCAGCTACCCGATAGGACACACCCCTTGAAGGTGGAAATCTCGTGCTTCCTCTGCCAGAAGCTCTGAAATTCTGAGTCTGGACATGTGTCAGGCCATTCAGACAATGCCCAAGTCAGCACGCATGTTAGCGTATGATTGGTGGCTGTTTCTGCAGCCACATCCCTAGCACTGAGGGGAGATTCAGGCAAGTCCTGAATAGACAGGATGCAATTGGCAGGTGCTGGATCTGCCTCTATCTGCTGTAATGGCAACCTGCTGAGACCATCTGCATGACCCATTTCTTTGCCTGGCTTGTGAACCAGTGTATGGTCATATGCAGACAGGAAAATAGACCACCTCAGCATTCGGGGGGATATTATGTGTGGGGTTTGTTTGTTTGTTATGAACAACCCCAGCAGTGGCATATGGTCTGTAAAGACCGTGAAGTGGCGGCCATATACGAAGTCATGGAACTTCTTTATGCCAGCCACTATGGCTAAGGCTTCCCTATTTATCTGTGCATAATTGTGTTCAGCTGATGATAGGGTTCTAGAGTAGTATGCTATTGGGACTTGCGATCCATCAGCCTTCAAGTGACTTAACACAGCCCCAATCCCATAAGAGGACGCATCACAGGCGATGCACACTGGCAAGTTCTCGTTGAAGTGCGCGAGGACCGCATTTGAAGAGAGCAAGGCCTTGACCTCTTTGAAGCTCTTTTTATGTGCTTGTGTCCACTGCCACTGGGACTGTTTGTCCAAGAGCCAGTGTAATGGCTCAGTCACTGCAGCCTTGTGAGGAATGAGTGGTAAAAATTTAGCAGTCCCAGAAAAGCCTGAAGTTCGGCCTTTGATTTGGGACTTGGGGCCTGCTGAATTGCTTGCAGCTTGGATTCAGCAGGGTGGATGCCCTGAGCATCAATGCAGAATCCTAGAAACTCTGTGGAGGTAACCCCAATCTTGCATTTGTCTTGCTTAAGCTTCAGCCCCGCTTGGCAGAAACGTAGCAAAATGGCTCTCAGCCTTTCGGCTAAATTGTCAGCTGAGCCCCCAGCGATGAGGACATCGTCAAAGTATGGGCAACCACCAGGGATATTTCAGAGCGTTCACTCCATTACACTCTGGAAGATGCCAAGGGCCACATTTACTCCAAATTGTAATCTTTTTATCTTGAATGCCCCCCTGTGAGTCATTATAGTTTGGGCCTCAACCGTTTTCTCATCAACTGGCAATTGTTGATAGGCCTGAGCCAGATCAAGCTTAGCAAAGATCTGGCCCCCCTTGAGGGAGGCTAGAATGTGACTGACCACTGGTACTGGGTACGAATGCTGCTGCAGTGCTTTGTTAAGTGTGCATTGTAGTCTGCACAGATTTGGACTTCACCATTGGCCTTCAGTGGCATAACTATGGGCGTTTCCCATGGACTATTGTCCACAGGCTCTAAGATACCCTGCTGAATCAGTTTATCCAGCTCTGCATCTATTTTTCCCTTTAAGGCAAAGGGCACCCTGTGTGGCTTGATTCTAATGGGGGCTATGGCTGGGTCTAGCCTCAGAGAAATAGGAGGGCCTTTGTAGGAGTCAAGTTCTGGACTAAACACATCTGCAAACTCCTTGCAGACCCCAGCCGGGCCTGTTGTTTGCACACTGTGTATTCCAGTCACCTGAATTCCCAGAGCCTCAAACCAGCCGAATCCGATGAGACTCGTACGGTCTCCCCCAACCACAACTACATCCAGCAGCCCCTCAAAATTCCTATGCTGCACCTTGAGTGTGGCCTTCCCTTTCACGTTGACTCTGGAATTTTGGAAATCTGTGAGGATAAGGTTTGATGGCATGAGTTTCACCCGTAGGCCGCTTCTGCTGCAGACCTTGTTAAAGGTGTCTAGGGAGATGATTGATAGAACAGACCCAGTGTCCATCTCCATCAACAAGGGGACCCCTTGTAACTTCACATTGATGTGAAGCTTCTTCCTAAGTGGCCTGTGGACCCCCATTCTAAAAATGCTCCTACGTGAAGCGCAGAAGCCCACCCTGTTCTGGCTGGGGACCCTGGTACCTTTTTCAGGCAATTCTTCTGGGTAACATTCCTTCTGGTGACCCAAACAGATGGAGGCAATGTAGCCTTGCCTCCCATAGGCCCTGCAGATGGTGGAGCGGAAATGGCAGTCTGCGCGGCGATGGCGGCCTCCACACCCAATGCACTGAGGGGATGATGCTGGCTGGGCCTTCCCTCCATGAGGCCTTCTCCCTGGAGTCTGATGCAGCCGGTCCACTTCCAATTCTGGATCCTGTTCGGATTCTTCGTGAGCAACCTCTTGATGGATGGTGGCTGGAATTTAATGGGGCTTGGAGAACCGCAAGACCTTCACAGCTCCGCCTGCTGCTTCTTCGGCTGAAACTTCCCCCAGGGCATCTTGGAACATGAGGCCTTCCTTCGCAAAGAGCTTCTGCTGCAACTCCCGGCTTCGCAGACCACAGACTAACCAATCCCTCTGTCTCTCCTCCAAGTCTTTGAATTCGCAGAGCCTAGCTGCTTATCGCAAGGCTGCAACAAACTCTGCTGCAGACTCACCAGGCCTCTGGTCTCTCTGCTCAAACGTGTGTTGCCAGGCAATCACTGAGAGCTTGGGTTCAAAATGCTCTCGAAGCATCCTCTTCAATTCTGTGTAGGTGATTGATTCCAGTGGTGCTGGGGCGACCAGATTCTCTGCAATCTTGAAGGTCTCTTGCCCCCACACACACAGTAACGTGGCAGCTTTGAGGTCATCTTCACGAATTTGATTCACCCTGAGGTAGTTCACCCAGGCTACATACGAGCTCCAGCATTCTGGGTGAGCTGTGTCAAATTCTAAAAGCCGGCCTATCTTTGCCATCGTTTCATCCCAGGAACTTCATCCACGCTTCTTGCTGCAAGGATTGAGAAGGGGCCCCCTTTTCTGAGTTCACCTCCAGCGTCTCAGAGCTGGCAGGCTAAGTCAATCTCCAGGAGCCACACTTCTCCGAGCTGCAAGCCCCCCTGTGGTGAGTCAGCTTGGTTTCTTAATCTGTTTGCCTTGCAGGCATCCCACCTTCGTCGCCAGTGTTCTGTTTCAGGAAAAGAGGCATTGAGACGAAGCAACGAGTTCCAACAGTCTCCTTTATTGCAACACCAACAGAACAGCTTTTAAAATGGTGCGGCCCCCTTTTATAGCCCCCCTGCACAATACCTTGCTGGCCAATCATTGCAAAGGCTGGAATCAGCCTTTCTTGTCCCAGGCAGCACAATACCTTGCTGGCCAATCATTGCAAAGGCTGGAAGCAGCCTTTCTTGTCCTGGGTATCCACATGGTCTGCCTGGGCCAATCGCTGCAGCCTGTGCCTGCCGGCCCAGGACATAACAGTAATCATGACAAAGAGATATCTGCTTCTTGGGAGACAATAAGAAATCTATAGAAAGTATATTAAGTGTAGAGACACTGACAACAAAGTATGTATCTTCAAGATAAAGTTTTACAAGTTCTCATACTGGCTATGAAAATTACAGTTTGAGAAAAAACAAATGCCTTTGAATTGTGATGCTGGAGAAATGGTTGATAATAACTTGGAAAACAAGAGAAACAAGCATTTCATATTTTTTTGGTGCTTTTGAGTCAATCTTGACTTGAAAGTCTCTGCAGTTTTCTTGGTAATATTTCATTTGTGCCTAAAATGGAACTATAGAGTTCATAGTCTCCTTAATCACTAAACCAATTTGGCTTTAATTCAGTATTAGAAGAAGTAAAATCACTGGGAGGATAATATTAAAAACAATATTTAAATTGTACAAATAAAACAAAGAAGATTGTTTGAAGCAGAAGATTGTTTGGATGCTTAAGAAAATTGAAGTCAATAGAAAAAGAGGCTAGCAGAGAGTGGCATGGCTAGACACCATCAATGATATGTTCAGCATGAGCATCAGGGATTATTGAATTTTTGAATCTCCATTATTTAGTAATCAAAGATCAATCTAATTATGACAGATGGTGGGCAGCAGGCAACTTTATTTTCAACACTATCAATTGGAAATACTATTTTTCCTGTAATCGGTAGGTTTTATTAATAGATTCCTGCCCACATGCTACTGACTGACTTTTCATTCTAGCATAATGTTGCTTTGTGCATCTGAGCAGCTTTTAAACAACAAATAGAAATTGTCTTAGTGATTGCTCTGTTGTTAAATCAAAAATTACAATTTCTGATTAAAGCCAAACATTCATGTGTTTTCTTCCAAGCAACAAACAGATCAATTCTAGTTCTGGTACTGAGACAGATGGTTGAGTTACCTGACAATTCCATTACAGTGGGAAATGCTAATCAATGGGTATCTACTTTTTAATATTTTACTGCACCCTGCTTTTTACTGGCATTTGAAAGATTTCATGCCAACTATCCAGCAAAAGCCAATATTACAGGCTGGCAACTTATTTTCAATACTTTTAAAGTAAATCTTCCAATTCCTGATACAGTTCAAAGCATTTCCTCTTCATTTCTCTTCATGTCTCCAGTTTTATTTCATTGTATCTCAGCTGTGTGAGAAATAAAAATATTCAGAACAAAGCAATGGCTAACCATCTCTGTTAAATTGCTAAGAAAATTGCTGAGATGCAACCACCAGGAGTCAAAATATCAAGAGTATAATGCAGGGGTGTCAAACTGCCAGCTTCTGGGCTGGACACGTCACCAAGAAACCGTGTCCACCCCATTGCCGGCAATGGGGAAAAAGCTCTGATACATTGCGCGACATCATATGACGTCACGAGTTTGACATGTCTGATGTAAGGCAAGGGTGTCAAACTGCTGGCGCACGGGCTGGATGCATCATAGAGAAACCGTGCCCACCCCATTGCCGGCAATGGAAAAAAGGTTGCGATACATCGCGACATGTCACATGACTTATGAGTTTGACACTCCTGGTGTAGGGTATAGAGAGACACATATACCATAACTTCTGTCTTTCTCTCCCCCTCAAGAATTTATGTATCTAGCTCCCAGGTACTGGATAATATGTAGTTAATTATGATTCTACTTTCCAATATTTGTCAATAGAATTCAATACTGTTGTATTGAATTTATTTATTTATTTATTATTGTATTGTATTGTACTGTATTGTATTGCATTGCATTGCATTGCATATTGTGATCATTTTTTCAAATTGGTTTGGGGAGGGTAATCAAAGATAAAAATAAGATGATGCTATTCTCAGTCTTGGGAAACACCTCCAAATAGCAAATTATAAGGTCTGTAAAAATGAAATCATTCTTCAAGTATCTTTGTCTCAATTTGTTTTAAGCTTCAGATGCTCAAAACAAAATCTTGAGCCTAGCTAATTAGTCAGTGCAGCTGCTTCAACAAGGACACACTTAAGAATGAAGCTAGCAAGTGAGGAGCTAATGTTTCCCAAACCCAAGTAAGCAGTTATGTCAGAAAAGTAGGAGGACAAAGCCTAGGGTGTGTTTAGCCTTTGGAAGCACATCAGGTCAGGAAAGAGAGCAGAAAGTTGACTGGAACTTTGTTTTTGTTGTTGGGGGGGGGGGTATAATAAATTGAAAGCCTGACAAAGTTTTCTTCTTTACCCTGATATACCAAAGAAAGTCTTATTTTTTTGTCTCGCTCTCTCAGTTAATGTTTACATAACTACAATCTTTGGGGTTATTTCTGTACTCTTCTAGAGGTTTAAATTCTAGGGAGATAGAGAGAGACAAGCACTGATTGCTATTAACTGCAGGAAACAAAATTGTTATATGTGGCTGTGTTTTAATCTTCAGTTTAAACAAAAATGAAAGGAATTGACTTCGAGGGCCTTCAGCAGTGAAGCCAGGGCTTAAATAAGGATTCAGTGTTTGGAGAGTTGATATTTCTAGGCGTGCCTGGAGTGAAATATGACAGTAAATTCTATCCACTTCTTTTATCATAGGAAGTATCCAAGGTTAAATACTCTACACAATTCTTTTTAAACTTTGCTAATGTCAACCAAACTACTGATGTCAGCCAAGCTACTTACTGTTTTGCTCCAGAGTAAGAAACAAGTCGTGATCCTAATACTTATCCCAGATTATAAATCACCTCTTGAAGCATATATGATGTAACCTACTACAATTAGCCCAAGATACAGCAACCATTGCCATAGCAGGGGAGCCCTTCTATGCCTCAATGCCCACATTCCTTTTGATGGGGATTTGAGCAACTTCGCTGTTTCACTCGACGTGAACTGGATGTATGAGGCTTAAAGATTTTTCTACAAACAGAATTTGAGGAGGATTTCTAATTGATCCAATGAAAGAGCTTAGAATTTTGACACAGGCGCAAACTAACTTTAATTATGTAGTTGTGAGAGAGACCATAGGAGGTACAGAGGAAGAGGAGTGCAGTTTAGGTGAACAAAGTTACCGTATATGCCGGCGTATAAGGTGACTTCCACGAGCGCTAAAATCGGCGCCAAAGACGGGGGTCGTCTTATACGCCGAGTCGTCTTATACACCAGAAATACTGGGTAGTTTCCGGCGTATGAGATGACGTTCTAGGAATGTGGCCCGGCGATAAAGACGGGGGTCGTCTTATACGCCGGGTCGCCTTGTACGCCGGCATATACGGTAATAGTCCAGATTTAAAAGGATGATAGGGAAAAGTTCAAAGAAATTCTGCCTTAATTAAGTAAATACAATTTTAGCTAGGAATTTACTCTTACAGGATCAAGATTATGTTTTTACTAGAGAATAGCATTAAACATGCCTTTCTGAAATCTGCATGAAATCTGTTGCCTCCAGCAAGGTAAGCATTAAATGCCAGAATACGTTGTTTAATTTTAGCTCTTGGCTCACTTGTGAACAATGAGACAGAATATCACATTTATTTTGTGGATATTTTTTATTGTTTTAAAGTTTTTTAGGTTGTTTTAATGGCTTTATAACTTTGGAATTGTAAGCCATCCAGAATCACTTGGTTGAGTTGGGTGGCTAATGAATGAACAAATGAATATTCAACAAAAGTGTTGAAGAAAGAAGAGAGGAAAGATGATAAACTTCTCATTTTTGCAGCAAAATATGTGTAGTCTTCTGCTGTAAGTTATCAGATTTTATAGGACAGTGATGGCGAACCTTTTAAAGATTGAGTACCCAAACTGCAACCCAAAACCCACTTATGCATCTTTGAGTGCTGGGTGGGGGTGGCCCATTGGGTGGGTGTGGCTGCGGTGGTAATGGCAGACTGGGTCGGACTAAAAAGTTCAATTAATCAATTCCAACTTTGCAAGATGTTTTTTTTTTTCCCACAAGAAGTTGAAATTGACTGATTGAACCTTTTTTTTTTTTTTTTGCACATGGCGGCGGAGACCTAAAGCAAAAAGGTTTTATAAAACCCAGCTGAAGGCCTATGACTGGTGCGACAGCGCGCATGCCCATAGAGAGGGCTCTGAGTGCCGCCTCTGGCACCCATGCCATAGGTTTACCACCACTGTTAAGGTAAACAAAGGAGCCATTGTTTACTTCTCTGATTCCTCCTGCAACCTATGGCAAGAGGGGAAGCAAGCTGAGAAAACAGTAATAAAGACTTTGCAATAGCTTAATATGACAGAGATTGGAGATGAGAGTCAGCTTTTCTCTAAGGAAAATTTCACACAAAAACTATAGTAGTCCACTGATAATCATTCTTAATGAATATAAATCATGTTGGATTGAAATGTTGAATGAAAAATGGTACATAGAAATTGGTTCTAAATTAGTTGTAATTAGTTTTATTTCTATTAATTATGTAAGTTGGGAGGGTGGAGAAGGAAAAACAATTGTATGAAATGGTAGATAATTCTAAGATTGTTCTGAATTTTAAAGGAACTGAAGCTTAGCTAAAAATAATTCTAAGGATATTAAAATAACTGATCAATACTAAACTAAATATTATGTGTTACCAACCACCGTGAAATGATTAGTAGAAATATTTTTCAATGTTTTCTACTAGGCCCAGTTTTGTCTTATACATTATGTAGCTGCAATTAAATACATTTGTCTGTTCGAAGAAAAATATAGTATTCATTCGGACACACACTGACAACCTTGTCTTCTGCTATATTTCATAGCTGAATATAATTGCAAACTATGTTTTATGTTAATTTGTATTTTAATGTTTGTTTATGAAATATAATAAACGTTTGCAAAAAAACATATGTGTGATCAGATATCACAGGTCAGAATTCTTATGTTTCCCATTGTATGAAGATGACTCTAATATTATGATATCTCTGAATGTCTCTTCTCTAAGCTGGAGTTCTCTTTGTCTCAGTTCCATATCAGAAAAAAATACTAACTGAATTGGGCAAAATAAAAAAATATATAAGAAAGGTAATTCTGCAAAATTTAACCTTGGAATGTTTTTGTTATACTGCCTGTAAAATTAGGCAGACATTTATTATCTAATGATGAATCTACTCTCAGTTATAGAGTTTTATTTTGTTTGGTTTTACTTTTAATTTTTAATGTGTCTTTACAATTTTGGACAGTGACTATAGTCAAAATATTCATTCTATGCTACTTTAGAAAGTAGATATTTGTACAATGTTCAGCATATGAAATATGGATTGAACCTTCCCTAAGAGCTTGGCAAGTTCTTTTTTATTTACATTTCATGCCCTCTCAAAACGAGAACAACCATTTTATTTTTAAAAAGCTTGAATTAATGATGTTCCAATGAAATGTTTAAAGCTGCATTGATTTCTGTGCTTGCTGGCTCTTGATGAGATCTCTTGGGAGAATTTATACTGGAAACAAAATACTATCAACAGTTGCATGGAACATGCTCTTTAATTTCTTGAGGATAAGGACTGAAGTAGCAATATGAACATGGGCTACTTAGTAAAGCTTATACGCAATATGAAAACCATTTTGAAAAATTAATCTTTGTAAAATTTACAACAATAAATAAGGTGAAAGTTGTTTTACCACAAGTCAGTATAGAAGTTGTAAACATCTTCCCTAAAATGAAACAAAATACCTTCTATCAATAGTAAAATCCATCAATAGTAAAATATACAAACAGAAATTCAGTGGAATATATTGTTACATGCTCCTGGCTACTTTCCTTTGTGACCTTACCTGACCAATAACAGTCAAGACACAATGAAAGCCTTTTGTTTCCTTTATTGCAATAAGCGGGGAGAGAAGCTATCAAAGCTTAGTTCTCTCCAAAGTTCCAAACCAAAATATTCCCTTCTTTATACAACTCTGTCCCTCCTCATTCCCCATTGGCTGAGCTACTATGACGTTACACTCTTTCCGACCGTTTCCTGCTACCTTCCTTAAACATACTAAATCATACTTCACATGTACATTAATAATGTAAGATATTAGATGTAGTGAATTGCTTCTTTTAAGCTCTGGCAATATTTTATGGCTTCTTAGAACAATAAGTTCAGTTCAGTCTGCCTTTCCTGTTATCCCATTCAGCTAATTCTCCCTGGCTAGCCATTTCCTCTTGCAGCTGTTTTTACAGCTTGTATCCTTCCTTTTCCCACTCTAAAGATCCAGCTACATGTTTATCTTACATCCTGCCTTTATACTACCGTTTCTTGCTCACATCCATTGCAGTTTCTTTGACAGACTTGTTTCTCCACTCAGTAAGTTTCCACTACACAGCAGATTCAATTTTAAATTGTGAAGACCTTTCATTTTCTTCTATCAATATTATAAAAGAAATACCGTACATTTTCCTAATTTTGTAATATTTGAAAAGATGACACTATTGCCTCTTTTTTCTTTAAGGCGAATGAAATTAAATTTACACAAGAGAGATACCTATAACAAATATTTGACTTTGCATAAACATATTACCTCTGTCTTGAAGTACTTAATAAAAGTTTGGACTTCCTCACATGAAAATAGGTGGAAAATAGTGCTACTTATAGTAGAGAAATATAAAAAAAAAATATTTAAAAAAAGAAATATATTTTTCTATGTGTTTTCTATGTGTTTTGGAGATTTATAGGAACTGTTGATCATAACATACACCAATGAATCAATCCATTTAAAATACCAAATGGATGGAGACGTGTGCTGAAAAAATGGTGAGTATACCATAGCTCTCTGCCTGTCCTTAGCAGGAAATACGTTGTTCATAATATGGTGCTTTATTTGTTCAGCTTTAGGTATCCACTGGGGAGTTGTCATCCTAGCACATCTGGAACATACCAATCTTATATTGATAAACCTGATATCTAATTTCTAAGCATTATCTTATTTCTGTAGCAATGTTGTTTTCTGTGAAGTTAGTATAATAGAGGGTGGTGAACACAGCACAAAACATTGTGGGCTGTCCCCTGACACCACTAGACGACATCACTAGGGCCCGCTGCCTTAGAAGGGTGAGGAAAATCCTCAGGGACGACTCACACCCTGGTCAGCACTTCACATGGTTCACATGGTGCAATAAGCTTGTGTGTTTGTTGTCACTGTGAGTTGTGTTGGGGGGGGGTGCACGAAGGGAGGCTTAGCCAATCTCATTGTACACATGTTGTACTTTGACAATAAAGGTTGATTTGATTTGGTAACATTTAAACTCATGGAACACTGGCTGTTTAGTTGTGTTTATAGACAGTTTTTCAATTGCATGTTATCAAACAGGCTGTAATAGAGGGAGTATACAAATGTATCACAAAGCTATTGCAAGAGCTAAGCCAAATCACAAATCCTGCTTTGAAATTGGTTTAATGAGGAAAAAGTGGAATAAATATTTTATGAATCAATATGCAAAAACAAAAAAAAATAATAATAAGTGCTTCATCCTTTACTATTCAGTAAAGATTTTTAAACATTACAGATTACAGCAAAGTAATTTAGGTGGAATTTATTCTTGAAAAACTGTTGCAAATAATGGAGAAATAAATCTCAGCAGTAGAGGAAGATTTACTGAGGAAACTTTGGATTGATTTTAAGCATGTCACTCTAGAGCTTAGGATAATAGTAAATAATATAACATTTAACTAGTAATAGCTTTAAGTGATATATGAATCTTTTAGTTTTGCTATAATAGAATTTATTCTGGAAAATCCTATGATAATACATCTGCTAGATAGCTATGATAAACCATAGATTTTGTGGTGAGGAAGAATTCTACTGTGTTTAGTCTGAGAGAATATTTTTATGAAACTACTTGATGAACTTCATACAGTTAGTTAAACTACCAATTAAACCAGGATTCATGCATAAGAAAAAGACTCTGCTAGTGACATTAAATGTCAAATCTACTTTTCCTGCTATAACAGAATAAAAAAATAAGTTTAAGGCCCAATACTCTTCAACATCTTCATCAATGATTTAGATGAGAGAACAGAAGGAGAACTCATCAGTTTTGCAGAGGACATTAAGCTGGCAGGAATAGCCAACACCCCAGAAGATAGGCTCAAAATCCAGATGGATCTCAACAGACTTGAACCTGGGCCCTATCTAATAAAATGAAATTCAGTGTAGAGAAAAGTAAGGTTTTACACTGAGGCAAGAAAACTCAAATGTACAGGTACAGATTAGGTGAAACCTGGCTGAAAAGCAGTAAAACTGATAGGGATCTTGGAGAGGTAATGGACAATCATTTAAATATGAGCCAGCAATGTTTGGCAGCAGCTAAAAAAGCCAAAGCAATCCTAGGCTGCATTAATAGAGGGACAGAATCAAGATCACGTGAAGTACTAGTACCTTAGTAAGACCACACTTAGAATACAGCATCCAGTTTTGGTCACCATATTATAAAAAAGATGTTGAGACTCTGGAAAGAGCGCAGAAAAGAGCAACAAAGATGATTAGGGGGGGTGGAGGTAAAGCATATGAAGAACAGTTGCAGGAATCGAGTTTGTCTAATCTAGTGAAAAGAAGGAGTAGGGGTGACATGATAGCAGTGTTCCAATATTTGAGGGCCTGCCACAACCTATTTTCAAAGCACCCGAAGGCAGGAGAAGAAACAATGGATGGAAACTAATCAAGAAAAGAAGCAGCCTAGAACCAAGAAGAAATTTCCTAACCATGAGAACAATTAACTAGTGGAACAGCTTGCCTTCAGAACTAGTGGAACAGCTTGCCTCCATCACCGAAGATTTTTAAGAAGAGACTGGACAGCCAGTTGTCTGGAATGGTATAGGATCTCCTGTTTGAGCATGAGGTTGGAGGAGAAAGGCTCTAAAATACCTTCTGTTATTATGCTATTCTGTTAAGATAGGAATAAATGCTCATGCATAATACATTTAACTTGGCTCAATGTAATATATGATGCAGACTAAGTGTATTTTTCTGGAAAGTGTTAGTGATATTTGTTCTGTAAAATGTATATTCATCAGTAAATAAGAATACATGATTTTCTTGTTAAAATATTATTTCTATGGCTTCCCATCTCAACTAAATTACTCTAGGTGGCTTTCATTTAAATTATCTTAATAATAATTTAAATTAATTTCAGATGGTAGAATTCTAAAAGATATATCGTCCATTTTTATATTACTTATTTTTCTATTTTCCTTTCAACTACGTCAGAAATAAATTGAAGATTTTACATTATGTTTTACTAATATATCTCAAATATTTTGTTACATCCTTAACAAATTTTGTTTATTATTGGTCACTCCAGACAGTTTGGGATTAGAACTCCTCAAACTACAACAGCCCTAAAATATTAGGAATTGTTTATTGTATTTTATTCCAGAATTCTATTTTATTGATTTTTATTCCAGAATTCTATCCATATAAATATAAATTACTTTATTTCAAATAAAATGAAAAATTCTTCCATGCTTCCACATTCTTTTTATACTTTTCTTATTAACATAATAAGGATCACCAAATGAATATTTTGAAGCACCTTGCCCTTGTATTTTAAACTGACTTGTTCACATAGTGAAGGAATTAGGAAAAATATTTCAAACCCTTGGTTTGGATTGATTGAGGCTAATTGCTTTTCTGATGGAGTAAACTAGTTCAGTTCATCATAATGAACTACATCTATCTAAAAGAAAATTAATATAGTGGTAAATGTATTGTAAATACCATAGTGAAAGCCTCAGATCTGGTTAAAGAAAAAATCCGGAAGTTAAAGAAGTATACAGGAAATACATTTACGTTGTCTTTGTTGTGAGGCCATCATTACAATATTTTCAATTGTGTAAAAGGACCAGGTCATATAGCTGAATAAAGTTAAGCAAATGGAGTAAACCATCATGAATTTCATTTGAGGGTATGTATGTCTGTTTAGATAAAACAAAAAATAAAACAATGCTTTAAATAAACCCAAAATATTAGCTTTAAATTTTAGAAAACAGAATTAAAAAAACAAAAACAAATTAAGATAATGATGATTTGAGTAAATCCTTCACTTTGCTCTATGTGATACATTAATTTCAAATGATAAATAATGTGGGAACATGAAAAGCAAAACTATACCAACTTAAACTTTCAAATAATACACATAAAATCAGCAAATACCCAAATGCGTGAATGAATGTTGTAGACTTTGTAACCAACAACAAATTTAAGAGCAAATCAGTAGATTTTAAAACAAATATAGCTGATTAAATGCTGATTAACTTGTAATTCTTTTACAATAATGCAAACTAACCAGCTGATCCATATTAATGTTGATAATTAAACTGATTCTGGATATACATTGTGTGTGTCTATGTATGTATCTATAATTATTTAAAGAAATACACACAAATCAAGTACCCACATTCACAGAATACCTTGTCATAGTCATTACTGATGATGGATGTGATAATCCCACAGGAATATAAAGGGTAACTTAGAATGCTGTGCTTTTATTCAAGATAGTTATAATAATAATAATTGTAGAAATCAGCATCTCATCTTGAATATTAAGTACCACGTCCTTCTCATAGAATTCTACATCTCTCCATATTTTGCTAAATGCAACTTTTAGCCTCCTTCAGGCTGGTCATGCTGACTAGGATGATTGGAATTTTAGTTCAAACTGGCTGATCTAATGTTCCCTGGAGTTTTTTTTTAAATTCTGCTTTTTGATGGTCAAGTCAATAGTTGTATCCTTTAGTCATATGGCACTCTAGCCAAGAGGTAGTTCTTGTGTACTAATTCCCATTATTTCTTTTCACATGGCTCAGAACCAATTCTTTTAAATATGACCCAATTCTATGGAGTTCACCAAATCGTATACGATTTAAAATTTATTTGTATTCCACTTTTATTATTTTTACAAATAACTCAAGGTTGCACACATATCTACCAACATACCTACCTCCTCCTATATTCTCCACAGCAACAACCCTGTGAGGTTGGTTGGGCTGAGAGTGAGTGACTGGCTTTCATGACTCAGGTGGGGCTTGGACTTAGGGCCTAGACCAAGGATAGGCAACCTTGGCTCTTTTATGACTCGTGGACTTCAACTCCCAGAATTCCTGAGCCAGCACAGTCACGGTCATAAAAGAACCAAGGTTGCCTACCCCTGCACTAGACCAAATGTTACCAAGAATTCAGAGATCTCACAAGAGGTGAAACCTTGTGAGATTTGCTAATCTAGTTATTTACTGATGAAGTAAATTGTTAAAATAAACATTTATGTGCTGTTCATAAGATTATGCTGTATGACCATCTGAAAGTAGAATTCATGTATGGTTTAAATGGGTACAAAGAGTTTATTCTTTAATTATGTTGTTCAAAATTGTAATTATTTAATGATTTCATCGGAAAGTGGGATAGAAATCCATGAAAAAATATATTTATCAAAACAATTTATATAAGATTTGGATCAGACATGTTAACATAAAGTCCTTGTTATATGTGCCTGAATGAAGTCAGTTGTTCAGTGAGTTATAATTCTTATACAAGTTGCTTTCCATTCTGAAAAAAAAAAAACCTAACATTTTGAGTTAGTATACATTGTTTATGTTTTGCTAAGGATATTGCTCTTGCAAAACATTTATGTAAACTTTGGCCTAGCAGTTAATATGTCCCCTGCAGGTAGACTCCATATAAATTAGAAAGAAATTCAATTACTGAACTCCTGATAACTTATCTCAACTGAATGCAAATCTACCATTTGGATACTCCCCCAAATAAAATTAAGGAGATTCTGTTTAGTTTTATATACATTCATCTCAGGCAATTTACAGAAGCAAACAGTAGATAGTAAATTGAAATGGGGGGAAACGCTCTTTAAACAAATATGCCTTCAAAATCGTATTTTTGTCATGAACAATAACATTAGATTTATTTCCTTGCTACTCAAATTGACACTTTGGTGTGTTTGTGTGTGTGTGTGTGTGTGTGTGTGTATGTGTGTGTATGTGTGTGTGTGAGAGAGAGAGAGTGTGTGCCTTCCTAGCATTTTCCTGAAACTCCAGTGGATTCTTTAAAGAGTTGAGTGCTTTTTCTTTTTTTTCTTTTTTCTTGATTTTTTTTAAAATATTACATACAACAATAAGTTTGATTTAAACAGAGTTTATAATGTGTTTTTAAAATTATGGGTCTATTTGAAGGTCCCTTGAATTCAGCCAAATTCACTCACCAATAATAATAATAATCGGTGCTTTTTTTCTAAAAAAAAAAAAAAAAAGGTGCCGGAACTCACACACGTCATACAACCCGCCTTGCCTACCCTACAAGATTCCATCCAAAAAATGTGCCAGAACTCTGTTCTGGGCATTCTATAAGAAAAAAAAGCCATAATAATAATAATAGTAATAATAATAATAATAAAACATGCCCTTCATCCACGCAGTGACATTGATAGACTTTATCTACCAAGGCAAATAGGTGGGCGTGGAATGCTACAAGTACATCAGATGGTTGAAGAAGAAAAAATGGCTTTGGAAGAATATCTGAAGAACAATGATGAAGATGCACTGAAATTAGTATATCAGGAAGGCTTACTAACTACTGGAGAGACCAAACTGGCCTACAAGAAAGACCAAATGAAGAACAGAATAGAGGCATGGGAAGACAAAGCACTACATGGCCAATACATGAAAAAAATAGCTGGGAAAGCAGATAATAATAAAACCTGGCAATGGCTAAGAGCAGGAAAATTGAAGAAAGAGACCGAGGGACTAATTCTGGCTGCACAAGACCAAGCCTTAAGGACAAATGCATACAAAGTCAAAATTGAGAAGACAGCAACAGACAGTAAGTGCCGCCTATGCAAAGAAGCTGAAGAAACAGTGGACCACTTGGTAAGCTGTTGCAAGAAGATTGCACAAACTGATTACAAGCAGCGGCATGACAAAGTAGCAACAATGGTGCATTGGAAGATCTGCAAAAAATATCATTTGCCTGTAAGCAAAAACTGGTGGGATCATAAAATAGAGAAAGTCATAGAAAATGATAAAATTAAACTGCTCTGGGACTTCAGAATTCAAACAGACAAGCACCTGCAACATAACACCCCAGACTTAACAATTGTCGATAAGAAAGACAAAAAAGTCTGGATAGTGGACGTGGCAGTGCCTGGAGATAGCAGAATAGAAGAGAAAGAACTGGAGAAGATAACAAAATACAAAGACCTACAAATAGAAATAGAAAGACTGTGGCAAAAGCAAGCAACGGTAGTACCAATAGTAATAGGTTCCTTGGGTGCAATCCCAAAACAACTGGAGCACCACTTGAACACCATTGGCATTGACAAATTCGCTATTAGTCAATTGCAAAAGGCGGCCTTATTAGGAACTGCTTCCATCCTGCGACGATACCTGTAATACCATCCCAGGTCCTGGGTAAGGACTCGATAGGTAGACAAAACGCCAAATCCAGTCTGAACATCTGGCTGACTGTGCGATGATCCATAATAATAATAATAATAAAAAAAAACATACAGAATTAGAACTGAAACACATTTACTGCAGTATCCATTTTAGGTATAGAAATTTAGCAGCAAATCCCTTGCCCCCAACTGATGATATAACTTTGGAACTTTTTTTTCCTCTCAAAGGCTAAAAATAGTCCTGCATCTTTGCACTTTAATTCTCTCCTCCAAAAAGGGTCCATTCCTAATAGTATTATTATATGACTGGATTGCCATTATTTGTTGACTTGACACTATTAGTTGACTTAAACACAATGCCTGCATACACACATCAAGATAGGCATTAGTGGCTGAATTTGAGGGGATTCAAAAGCATCCCAGAGATTAAAGGCATGTGTCAAAATAGCAAAAGTAGTGTCATACCCTCAGGACATAAACAACACTCCTTTTGGTTGTGCATGCAGAGTCACAATGCACATTTCAAAAGGGGCAGATTTTGCATTGCAAAAGCATGATGCTGTTTTAATTTGCACTTCCCCTCAGCTTCCTGAGGATGGTTCTGGGGTTGAGTCACCTCTCTACCATTGATGATCAGGAAGGGAACTCTATATAGTTATGAACTCACCACCAAAGAATTCGAAAAGGCCACTGACACATCAGTTACCTGCATTCCATTGGCATTCTGAAGGAAACTTCTTCAGTACTAGATACATTCTAGACTCTGTTCTATCGGATCAAATTAAAAAATGGTGGCTGGGTGTGTAGTCCGAAGATTTTATAATACTATTGATTGAAATCACACAGGAAGTAATTAATGTTGGGCTTATACCAATTCTTATATCTTAAAGATTCATATTTTGGATTTTGTTTAGCTGCTTTATAAGGTTTTTTTTAAGAAACAACTTCTAAAATAAAGAAAAAACTTGGATAATAAAAAACTTTATTATTTACAAGATGGTAGTGCTTCTAAATTAGATATACTGATCAGAGTACATATTAAAATGCAACTTTATCCCAGTAGGATTGCCAAAGGCATATGGTTTGCTTTGTTGTTATCACCCACATTGGTCGACAGATGACATGCCTATTGCTTGTAATTTAAGGGTTAGTGGTGTGTAGGCAGCTAATGTAGTTGAAAAGCCATGTATTTACCAGCCCATAGTTATACTGTTAATTGCTATATTTATCAAGTACTCACTTCATAAGCTACTACATCTAGACATTTTTCTCTGAAGTCTGGACAAGCATTGGGAGGATATATAATATCAGATATTTAAAATAAAAATAACTGACATTGTGTAGAAGCTTTTAAAAAAGGAAATTAATAGATACTACATATGAAAATCTCTTTCAACATAGTGTTCCACAAGTCTCAGAATTCCTAGTTATAAATGGTCAGTATGTATATTATATTATATTATATTATATTATATTATATTATATTACATTACATTACATTACATTACATTATATTATATTATATTATTACATTATATTATATTATTTTTTTGATTTTGGTTGGAAATTTAGAATAAAATTTGGAAATATCTAGGTAAGGAAGCTAGACTACATTCAATGCTAATAATAACCATTAAAATACTAGACCTCAATAGTTATTCATAATACTATTGCTAATAGTGACTTTACCTAGTAATAACATGTTTTTCCAAAAGTAAGACCTATCCCAAAAATAAGCCCTAGCTTGATTTTTGGAGGTGGGCCTAAGATAAGCCCTACACCAAAAATAAGCCCTAATTTTGGGGTGAGGCACATACCTAAAAATCAAGCGTGTGTGTGTGTGTGGAGCTGCCCCATGTACCCCACAACTGCTTACTGTTGCAACTAGGCCTCCCATGAATAGACACCTGCCTCGTTTCATCGTCCCACTTCTTCTTTGGCCAAGGGAAATGTTTGTGCAGCTGAGAATGGAGTTCCAGCCTGCATTTCACTGTCAGAGGCCTTCTGGAAAGGCCTCTGCAGCTGAGAACCGAGCTATGGATTAGTTTGGTTCTCGACTGCAGAGGCCTTTCCAGAAAACCTCTGATGGTGAAATGCAGGCCGGAGCTCCATTCTCAGCTGCAGAGGCATTTCCTTCAGCTGCAGAAGAAGTGGGCTGGCTAGGCAGGGCTGTCAGTGCTGCCATGAGGTGAGATCGTGGAAAAGACACCCCTCCCCAAAATAAGACTTGGTGCCTCTTTTGGAGGCAAAAAAAGAATAAGCCCAGATCTTATTTTCTGGGAAACCGGTAGCTTCCTCAGGCTGCCTTAATCATGTTACTACTTGGTGGTTACAGGCCTCTTATCTTCCAGTTTGCCACCTTTTTACAAATACAAACTGTTATTAGTAATTGTCTTAATATACTCTAAAATGTTACTAAAATCAATGTAAACATCTTCCCCAAATGTTCCAGCTTATTCTCTTTACTATCCCAAATTGTTTCCACAATGACAGCTGAAATGTTTGCGCATCTATTCTTTAACAAGAAAATACAATCTCTTGAATACCTTGTGAAATTTCTATATCCATTTTATTTTATTAAACTGTAGTTCAAGTGAATGTATTGTTCCAGTTATTCAGATCACCACATCATTTCTTTCACTGTTACCTTTTTTCTGCCTTATTAATAACTAATAATTTATTTCAGACAGTATTTCATAACATAACATCATTTAGGTCAGTGGTTCTCAACCTGTGGGTCGGGACCCCATTTGGGGTCGAACAACCATTTCATGGGGGTCGCCAAACCATGCTGTCCACCATTTTTTTCCCTTTTCCCTAGCTGTCCTACTCCCTCTTATTGGTGGCCACACCCACTTGGGGGTCACCACAACATGGGAAACTGTATTATGGGGTCACGGCATCAGAAAGGTTGAGAACCACTGATTTAGGTCTTCCATTTGTAATAAGTAATAAAATATTTTGTGGATGGAGGTTAGAAATACTGCATCACAAAACTGGCATTTTATGTTCCAAATTATGGAATCTATCTAACTCTTAAATGTGTTTAGTTCACATACACTGCCCTTTAGAAGTAAGCTAATGCCAGAAGAGATTTTAGAAGAACTGCAAAACACATTCAGCTTGCTTATTTGGTAAGCTTTGGATGACAAATTTGCAGTGCTTTTTTTGAAAAAAAAAAAAGGTGCCAGAACTCACACATGTCATACAACCCGCCTTGCCTACCCTACAAGGTTCCATCCCAAAAAGATGCTGGAACTCCGTTCTGGGCATTCTATGACAAAAAAAGCCCTGCAAATTTGTATCTGTGATTTAATCCTTTTTAATCTATTTTCCAGCCAAAACATATGAATCTTTGAGCATATGAATAAAGCAGAAACCAAGGTGTGATACCTAATGTACAATGTGCTTCATAAATGAAACCATGCTGAACAAGTTATTGTATATCCTTTAGTTTTAGAGATTATTCCTAAATTTTAAATTGTGATTCTCATACACTGCCTAACATTTACCAGACTAAAAATTTATTGGTATATCTTCATAGTAATAAATTAGATTTATTTTTTTTAAAAAAAATCCATCTGAATTACTCACTATCTGTTTGCTTGGATCATTCTATCATGGACATCAGTCATCATATTGTAAAGGATATACATTTTATAGCATGAACTGAAATTCACCTCCATTTCATTTTTCAATTTGAATGTTCTATTCCTTGTTCCTTGTGTGTTTTGAATATTTTTGAATGAATGAATGAATTTGAACATTCTATCCTTTGGGTGTATAATCACACTTGGCCAAATAAAGCTCTTCTCTTCTCTTCTCTTCTCTTCTCTTCTCTTCTCTTCTCTTCTCTTCTCTTCTCTTCTCTTCTACTCTACTCTACTCTACTCTACTCTACTCTACTCTACTCTACTCTACTCTACTCTACTCTACTCTACTTTTCCTGAAGACTATATAATATCTTGTGTAGTTCAAATAACATTAACATCCATAATTTTTTGATTGTCAGTTCTTAAAGAAATGCAAAAGAACTATATCTGTAAAGAATATATAAATTCTGTAAAGAATTTATTATTAATAGAAATCTTACCTTTCAATTTAATTCATTTTTCAATACCATCCAACACTGACTGCAAACAATTTCTAAGACCTTGATATGGCCTTCAGTGGATTTATATGGCAGAAGTGCAACAGACCATGAATCTATTTTTCAGGGCTCTTGATGTTCTAGGCTGCCGAATATACAGTGCTGCACGTCTGCTGTTGCTAGGAGCTATTTCAAGATATAATCTGTTTGATCTTCTAATTGGAAGATGAAAACCTCTATTTGAAATTTGATGGTACCTTGTGTGCAAATCTGAATTATAATTTAAGCCTGTTCATCATTTAGATTGCTGCTAGAAGACCTCATAGAAAACCAGCCATTTTTTAAAAAAAGTATTTGTCACCTAGATCAGAGTTTCACAAATTGTTATGAATTCCTCAGTTTTGAAGAATAATACATAATAAACAGTAGGCAAATTTACACCTATGGGCATAATGTGTCCTATACATATCACATGGTTTGTGTGCGTGTGTGTGTGTGTGTGTGTGTGTGCTTTCTATCAAGACAGTTATTTGCCTGGATTTCCTGTTACAGAGTCCTTTATTCGAGCTTGGATACAACCTGATGCAAAGAGATTCTATACATTGCTAAAAGGAAAACTGGTTTGTTGTATGTGTGTTGGGAATTGGATAGTATATGTCCTAGGTTGTTTTATTCCTTCCTAGACTTTTGCTTATATACCAGATCAACAATTAAGGAAGAAACTATTTCCTAATCAAAGAACCATCAAGAAGGGAGCCACAGCTAACCAAGAGTGGCAAGTAAAACTACTACATATAAATAGCAGCAAATCCCAATCTCCCTTACACTTATGTAAACTGGTAATATGGCAACAAAACAGTTAAAGTCAGTTATATATAAGCTTTTCTTATATGAGATGCGATTGGGAACTATCAGCAGTTTCATGCATTAAATAAATCAAGCTTCTTTTCACCTATTCATTCTTTATAACGTCAGACATTCTTTATAATATAGCAATCACTGCATCATTTTCTTTTTTCTATGGCAACTAGCATGAGCTTTGTAGTGAAAGGATCTCTGTTTGCATTCTGGGTCAATCCCTTAATATGTACTTTCACAAAATAATGCATTTATTTTAGATTGGTTGAGATCTGGTAGATGACTTAGTGAAAACTTAAAAGTTATTACAAACTTAGAAGTCTCATTAAAAGTAGAAATATATATTTTATACATAAAATGAATAATTTTATAGCTGGCCAAAACCAAACAAACTTAACAATGAAGATAAATCTAGTGTAAGAACACAACTTTTATCTTCCTATCTTCAGAGTAAAAGCTATATGTTTTATTAGCAAATACTTGTTAATGGTATAATAGTGCTACATTTGCTTAAGGTAGTAGTGATCATTTTTGTTAAGATATAGAAGTCTTATGTGAACAATTTTCTCAGATTCGGAAAGTAAGAATATTAATATTTCATACATAAATAATATTTATGTTACTTGTCATCCAGAAAAAATATTAATTATATGCTTAGTAGTATACTTTCCTGTTGTGAACTAAGTCCATCTATAACAGGAATTCATGGAAAATAATTTCTACTGGAAGAAATTGATTTCTTGCACCTGAAACTCTTCTGGGTCTTCTTAGAATTTGAGCAGGGGAACAGAACATTTCTTTATGTCAAAGGATGAACTTGTGTCTTGAGTAGTTTCCACGGGCCACACTCCAAGAAGTCACTGTAGCCAAGGCAAAGAAACGTTAGGGCAATGACAATGTTTCTTATAACTTTAAATTTAACTTAATGTACATGTAATTAAAATGTAAATGTTTTTGATTAAATACATTCTATACTGTTCTTCTTCTGATGCATTAAAAATTACAGTTCAATAGAAACTTTTGGAAAGTCTTTGGTTTTACATCCACAACTGTCAGCGTTTGCTTTGGAGTTGGAGGTGGGGGGGAGTTGAATTCAGTCCTGCAGTGTCAGGTTCTGAATCTGTAATTTAAAGAGTTCTGGCACTCAAAATGACCCTTTGTGTTCACTCAAGGCTCTCTTTTCTAGACCAGTGGTTCTCAATCTTTCTAATGCCGCGACCCCATAATACAGTTCCCCATATTGTGGTGACCCCCAACCACTTATACATCACCAGGTGCCAGGGGCGTAGCCAAAGAAAAGGGGGAAAAAATGGCAGACAGCCTTGTTTGGCGACCCCCGTGAAATGGTCGTTCGATCCCAAATGGGGTCCCGACCCACAGGTTAAGAACCACTGTTCTAGACAATTGTCCTCCATTGTAAAGAGCAACAAAAGAGAAATGAAACTGACATAAGTCCCAACTTCTGTACTTATTGTTAATGCAATAAAACTTTAAAGCATGTAACTATTTTATGTAAGAAATCATGGCATAAGCATAGATGTAAAAATATCAATATTTACATTTATTTAGGAAATAAGGGGTCTAGGTTCAATATTTTACGCATTTGCTCTTTATTCTCAACATAGAGCTCTTTTAACTGTTTGTAAAATGTAAGTAATCCTACAGAGATTAGGCTGAAAAGCTTTGGATTTCCTACCAAGTTTGGGGGATTTTTTTTTTAACAGATCATCTTTCTGAAGGAGGGATTTATGAGACATTTATTTTAAGTGCTGGGCTAGAAGGTGACCCAGAAAACTGCTTGAAAATACTTCATCATTGTGTGGGGATTTAATTTCTTCTTATTAACTTCTTGGTACAAAATTGAAATATGGTGAATGCATGCATACCAATTTACAATATACAATTTTAGCAGGATGTTCCAACCCCACGATTACGTGAGATTATACAAACCTGAGTTAATAAAAAGTATCCATCATCGTCTGTTAGAGATATATGAGATTTGTCCATTTGAAAATGCTAGAAAAGCTGACTTGAGATATGGAAGAGTAATACATTTGTAATGTGCACTTATTGTGGCTTGAGGGATAAATATTCAGTACCTGTTATTACCTGATAAAGTCATACATATGCATGATTTCATTTTATGTGATAATTACTGAATCTAGTATCTGCATTTACCTGATAAACCAACTTTATTATTTTAAATAAAGCAATTGCAATAATTCTCACAGCACCATAAACTGTGTGAAGGCTGCAATATAAACCAATCAAAGGTGATGGGAGCAAGACAGTAGTTTAAATCCTCTAAATATCAAGGTGTCTTAGCAAGAATTCTAACAACCTCTTTTGCATATTAGGTGTGTTAGACATATTTCTGCCAGTGTTCAAGAAGGCTTCTATCTTTTGAAGTGAGATTTCTGGAGTTTAATAGATAATATAGCTTGGCTGTACAACAAGTAGACATTCATTTGTTTTATTTTTGTAAAAGAGAAAAGACACCTTTTTATAGCACTGAAGGCAAAAAGATATATTTTAGCCTTCTGCTGAAATTGGCAGCTATCTATGGCTAATCTGTAGAATGAAGTATTTGGAATGTTTTAAGTCATAAAGAACAAATAGCATAGATGCTATTATAATCAACTGCAGCTTTGTGTTCTTTTTTAATGGCAGCATATGTTACATGTGGATGAATCTTGTGGAGATGTTGAATAACCTTAATATCAGAATATGGAAGTTGACAAATTCAATCTCTGCTTGGAGCAAATCACAGAGCCAGACTTTACTTATGTTTATTTAGATCACATAGAAGTGTAGCTATGCTGATGCAGAGGCTCATGTACTATACATTTTGGTGACTTATCTTGTGTTGACATTAGAGAGCTTAGCTCTGAGTTCCAGTTTATATTTTAATTGGCTCAACTAGAAAAGGCTGGTGAAAGTATTTGAAGCAGAACTCTGATGATTATTGTATTTGCATCTCTCTCGCATACCTAAGTGAGAAGATACCCATCTTGTTTCATTAATTAAACTAAGCCCCTTATCATGGGCTAGGGTTGGAATAAGTAAATTTTGACAGATAGGCTAATGAATTTATCCATATACCAAAGCTTATTTTCATTTTGCCAAGTATTTCTTTTTCATATACATTGAAAGGGAGGCCTATTTATAATGAAGCTTTGGATACGGATTAGTGATATTCCAGAAGAGTGCTAAACTCAAGTTAAAAAGTAGCCAGAACAACTGGCTGGACATGAAGATGTGAAGACAACCTGGAGATTTTCCACAACCTATCTCGTTACTGATTATCAGAAATAATCTCTTTGAAGCCTTAAAACAAAACAAACAAAAAAAAAACCCTAAACAAGCAGAGAATTATGCCCACAGGAAAAAATAGTGAATAGAGGAGTAGACTGGACTTGGAAAGAAAAAGCTTCGGGAAAACAAAGATTTACTTGGATGCAAATTTACTGTTCTGCTAAATAGTGTGGGCTGTCAGCAGTCCCCTTTGTTATGCTGAAGAGAGAGGAGACAAAGCACAACATTTATTTTCTCTTTTTTTCTCTATCTATTTTTTCTCTATCTATTCATTTAATTGGATTAGGTGGCTGGAGACTAAAACATATGAAGAATGATTGCAGTAACTGGGTTTGTCTAATCTAGTGAAAAGAAGGACTAGGGGCGAAATGATAGCAGTATTCCTATATTTGATAAGCTACCAACAAGAAGAGGGAGTCAACCTATTTTCCAAAGCACCAAAAAGCAAGACAAGAAACAATGAATGGAAATTAACCAAGGAGAGAACCAATCTAGAATTAAAGAGAAATTTCCTAACAGTAACAACAATTAAACAATGGAATACATTGACTTCAGAAGTTGTGGGTGATCCATCACTGGAGACTTTTAAGAAGAGATTGGACAGCCACTTGTCTTGAATGGCATTGTTGTTGTTGTTAATTGCGAAGTCGTGTCCAACCCATCGCGACCCCATGGACAATGTTCCTCCAGGTCTTCCTGTCCTCTACCATCTTCTGGAGTCCATTTAAGTTCAGACCTACTGCTTTAGTGACTCCATCCAGCCATCTCATTCTCTGTCGTCCCCTTCTTCTATTGCCCTCAATCTTTCCCAGCATTATGCCCTTCTCCAGTGAGTCCTTCCTTCTCATTAGGTGGCCAAAGTATTTAAGTTTCAACTTCAGGATCTGGCCTTCTAAAGAGCAGTCGGGGTTGATCTCTTCTAGGACTGACCAGTTTGAACGCCTTGCAGTCCAAGGGACTCACAGGAGTCTTCTCCAGCACCATAGTTCAAAGGCCTTAATTCTTTGGCGCTCAGCCTTTCTTATGGTCCAACTTTCACAGCCATACATTGCAACTGGGAAAACCCTGGCCTGGACTATATGCACTTTTGTTGGCAGGGTGGTGCCTCTGCTTTTGCTCAATACAGAATGGCCCTTTAAAACAGTACCCAGGGACTAGATCACAGCAGCTGAGAATGCCCAACTGGTTCTGGAATAATTTCACTTCTAGATGCTATCTGAGTGAAACTAGCTAGCTGCATTTCAGGGAAATAGGAAAGGATATTGCAAAGTTATAACATCTATACATTATCAAGAAAATGACTAGCTACCTCCTACAGCATCAATAGGCAATTAGCAAAGAATCAAGTGGTTCTTCTTTTAATAACTTAGAGATGAATGGGGTGCTAAAATAAGCATATCCAGTTGCCAACATTTCTATAATCTATCTTTCCCTTTCAATAAATCTAATTAAAAAGACTGAGAATCCAGCTTTATTCATTGTGAACAGCTGCTAGGACACAAGAGCTGAAATACTGACTAAATGGTCATTGAAATACATCAGATTGCACCCATAGCAAAACTGCCAGGGCATGTTGTCTGCTTATAGGAGAAACTCTACATTCACTAGCACTGATGATGATACATAAACGAGTAAAGAAATGCCTGCAAGCAAACAACCATGCTCAGAGAGCACCAAGGACTCCACAATACAACCCTGAGCTAGATATATTTTTTTTCTGTTGGTAGAAAACACTATGGTTAACATCAAAATAACTAAGGACTCATCCCTATATCTTTTTTGCCCAAGCTTAATTTTTTTAAACTTACATTTGCAAGTACATATTCCACAAGGCAAAGGCAACCAAGATGTTGAAACCGAAACTACTGTGTTTCTTTGGAAAACTGAGGAAAAAATTCCTTTACATGCAGATGTTTAGGTAACATGGAGAGGAGTCATTGGAGGACAGTGATCTGCTGGGCTTCAGTAGGTTTGCTGTAGGATCATTTACTCCCATCCCGCCTCTAGCTCTATGCTCTTATGGCTATCTGAACTTTGGTGTGTTTGCATTCTTGTTTGTAGCAGAGGAAAATGATCTGTGTCGCCTACTCAATGTCACCTTTTCCTCATGCCCCCACTGCTGCAGGCTTTCTGACTCTGCAGAAAATAGAAGAGAGGGGAGGATGAAATTGAGAAGGCAACACAGATCTCCTTCTCAGTTGCAAATAAGAACTTATCAAAAGAGAAGCAATTTCTGCAAGCAGATAGCAACACTGGCTAACCTTGCATAGTAAGAATAAGCTAAGAATAAGCTTATTTATTTATTTATCTCCCATCATGAGGACATAATAGAAAAAATGGGCATATTTGTTCTATATTTGCACCTGGGAAAATACTTTTTCTTCGACAATATATAACACCACCCAAAAATCTAAACCAGTGATGGCGAACCTTTTGGAGACCAAGTGCCCAAACTGCAAGCCAAAACCCACTTATGTATAGGTGAGTGCCGGGTGGGTGTGACCCATTGGGTGGGCGTGGCCCATTGGGTGGGTGTGGCCCATTGGGTGGGCATGGCCCATTGGGTGGGTGTGGCTGTGGTAATAACGGCAGACTGGGTGGGGCTAAAAAGTTAAATCAATCAATTCCAACTTTGCAAGATCTTTTTTTTCCCCATGAGAAATTGAAATTGATTGATTGATTGAACCTTTTTTTTTTTGCACACGGCAGCAGAGGCCTAAAGCGAAAAGCTTTTATAAAACCCAGCTGAAGGCCTAGGACTGGGGTGGCGGCACGTGTGCCACCACGGATCTAAACCAAAGGTACCTATTTATGGTTCCCAGAAACTCCCAAATATTATTTGATGTAGATCACCAGTGGACATTCCATGATTCCCCCCCCTTTTGTGTGTGGATCTCAACCTTCTCAGATTTGTTCCTATTATCAGAAGACAGAATGTGTTTGTCAAGAATAAGTCATATCAGAATAACTTTAGCCGAGGTGGCACAGTGGTTAGAATGCAGTACTGTAGGCTACTTCTGCTGATTGCTGGCTGCCTGAAGTTTGGCAGTTCAATTCTCACCGGCTCAAGGTTGATTCAGCTTTCCATCCTTCCGAAGTCAGTAAAATGAAGACCCAGATTGTTGGGGGCAATAGGATGACTTTGTAAACTGCTTAGAGAGGGTTGTAAAACATTGTGAAGTGACATATAAGTTTAAGTGCTATTGCTATTTATCTTTTTTATGGAAGATCAGTACTTTAATATAGCAAGATATAGTACTGCTACATCATGATCTCAATAATGTGCTTGACAGATTTTTCATGGAATCTTTGTGCATAAGATAGATAAATGTGGATTAGTAGATTGCAGGACCTTTTCAACTGGTCGAACCAGCATACCAAAATGGTTTGTCCGAAGTGTCCAAAGAGGACAATTTGAGTCTGGTCATTTGTTCCTCAAGTTGGAACTCTATGTTGATTTGTTTGATGACCATTTCTTTATTTTCTTCTATAACATCAAATTTCAAGTGTAAATACTTTTTCTATCTAATTTCTTCAAAGACCATTTTCCATTTTCATATTGTGTCAGCAGGAATACCATAGCCTGTACTATTGTGATCTTTGTGGCTATTGTATGTGTAGGAAAATCAAATGTGAGATTATAGAAGTTGGGATATCTGACTAATGATGAGTAGTGCTGCTATTCACTACTATATGAGCAAATAATATATGCAATGCTTTGGAAAGTAGAGTAACCTTCGGTTGCAATCATATTACATTTATCTGCTTCTGTATTTCATCCTGATCATGAGAGGTAGCATTTTGTCCAGTTTTGGACTCTAAATTCTAAAGAACTGATGAGCATTACCAGAATCAGGACATCAAGTACAACAAAGAATGGTTAAAAGATTTGAGTATCTTTGGGTTGGAAACAGTAGGATAGCATAGCACTCATATTAGAAGCACTCAGGTGCTGGTGACATCACTGTGGTGACATCACTGTTGCCTGGGGAGATGCCCAATTGGGTGTTCATTTCTGTCTCTGGCAGGACTTGGAATAAAGACAGGAGGTCAAGCTCACCCAACAGTAGCACTTGGGTCTTGAATGTGGGCTTGCTAACCTCCATCCCATAAGAGCCACTCTACTTTTAACAGTGAGATAATTAAATGACATATGAGAATGTTTTTATATGACTTTTAGATATATAAATATCAAAAGCCTGATATACTGTATACAAGAGGATATGGATCTGTTTGCTGAAACTGAGAGCTGAACAAGGTCCAACAGGTTGCTTTTTTAGTGATTATTATTTTTAAGAACATCCAGGTTGAATACAATAGTAGAAAGTATTTGCTGATAATTCCTTAGATTAAAACTGCATTAGAACAACTTGTCTAGTGTGGTAGATTCTCTTTTTCTAGAGGTTTTCACACAGGGGATGTCTAGCCACCTATTGGGAATTGTTTAATGAATTCTTTCATTGATTATGGGATGGACTAGTTGACCTATAAGTTTCCTTCTAACTCATATATTCTATAATTCTAGGAGTTTGGGTTTTGTGATGCTAATTAGCCAAAATAAGGAATAACATGAACCTGTTAACCAACACAATGCATTAAAAAGGCTGAAAATATTGGGTCTCTAATAGTACTCTCATTATGAAATGATAATAGCCCTGAGGTCAAAAAGGTTCTCTGCTTTTGGTGCAGTTTTTATTCTGTACCAGAGAACAAGTGAAGCAGAATAAGTAATTCAAGCATTTCAGAGAACTTAAGGAACTACACAGCTGAAATATATTTAAATAATACTAAAATATTAATGTATCCTTCATATGACCCACAAGCAGTTTCTGCATGATTCTCCATGTAGCACTTTACCATTCCTGTTAAAGAAAGCAATGTTTGTCATCAATAATTGCACCTCTTAAAGTATTGGAAAAGACAAAAAAAGCAGAAATTGCTAAAGTTGCCTACAAGATCAACCAATAAGTAATAGTGTTACATTGTAATTATTCACAAGTGAATAGAACAGATTTTGTTTTAAAAAGTGAAAAATCAACAGAAGGGATAATATTAATAATATTAACCAATTCATGTTTTTCTGATTTCCATCAACTGCCAATTTATATGTTCTGGCTTGTCAGTGAATTACCTAATAGTATTATTATTAATGGCAGATTCACACAAAAACTAATTGCAAATACTTATTCATAGCAATGTTGTTGTTGTTAATTGTGAAGTTATGTCCAATCCATCGTGACCCCATGGACAACGCTCCTCCAGGTCTTCCTGTCCTCTACCATCTTCTGGAGTCCATTTAAGTTCATGCCTACTGCTTCAGTGACTCCATCCAGCCACCTCATTCTCTGTCGTCCCCTTCTTCTATTGCCCTCAATCTTTCCCAGCATTAGGCCTTCTCCAGTGAGTCCTTCCTTCTCATTAGGTGGCCAAAGTATTTGAGTTTCAACTTCAGGATCTGGCCTTCTAAAGAGCAGTCGGGGTTGATCTCTTCTAGGACTGACCGGTTTGAACGCCTTGCAGTCCAAGGGACTCGCAGGAGTCTTCTCCAGCACCATAGTTCAAAAGCCTCAGTTCTTTGGCGCTCAGCCTTTCTTATGGTCCAACTTTCACATCCATACATTGCAACGGGAAAACCATGGCCTGGACTATACGCACTTTTGTTGGCAGGGTGATGTCTCTGCTTTTTAGTATGCTGTCTAGATTTGCCATAGCTTTCCTCCCCAGGAGCAAGTGTCTTTAAATTTCTTGGCTGCAGTCCCCATCTGAGGTGATCTTTGAGCCCAGGAAAATAAAATCTGTCACTACTTCCATTTCTTCCCCATCTATTTGCCAGGAATTGAGAGGGCCGGATGCCATGATTTTGGTTTTCTTAATGTTGAGATTCAAGCCAACTTTTACACTCTTGTTCTTCACCCGCATCAAGAGGCTCTTTAGTTCCTCTTCACTTTCTGCCATTAGAGTGGTATCATCTGCATATCTTAAGTTGTTGATATTTCTCCCGGGAATCTTAATTCCAACTTTTGATTCATCTAGCCCTGCCTTTCTCATGATGTGCTCTGCATATAAGTTAAATAGGCAGGGCGACAGTATGCAGCCTTGCTGGACTCCCTTCCCAATTTTGAACCAATCAGTGGTTCTGTGCCTAGTTCTCACTGTTGCTTCTTGACCCGCATATAGGTTTCTCAGGAGACAAATAAGATGGTCTGGTACTCCCATCTCTTTAAGAACTTGCTACAATTTGTTGTGATCCACACAATCAAAGGTTTTAGCATAGTCAATGAAGCAGAAGTAGATGTTTTTCTGGAACTCCTTAGCTTTCTCCATGATCAAGTGTATGTTGGCAATTTGATCTCTAGTTCCTCTGCCTCTTCAAAATCCTGCCTGTACTTCTGGTAGTTCTCGATCCACATACTGCTGGAGTCTAGCTTGTAGGATTTTAAGCATAACTTTACTAGCATGTGAAATGAGTGCAATGGTGCGATCGTTTGAACATTCTTTGGCATTGCCTTTCTTTGGAATTGGAATGTAAACTGACCTTTTCCAATCCTGTGGCCACTGTTGAGTTTTCCAAATTTGCTGGCAAATTGAGTGTAGCACTTTTACTGCATCATCTTTAAGATTTTGAATAGCTCAGCTGGAATACTGTCACCTCACTAGTTTTCTTGTTGCTCAGATTTCCTAAGGCCCATTTCACTTCACATTCTAGGATGTCTGGCTCGAGGTCAGTGACCACCCCATCGTGGTTATCTGGGACATTAAGCACGTTCTTGTATAGTTCTTCTGTGTAGTTTTGCCACCTCTTCCTAATCTCTTCTGCCTCTGTTAGGTCCCTGCCGTTTTGGTCCTTTATCATGCCTATCTTTGCATGAAACATTCCCTTCATATCTCCAATTTTCCTGAAGAGATCTCTGGTCCTCCCTATTCTGTTGTTTTCTTCTATTTCTATGCACTGTTCATTTAAGAAGATATTCTTATGTCTTCTAGCTATTCTCTGGAATTCTGCATTCAATTGGGTGTATCTTTCTCTTTCTCCTTTGCCTTTCACTTCCCTTCTTTCCTCAGCTATTTGCAAAGCTTCTTCAGACAGCCATTTTGCTTTCTTGCATTTCTTTTTCTTTGGGATGGTTTTAGTTGCTACCTCTTGTACAATGTTGAGAACCTTTGTCGCTAGTTCTTCAGGCACTCTGTCTATCAGATCTAATTCCTTAAATCAGTGGTTCTCAACCTGTGGGTCGGGACCCCATTTGGGGTTGAACAACCATTTCACAGGGGTCGCCAAACAATGCAGTCCGCCATTTTTTCACCCTTTTCCTTAGCTGTGCTACTCCCTTTTATTCTATTGGCTTTTGAAAGCCAACAGAATAGACTCTCTTGAACAGAGTCTAATTCTATTGGCTTTCAAAAGCCAATAGGAATTGTCCAGGCTGTCTCTGCCCTGCTAAGCCCGCCAAAAGTCCCATTCTGGAAACGGTGCTGCAAGTTGTCTGCAGCGAAGGCGAGCTATCTGGAAGTTTCACCCCTCCCTGCTGAGCAACTTAAAAAAGTAAGTAAAAGAGGCCCAGGGGTGGGAGGTGGGAGGCCGGCGGGCGCAGGGATGGTTGCTGGCGCATGTGGGGCCTGGCGGCTGCCTTACCTCCCTTGGGCTGGGCCAGTTGGTGGCCTAGCCAGTGGTTGGCCTGCGCTGTCTCTGCCGCTTGCCAGCTATGCCTCAGCCGGTGCAGGGGGTGGCACCACGCATGTGCGGTGCTCCCGGGCAGGGAAAGTCCTCGACTTACGACCGATTGGGTAGTCCTCGACTTACGACCGGTTGGGGGTCACGGCATTAAAAAGATTGAGAACCACTGCCTTAAATCTATTTGTCACCTTTACTGTATATTCATCAGGGATATGATTTAGTTCATACCTGAGTGGCCTAGTGCTTTCCCTTACTTTCTTCAATTTAAGCCTAAATTTTGCAATGAGAAGCTCATGATCTGAGCCACAGTCAGCTCCTAGTCTTGTTTTTACTGATTGTATAGAGCTTCTCCATCTTTGGCTGCAGAGCACATAGTCAATCTGATTTCTGTGTTGACCATCTGATAATGTCCATGTGTAGAGCCATCTCTTGGGTTGTTGGAAAAGAGTGTTTGTTATGACCATCGTATTCCCTTGACAAAATTCTATCAGCCTGTGCCCTGCTTCTTTTTGTACTCCAAGGCCAAACTTGCCTGTTATTCTGGTTAACCTTTGGCTTCCTACTTTAGCATTCCAATCCCCCATGATGATAAGGACATCATTTTTGGTGTTAATTCTATAAGGTGCTGTAGGGCTTCATAGAACCGGTCAATTTCATCCTCTTCAGCACCAGTGATTGGGGCATAGATTTGGACTACTGTGATATTGAATGGTTTGCCTTGGATTCGAATTGAGATCATTCTGTCATTTTGGGGATTATATCCCAGTATTGCTTTTCCTATTCTTTTATTGACTATGAAGGCTACTCCATTTCTTCTGAGGGATTCTTGCCCACAGTAGTATACCTGATGGTCATCTGAGTTAAATTCACCCATTCCTGTTCATTTTAGTTCGCTGATTCCTAAGATGTCAATGTTCAGTCTTGTCATCTCTTGTTTGACTATATCTAGCTTGCCTTGGTTCATGGATCTTACATTCCAGGTTCCTATGGATAAAAGAACTTTACAGCATCGGACTTTCCTTTCACCACCAGATATATCCACAGCTGAACGTCCTTTCAGCTTTGGCCCAGTCGTTTTACTTTTTCTGGTGCTACTAGTACTAGCCCTCTGCTCTTCCCCAGTAGCATGTTGGACACCTTCCGACCTGAGGGGCTCATCTTCCAGTGTCATATCTTTTTGCCTTTTAGTACTGTCCATGGGATTTTCATGGCAAAGATACTGGAGTGGTTTGCCATTTCCTTCTCCAGTGGATCACATTTTGTCAGAACTCTCTACTATGACCTGTCTGTCTTGGAGGGCCCTGCATGGCATAGCTCATAGTTTCATTGGGTTACACAAGCCCCTTCGCCACAACAAGGCAAAGGAGTTCATAGCAATAATAGAACCCTATTATTTATTCCTAAATAAAGGAATCATTATCTTGACACCAGAGCTAGCCTATTTATTTTATTTTATTTGACTTGGATACCACCCAACTTCAGTCAACTCTGAATACCTCACAGCATAATAACAAACAACTGTATATAATTTAGATAAAATAAACAATGAACAAGATGGCCAATGGCAACATATATACATCCTACAAAGGCTCCAATCAACCTAGCCTAAAATTTGGGAGAAAAGTTTTTAAACACTCCAAAATGCTATCATGGTGTGAGCTACCTGGATGTCAAGGGGAACCTCATTCTAAAGAGCAGGTTCTGGGTTCCCAACAGATGACGCTGCAAGGACGTGAAACATGCCAACACTATTGTATTGAGCCAGCCAGGCTGATATCACAAGAGATAGGTGGTCCTCAAATAGTCAGCCCTAGACAAATAGAGATTAGTAATAATCAGCATCATGAATCACACGAGGAGGAAACCAGAAATCAGTGCAGCTTGTGAAGAGATGTTACATGGACATACCAAGGTGTGCCCAACATTGCATTGTAGAGGAATTGAAGCCTCCAGGTGATCTTCAAGGATAGGCCCATGCCCAGCACATTGAAATATTTTCAATGTGTTCAGATGAAAGATAAGGAAAAAGAAGGAAAAGAGAAAATAATATGTGGGAAGTATAGGATGCAGAAACAGTTTTGACAAAGAGTTAGATTACTAGATTGCTGCAGTTATTGTTTAGTTGCAATTGTTGTGATAGAAGCAATCTCAGAAAAAACCTTTGGAAAAACCTTTCCTATGCCATAATAAAACTAATAGCATAGCAACAAAAAACTAGTAGCATAGCAACTAAGGAGATATATTAAATCCAATCTGGCTAAATCTTATGTAGGGTTCGTGAGGACTGAGATAGAATGAAATAACTTAGCCTACGCGAATTTATAAATTATGTTGAGTTTACTTGGTTTAAAAAAACACAAAATATTATCATCACTACCATCATTATGTAACAATGCAATCTTCCTAATATGGCTCTGTTTAAAGCATGTCTATGGTAGATAGTGTTCAGCAACCTCAATTGATGATTTGTGAAATCAGCTAATGATCCATTCACAGAATCATGTCCTATTCATTTTCTTTATACAGATGACTAACTGAGGGACATTGAATGATATTGTTCTATGTGTTTTCCCTTCATGTTAAGGGAGAATGCTATTAAACTATCCATATGTAAACTGATTAAAATGAAGTGGTTTCTGTCTAAATACATTCACTTGTCTAGTTTAATTTTTAGTCGTATGCCAGAATTCTACAAGATATCCACAGTGGGTGTGCAGTGAAGAGCAGAACATACTGCATCCATTTTTAAGTCCCAGGTTCAGTCCTTAGTAAATTTTGCTAAAATGCCCAATTAGTTTCAGATGTTTGGGATTAACTTGAATTAACTTTAGTATCCCATCACTAGGGATAATGGGAATTCTAGACCAAGAAAAAGGGGGCAGCGGCCTGATATCTTATTCAAAAATAAGTTAAAGTAGCCAGAGTTAAATTAGTAATATTAATCATAAAAATAAAAGGCAGCATAAAACCTGAAACCCATTCTTATTTGTAACTGTTTATATATGGGATATTAGCTTTCTAGCACTAAAAACTGTGCAGTACATACTTTCTGACATCTGCCATTTTCTTATTTATAATTTGTAATATCATTTTTTCCCCCAAAAGTTACATTGGAGACCATATCTGCTGTGAGCGTTAATTCTATAGAACCATCCTACTTCCTAAAACTCTGTTCAGGGTAACAATATTCTGTCAGCATTTTGATTCCATGATAAATATTTTCTCTCTTTTGCCCCAATAACTTTTACATCCAATTTTAGAATGCATAAGAATTCTCAAAACAATTCCTATTTTGAAGCAGATAACTACAGGGCAAATAGTATCATTTTTGCAATCTTTTGCTAAATGTAAAGTTTATCTTTATCAATTCTAAACATTGGAAAGCATAATTCATGCTTTCACAACATGCAAATCAAGTAGTGATAATACGAGTATAATTTTGATATACCGTATATTCTGGCGTATAAGGCGACCTGGTGTATAAGATGACCCCCGACTTTGGCGCCGATTTCAACGCTCTCAAAAGTCGTCTTATATGCTGGAATATATGGTATAAGTTTAAATAAATGTGAGTAAATCTGCCCTTGAGGTTATTTTTATTATTTCAGTTTTGCCTCGTAATGCATTCTACCATGTTAAGACTATCTCTTTTATGTTATATACATTATAGGCCATTGCTCAGAATTAGTTTAATGTTATAAAGTCTTGCACATTCTGCTCAAAAAGAAAAAGATATTCTGTTCTTTAGCTACAAAGGTTTTTTGGGTGATTTTGGGAATAGCAAATGAAAAACACAAGAACATATTTAAAAGCAAGCAAATAAACAAACTTCACAGGCTGGAATACAAAGTTAATGGAATGAAAAAAGAAGTGAATTAAAGCAAGCATTCAGGAATTATCAATTTGTTTGGTCAATTCCGCCCAATGACTCAACAGAGGGATGGATGGACGTCTTTATTTTTGACAAATGCCCATATGTCCATTCATTTAATTATTTGATTCTACTTCCACATTCTCCTGAGAGTGAAAAATGATCCATTCAAATGTAAATATTTAATAGAATTTCTTAAAACTTCAAAAGTAATAGGTAGATAGATAAATAGATAGATAGATAGATAGATAGATAGATAGATAGATAGATAGATAGATAGATAGATAGATAGATAGATAGACAGACAGACAGACAGACAGATAGATGTTCTGCTTCGAATACTATGGAGCCTCCTCCCAGAAGGTAACAAGGAATGGCCGGAGAAAGCATATGTCAGAGATTTTTACATACTTTACTCTAGATAATTTTTTTTTCCAGAAAAGTCATTTTTTCCAAGGCCATCGTAAATTTGAATCATTGGTAAACAAGCTGTCACAAGTCAAGGACTACCTCTATTATTAAACATTCACATCCACAGTATTGAGGGCATTCTGATTTCAAATTCTAAGACCATCAAATGGCAAAGTGACTCAAAGCAGGGTACAAAGAGGGACAAACACATCATATTAACCAAAAAGGTCCAAAATGATAAAAAGGTCCAAAACAACTACAGAGAAATTTTTTTCCATTACTAACATTCCAGTAAGAAATAGAAACATATTCTGTCCAGCTATTGCCACCCTATAAAATGCAGCTATTCAAACCCTAGAAGTAACATTGAACCAATACTCTTTGACACTGCTGTCCATAAATGTATCCAATGTATTTTAAAACTATCCAAGTTAGTGGCTGTCCATTTCCCCCTCCATCTTGACTTCTAATATGGCAGAAATTTCAATTGTCTTAATTTCTTGGGGTTGTTTTTATACTTTATTTTAATTACATTAAGAACGTAATTCTTATAAATGTTCAAGGCAACCTTCAGGACTTTTAACACTTTCCCTTTTTAGGTTATGCCAATTGTTGACATATTGAGCTTTTTGTATTTGTATTTGTATGCCAGCTAATGAATCATGAGCCATTAATAAAATTGGCACATTCTCTTCTAGTGAATACTTGCCAAGCTTGGAGAAATCAAAGAAATGCAGTAAGGCATCAGGAGGAGAGACCAATGGGAAAGGCACCAGTAAAAACAACATTATTTTATATTGTTAATGAATTTAGAAGACAATAAATGCCTAACTTTGAAAGCAGTTGCCCTTCTTTTATCTTTATGGTTATATTTCATTTAATATTCTCTCTTCCCCCATCAAAAAATAGGAAAAGGCTACTTCAGTGCATTGTTTCATTGCACAATTTACCTTCTTAATCCATGTAGCATTCATTACACATATAGATGACTTATATTTTAAATTTGGAAATAAAAGTAAAAAATTATTTTAAAAACTATTTTTTTAAAAAGAGAAGCATTCCCACAATTTATTTTCAATGATCCTAATAGTTGGGAACTCTGGCAGTGGTTAACCACAATATATTTGAAGTATGGCAAGCTGAGAAAGACTGTTTAAGCCTTTATGTTAACAAACTGGGTTCCTATTGGATTACTATCATGATTAATGTGCTTAAATTAAAATACAGGGTATAACTAATCATTTTCTATCCTGATTAAATAAAGTCTATTGACAAAATTAATTAAAGCAAGCATGGTAATATATTACTCTTGTCTGGTTAAACTTAATCTGGAAAAGGCAGCTGAACATTAACTTCAAACTCTAGTTTTTACAACATATTTCCTGATTAAGCTTGCACTGTACAGTATACCATATCCATACCTGAACAGATGAAAAATCATATTCTATTACAAAACTACTACCAGTAAATTTCTTGTTGAAGAATTCTGTTAAGTCTAGACTCACGTTACCAATTACATTTCAATAATAATAGCAACAACGCTTAGCACTTAGATTTATATACAGCCCTCTCTAAGTGATTTACAGAGTCAGCATATTGCCCCTAATAATCTGGATCCTCATTTTACTGACCTCAGAAGGATGGAAGGCTGAGTCAACCTTGTTACGGTGATTGAAATGTCAAACTGCAGGCAGCTGGCAGGCAGCAGAAGTAGCCTGCAGTACTGCATTCTAACCACTGTGCCACCATGGCTTTTTATATTGATTATTATTATTATAATACTGATAATTGCTTACATAATTATTCTAAACACTATGAGAGAGAGTCAAAAGTGCTGCATAAATACTTATTAGTATTGATTTTAATATAACTGGATCAATTTGTTGTAATTGATAGAAATAGGAATGCAAGCATTGTTCAATTTACTTCTTGTGATCTCTCAATAATGCTATAAATATTTATTGGTTATTTTACAGTGCATTATTGTGAATCAGTAAGCTTTAGAGCTTTATTCATGAACCATTTATTTTCTGTTGACTTCATTACACTTCATTAAAAGAGCTCCATTCCTTTCAATGTACATTGCCTGGAATTCATATTCATTATTTCCACTATTTAATAGGTACAGTATATGGGGAAAGAGAAACAATGAGATGTCAGAGCTGTCAAAACAAGATAAATAATTGTGGCTCATCAGATATTATATGAAATTATATCAGAAGACATGAATTCACTTTAAACAAGCTATCAAGAACAGCATGGTTTCATAGGATGCACAGCAAGAAGCCTATACTTGATCACAGTTCAGCTGCAACCCTGAGCTAATTTATAAAATACTGATTATTCCCCATTTATATACTGAGATGCAGAAAAATTATAAGGAGAAATAGAATATTCCTACCATCACATGTTTAAGATAGTTTAAGCTCCAGTATCTGGAGTGCAAATTTCTGACATGAAGCTCCTAGTTGTATAGAAGATATTTTCCATTAAAGTAGGGGTGTCAAATTCATTTTCATTTAGGGCCACATCCACATTGTGGTCACCCTTGGAGCCTGTGGGGTGTGGTCATGAGGGCATGGCTGGGTGGTCATGGCTGACTGTGTGGGTGTGGCCAGAGTGGGCAAGGCCAACTCAACATTGCTCACATTGGGGGGGCCCTGTGGGGGCCCAGCAGGACTGGGGGGATCCAGGGGTCACTGGTAAAGGGGACAGGACCAGGGTGGGTCCCAGGGCCTGATCCACCAGAAAAGCTTTACTGACTCTCTTGGGCCGCAACCCTGCGGCCTGGTCCTGCTTCTCTGAGGGGATGCCTGGCCATGCTTGCCTCCTCAAGACTGCTGCTGCTATACTCATTCTCTGTGCCTGGGCTAGGCTTCCCTGGCTGGGAGAGGAGCTGAGGAGCGTGGGGCTCCTGCTGGATGGGGCTGCTGCTGCTGGGACTGCTGATATGAAGCAAGGTGAGGCAGATGGCCAGGGCAGAGTGGCCTGGCTGCAGGATCCTGAGGGGTGCAGGTACAGGGTGCATGGGGCAGCTCTGGGGCTGGGCTTGGGCAGAGTGGGAAGGGGAGGGGGATCCCAGCTGCCTCTTGGGTAAGGGGCCTCCCCACCCTTCCTGTTCACCAGGGCAATCCTGGGTGGGGGGATAGGCAGCAGGTTTGCTCGAGGACAACGTTGGATGGCAAGGGCCAAGCACACAGGAGCCATAGCATGGCAGTGACTGTGGTGGCAGGGCTGCCTCACTGCCGTGCCACCATTTGTCTTTGCTTGCCCATGCAGATGGGATGGGGCAGGTGACTGCACAGCTGCCCAGAGCATCTGGCAGGGCAGATCACATGCCTCCCCTCCACCTGCTGCTTGGAGGACCAGCTCAACATTCACAGTTTTCAGACCCACCTGCACTGTGTGAGCTGCAAAATCCCAGCTGTCTCTTGGGGTCAGGGGCTTCCCACCCTTCCTGTTCACAAGGGCTGTTGCAAGTGGGTGGTGGTGGGAAGATTGCTGGAGGAGGAGGTTGGATGGCGGGGGCCAAGCATGCAGGGGCTATGGTGTGGCACCACCCCCGTCACCTCACCCCATCTCACCTCACCCCACGGTGGTAGCCCTGGCAGCAGCCAGAGGCAGAGGCATGGGGGAGGCATGCAATCTGGCCTCCCAGATGTGCCTGTTGGCTGGGTGGCCACTTGCCCTATCCCAGCCGTGGTGGCCGTGGACAAGCAAAGACAGATGGTGGGGCCATGGCAAGGCAGCACAGCCTTTGCTGTCACCGCCATGCTGTATGCCTTGTGTCTGACATGTGTGCATTAAAGGGTAATATTAGATGAGGGCAAAACCAGATGTGAGATACCAGGAAAGATTTAAGTGACATTGTTCCATTTTCCAGTAATTTCTGAAGACCTTACTTCTCGTGAGCAACATACAAATAAATTAACAAGTATAATTCTTGGCATAGTTATATCAAATATCTAGACTACATTATGTATTTATTTTTAAATGCAGAGAGTCTGATCAAAAGGCTATGAAATTCCTTATTTTGAAATTGAGAAAATGGAGATCAGTCCATTCCTCCTTTTTTCTTCCTCTCTTGGTGTCACTCTCTCCTGGTGTTTTTTTCTTCTTCTCCTAACTGAAAATTTTTCTAGATATTAATTTGTGGGGGGCAATCATGTTGAACTTAATAATTTTTTCATTGCTAAAAGAATACATATTATTATCAATTCTTATCTTTACTATATAAAACAGAACATCTGGAAAAAGAGGAAGGAAAAAGGTAACAGGACTATGAAAAATACTTGGAAAAGGTGGTTTGCAACAACAGAAAAATAAATGAATGATTTTTCTACAAGTCCTTAAAGCAGTAATATATTCTCAAGGCTTGCATACTTTCTTTGAAAGACCTTCCTGCTTTTCTCTGGCCATTGCCATTGTCTTTTACCTAAGGCTGAGAGAAAGTGACTGACCTAAAATTATAGAGTTAACATAGAATGTGAGGCAGGACAATCTGGTGTTTTAAACACTAGACCAAACTGACCCTCATATTTTATAAATGATAAATTTGTAAATGTGGTCCCATTTCCTGAAGACCAGGGTTTCATTTCCTAAAATAACATGATTGTCAGAAAAGCTGTGGCTATCTTCATTGTGGTGGTGGATAGACAGATAAATAGACAGGTAGATATTACTTTATATAGCTAATGTTTAACTATGTTGTTGAATAAATGGAACATTAGGATAATATCATATTACTTTTATCTCCAGAATAATAGGATTGTATTCAAACTAGTAACAGTTGAGAAAGATTATAATTCAATAACACTGAAAAACAATAAAAATAAGGACAGACTCCTTATACATATAGGTAATGTATTTCTTGGGTGAAGAGAATATCATCAGATCACTGATGCTACCTGGATTGTTTTTCAGATTCCATCACATCCCTGGATTGTTTTGTTTTGTTTTCAAAATCTCAATTACTGATGACAATTTACTAGGGAAAGTCAAAGTAGAGAAGCTTTCACTGGAAGAGAAAACATATTTTTGTCTGAGAACTGTCCTTAGTTACTAGTTCATCAATCATAGCTAGTAGCAGCACCTAATTTATCAGGCTTTGGTTAGCAGCCTGGACTGGAAAGGGTTAATCCCCCAAACAAGTCTCTGTGGAGTCTGACTTTTTTCAGAGGAGGTTAAGATTAAAATAGAAGAATTTTGTGAATACTTTACTTTCAACTATATGTAGCCAAATTAGGGCAGGGATGTTTGGTTACTCTTTCTTACAGGCTTTCTTTATAAAAGAAATGTAAACTTCCATTTTTATGAAATGGGCAGCCTCTTTCAATTTTTTTGAAGATGGTGACCTGTGATAAAATTTCTTTCATTTGTTAAATAAAAAAAGAGTGATCATTGGGATGATGAGGTTTTCATCTTATGATAGTGAACTGTCAGTTGGATTCAAGCATTATTTCTAAATAATACCCAAACAAAAACAGTAATCTTTTAAAGCTGCCTCTTGATATCATATATAAAAATATTACAGAAATTGCAATGTTCATTGAAAATATTCAGTGAGCATCACCCAATCAAAATTATTTCTTTTTTTGGGGGGGGGAAAACCAGTTTTCTTAAAAAAGTATATTGATGAGATCAGATCACAAAATTATATTGTGAGTTCTTAAATAGTACATTAGAATGAGCTTCTGTGGGGGGTTCATTGTGTGGTAAGAAAAAGACCCTACAATTAGCCAGCATGAAGTTAAGCTGTGTTGAGGAAACTGGCTGCCCCAAGAACCATAAAAACTGTGAAATTATCACAATGAAGTAGTTGCAGCCAGGGAGCCCTCAACATAATTTTATAATTTTGTTCACACAACATAGCTTGCTTGTCAATGTGTGCCATTTATGATATGAGTGTTATTCTCAATTGGTAATATTTGAAATTGTGATGTAAACTGTACTTTAATGTAAACTCAAATCCCCATTTATTTGATTCCTGAGAATTGCACTTCTGTTGCCTTTCTTCCAAGTTCTTGATCATCCATTAAAACTGAAAACAAATTAATATTTCACAGTTTTTAAAAGTACCATCTGTAAGTTGATGGCAATATGTGGCAACTAGCAGCCTCTTCCATCATTTTAAATTCTGTCTTTATAAATAATCTGCAACCAAATGAGTACATTCTATATATGGAAAGAGAAGCATGATGCTCTGCAGTTTTACAATCTTCTATTTCTATAGATTGCTCCAATTGAGCATTTTCATAAAAGACAATAAATATTCATCTCACATTCATAATCCTATATCAAAACAGCCATATTATTTATTAATTGGTTCTGCGGTTTGGGTGGATTGACTCTCTTTTGTTATGTCTTAGTTTCAGACTGGGACATACAGTATTTATGGCAGATTTAGAAGATTTCATTTCTGTTTGTAATATACTAGAATTAATTTCAGAATGCAAAGATGTGCAAGTATAAAAAGATATTATGAATACATTAGGTATTATTTCATAATAATGTAAACTATGATGTGTTCTATTAGCATCTTTTTACTTTTATTATCTGAGCAAATAATGTACTCAGTTTATTTCTTTGCTCCAGGTTTTTGCTAATTAGTTCAGTCACTTATGTATTCAAATACTTGAACCTTTGATATTCAGCAGATGTCAAAATAAAACTACCTGTGGCAACTTTCCATGAAATGTGGGAAGAATCATATGCAATTATCTCTTGTTAATTGTATAATCTCTTTTCTATCTTCTATTTCCTGAATAAATAAGTTGTAAATCTGATGAATGAACTTCAAAGAACTTCATTGGTCATTCCTAAACTGTGTTTTTCTTTGGATAATGAGACACAAACACATTACCCATTACAAAAGGGAGATTTAAATTGACTTTAAGGATTATCCATATGTATTAAACTATATTAGAAAAGCTCCCAAACTATTCCTATTCAGATAAAAATCAATGAAATTATCAATGGTAATTTGTTGAAATGACATAAAAATCATTCAATGATATTATTTTTATAATAAGGTTGTCTTTGAGATATGACTATTTGTTTACCAATCATTCGAAGTTACAACAGTGCTGAAGGAAGATGTAATGGCAATAAGAAAGATCATTGTATTTTGAGGAGTTTAGTGACATATTTTTTTTCTCCTTCATATTAAGAAAATTCTAAAAGCTTACCTACTTAATTTTTTACTCTTGTAAATAAAGGAGAAGGGAGGTGAGGCTTTACATAAAAGCAGGGCTTTTTTTCTCATAGAACGCCCAGAATGGAGTTTCGGTACCTTTTTTGGATGGCTTTTTTATGTTATGCTTTTAAATGTTTGCTTGAGTTAGTAATGGATCTCTGTGTTCACTGGAGTGTACATTGTCTGTAGATCCAAGACAACTTGCTTGGGCATCCGATCAGTGCCCTGACACTTGGCAAAACCGAAAGAATTATAATAAGTTCAAAGTTTGATTAAACTTTCTGATAAGCAGTTTTGAATAATGAAGGAAAAGATTTGGGAAGCTTTGCTTTTAGACCATGTATTTGCATATCTACTAATGGATGTTCCTTAACACTGCAACTATTTTTATCTATAGTGTAGGAATCTAAATTCAGAGAGAACTTTGAACAAGCGTCTGGACAACTCCATGTAATACTTGACTTAATAAATACAGCTGTGTGAAACTCATTTGGGTAATATCTGAATTATAACTAAACTCAAGAAACTGGTTGGCCTGACAGAGCCAAAGGTGGTAATTGTTAGTTTTGTTTATAAAAATATTAAATCACTTTTCTTTATTAAAAACAAAGACAAAATAGTTTTTATGAGCTGCATAGAAGGAAGAACTGTCTTGCTTTACAAGGTTGAAACAGAAAAAAAAATGAAATTTAGAATTTAATTTGAGGATTTAATAATTGTTATTTATAGAACTAGCTTCTAATAATTATAGATAATGTAAAAAGTTGAAATCTTAATTGTATTAGTTTATTAATTTATTTAACACATGGCATACAATGTCAGAGAAATCCACCAATGCTAGATGTAATGCAAGCCTGACAGCCTAAAATTGCTAGTTCATTCTATTCAGCACTGCGTGAACTAGCTTACACCAGCTAACTAGCGATGCTCGGGTTGCAAGCTGTTCCATGCTCCTCCGCTGCTCTTGCCTCCCTCGTGTTGCATTGCCTTACATATGGCAGGTCCAGGCTAGCTTCCGCTCTCCTCATATATAAACACAGCTAGGTTTTTCCCACTAAAGTGGCTCCCATTTATCCACTTGCCAGGTTGCATGCTTTCAAACTGTTGGGTGGGCAGGAGCCTGGGGAACAAGCGGCAGGAACTTGCCTTGTCACGTGGAGCCGGGCTCAATCGCTGGAGTGCAGACTGTTGTGTCCTGGGCCTGATGAGGAAACTCAGCAGGCCCAGAATTATTGCAAATGGTCCCGGACATTCTAAAAGCTGCCTGGGACCAGACGGAGTGGTGCCAGCCTTGTGCGCATGTGCAAGGCACGAAGAAAGGAGAACTCTTATTGGTTCACTCTGTCCGGGTTTCAAGCGCTATAAAAAGGCCTGCGTGCCTTTTGCTTTTTGCTTGGAGTTGGAGTAGGAGAATAAAGCATTGTTAGTTGTCACCATGTGTTTTCATCATTCGCACAGGAATGAAGGATTTAACACAGACGATTTCCGAGAGGCAGTCTAACATCATTAAGCTGCTGCACCACTGCATCCCCATTGTATTAGTATTTTACTGTGTTGGAAAAAATCAGAAGTGAATACTTTTTCTCTCTCCTCTTTTTTTATCTTACATTCCTCCCCCCCTCTTTTAAATCTTTACTTTATGCTATAACAAACCTTAATGAAACTTTTTTTTTAAAAAAAAGGAAGACAGTACTTTGTTCAAAGCACTATATGAATTTTCAATTTTTACTTTCTAAGGCAGTGGTGGCGAACTTATGGCATGCATGCCAGAGTTGGCATCGCCTCCCCCCACAGCCCCCTCCTTATCAGCAGCCCCCTGGAGGAGAGTCGCCCCCAGGCGTGGCCTGCGTGGAGCAGCACAGCCAAGGACATGGCAGCCAGGCAGCAGGGACATGACTCCGCCCTCGCACCCCATCACCTGCAGATGATGCTGTGGGGCATGGGCAGAGGGCGTGGCCACCATGGCATTACTGAGCCATGTGGGCAATCTGCTGCGGTGGGCCATGGAGGCAGCAGGTAGCCCTGAGAGCAGGCAGGGTGGGGCAGCAGGGCAGGGGGGCAGAGCGGTTTTTGGGCATTCTGTCTCTAAAAGGTTCACCATCACTGTTCTAAGGTTATATGCAAACCAGAAATTATTTGGTGACATCTTTCAGATCTTTCAAATGTGATGACATAGATTTTAACTTGGCATAAACTATGGCATAAAAATATATTATATTTGGGGGGGAAGCATATAAAAGTGCATACAAATATTCATAATGATTTCATTTTTCTGAATTTGCAAATGGGATAAAATTAACTCACAGTCAGGAAAACAAGAATTAGTGAAACAAAGGCTGTCATCTATTTCTACCAACTATATAGAATATTTAAATTTATCAGCCATAGTGAGCTGAAATATATCAAGTAGAATTTTTAATAGGTAATCAATGCCTGGGCATTATGATAGAAACCCTGTTGTCAACACTGTGACAATGGATGTCCTCACTCTGACAACAGAGAACCAGCAGCCATTTTTACTTTCACTTTTAATGTGCCTTTCTATTCTTTTAGAGTTCAGAGGTAGAAGGGGGGATGGGGTAAATGTCTGAGGATTTAACTAGCCATAACAATGTAGAAGTGTGGGAACTCAAGAATGTGCTCTGATAAGGTTTTGGTGGGCTGAGGGACCGGAGAGAAAAGCCCGTGTTTTGTGCTAATTGGGGAATATGATTTATGACAGCTTTTATGGGGTGGGAATTGCAATTTGTTACTTTGTATCTGGGAGGAAGGAATCTCATTTTTGGCTTCAACTATGTAAGTGCTACCTAATGAGAAGGAAGGACTCACTGGAGAAGAGCCTAATGCTGGGAAAGATTGAGGGCAATAGAAGAAGGGGACGACAGAGAATGAGGTGGCTGGATGGAGTCACTGAAGCAGTAGGCATGAGCTTAAATGGACTCCAGAAGATGGTAGAGGACAGGAAGGCCTGGAGGAACTGTCCATGGAGTCACGATGGGTCGGACATGACTTTCCAACTAATAACAACAAATGTAAGTGCTGATACTTTATTTCCTAAATAAAAAGTTCTTTAAGGAAGAATTCTTGCCTTGAAGTTCTTTTACTGGTTTCATCTATCGGAACCAGGTCACCTGTGAGCTGTACAATCTATAAGGTTCATTCTTAGGAAAATCAGGACAAAAAATTGGGGAAAAGATGGAAAGAAAAACCTTATGGGTTGGGTATCTTGTATTTAAAAGATCATTTTGTTTCCTTAAGAAACAAACTTGGGAAGGGTTGCTTGATGGTGAGATGTGCAGCATATAAATTTAATTAGTAAATAAATTAAATAAAACTTTCCTAGGCATGCTGTTATTCATTCATTTGGTTCTCATGCATGCTTATAAAATAAATATATTCTCATTATCTTCCCAAGCTGATTTAGTCCTTCTCTTTCACTTTCAAACTCAGTCTTATTTCTCCATGCTAGAATTAATGGCACAAATTCTATGCTTTGGTAATTCTATTTAGACTATAAATGTTTTAATATTATCCAGTGACATATCCTCTTTACTATCTTTCCTTTGAAAGCCACTATTGTAATAAAAATTAGAAATTCTCTATTAATAATTCCTCCATTTACTGACCTATGAGAACTGTTTTTAGTGGATTTTACTGATTTCTATATTAAGGAGATTTTGATCATACATCAAAATAATTTTGCAAATGCTTTCTAAAAACTAATCTTCACCATGATTTATTTACTAAGGAATGTGTTTAGACCAACAGAAACCAGGTGGCAGTTTTCTCACTTAAACACTCATGCATCATGCCTGGAAATTGTCAGTGCCTGTAATGCAGTTTTGATTTGCTGCAATTATTCACTCCTGTAAATTCTGGGTTGTTTAAAGATATTACTAAGTCTTTGGGAGGTAATTAATTTAATTCATTTCAGTGAAACACAGCTAAAATTATCTGAGTTAAGTAAACCTATTTTAAAAAATGTAATTCTTTTCAGAATGAGAGAGAGTGAGAGTGAAAGGAAAGAAAGAAGAGAGAGAGAGAGAGAGAATTCTAACAGAAAATTGTAGAATTTCTTTACACTAGCATTTGTATAAAAATGCCTATTAATAAAATGAGTAAGGAAAGATAGATCTGTCTAAAATGGTTTGGTAGATCTTCAAAATTTATACCACCAAATAAAAAACAGCATAAGAAATTCTACATTCATTGTAGTAAAGCCGAGGTGGCGCAGCAGTTAGAGTGCAGTACTGCAGGCCACTTTAAGCTGACTGTGTTCAGCAGGTCAGCGGTTCAAATCTCACCGGCTCAAGGTTGACTCAGCCTTCCATCCTTCCGGGGTAGGTAAAATGAGGACCCAGATTGTTGGGGGCAATGTAAATATATATATACATTGCTTACTGGTGTACACCGCTTAGAGAGTGCTTGCACTTAAAGCGGTATATAAGTCTCATAAATAAACAAATAAATAAATGTCTCATGATACAGGCTAAAGCAGTGGTTCTCAACCTTCCTAATGTCGCGACCCTTTAATACAGTTCCTCATGTTGTGGTGACCCCACCCCATAAAATTATTTTCGTTGCTACTTCGTAACTGTAATTTTGCTACTGTTATGAATCGTAATGGAAATATCTGATATGCAGGGAACATGGTATTTGTTTCCAAAGTTGAACCATTGTTTTTCCTACACAGATACTCTCTTCAAGTATCATCATATATTTAAATACATACCGTATATTTAATAAGTACATGGACACACTTTTCCAGAATTACTTGAGGACAGTGTCCATACTTTATGGTTCTGGACCAACCACCTCAATGGTGACTCTGGGCCAATCTCTCTCAGAGGGCCTGCCTACCTCACAAGGTTGCTGTGGGAACCAAATAAATACATCGTTTTAATCTCCCAGAGAAAAAAGTGGGATAAAAATGTGATAAACTATACACAATGCCCTTTTTTTCTGCTGTATGCTCTCTCCTCATGCAAGTTATATTACTAATTTACCGCAATGGTTCCAATGATAGCCCCGAGACATCTGTACACACGCTTTTCTTAGTAGCTCCCAAAGATTGCTATCTTGGCCAAAAGTACTACTTCATCCATGAAGAACAATAACAACACAGGGAAGGAACCAAGAAGCTAAACAACAGCACAAAGGAGGCAGTGCCCAGCATTTCACTTTTGAAGAAAATCAACAGTGCATTCAAGAGCACCTGGCAGGAGTCACCAAAAGGCCAATCCGGATTAAGAATCCAGCTTCTTTCTGCACGCAAAGGCTTCACGAACCATTTGGTTTACCAAACACATCGTCCCAGGTCAATACGCTCTGAAAAAAAAACAACAACCCTTCACAGGGAAAGTTTAATGGGCAATTCTTGGAAGATCCCGAATCCCTGGGAGGCAAGGGGGAGAGAGGAGAAGAGAGGGTCTGGAAAGAAGGCTGCAGGTCACCGTGCAGCATCCACCTTTTTTTATATATATAAAACACACACACCCCAATCTTCTAAAACTAAAGTAAGGCTTGAGCCACAAGAACCGCATTTCTTTAGCTCAGCTCCCCACGCTGACTTTTCATCCCAGATGCACGTACCAAGAAAAAGGTAATTTGCTCGGTGAGCAATCAATAATAAAAAATGGAGAAAGGAGGAGGAGAAAGGCTTGGTGCTTCACTTCTGGAGAGACCTGCCATGAGGCCACTTTATAAAACCAGGAGCAAACAAATCCAAAAAGTGCACAAAGCTAAGGCCGGAGAGGGGGCCGGGGGGAAGGGCCACTGAAGCCAAGCCACTGAAGGGCTTTCACTAACAAGGTCTTGGTCAGCAGCAGCAGCAGCAGCGCCTTTTTGGAAGGGTGGCCAGGAATAAAGTAAACTGTTCACTCCTTTTGCTTTCTTCCAAACCTGCGCTTCGGACGCGCTTCCTGGGCAGGTTTACCAGGTAGCAAGCACTTCAGTCTCCGCGGGATTTCCCTCTTAGGAGAGGAGCGCTGAGAAGGGACTGCTCAGGGAGGACAGGAGACACAGCCACGGCCCTGTGGACTCCCCCGTCCCCCCTCCTCCAGCGCCCGGGAATCACTGCTCTTAAGACCATCGGAAATATGTGTCTGCCGATGGTCTTAGGTGCCCCTGTGAAAGGGTCATTCAACCCCAAAGGGGTTGCAACCCACAGGTTGAGAACCGCTGGGCTAAAGAGTAAGTTGTATATTATGTACATAGATATGTACATGGCACATATTGTAATAATAAGCTCTTAGTCTATACATCAGCTAGGGATGTAAGAGAAATCTGTCATAGATTTCTTTTAGAGTGAAATGACATCAATCATAGATGAGCAGACCAAGGTAACATGCCTCATTTAATTCTCCATCTTTTGGTGCATACTTCCTGTCCATTGTATTTTTATTAATGTCCATAAACAATTGACAGATCAGATAAGATGATAGAAGAAGTTCTTCCAGTTTTTTTATATTGGAAAGGTCCCAGGTTCTTTGGGGAAAAAAATCCTTCTTTGAATGACATCATGAAGAAACAGTCCAGGAGGAAAAAATTGTTTGTCTTTACAGAAAAATAGAAGCACCTTGTAGAAGGATGAGAATGTAAACTATGTTTCAGTTTGATTCTGACAAACTCAAGGTTGACTCAACCTTCCATCCTTCTGAGGTCGGTAAAATGAGGACTCAGATTGTTGTGGGCAATCTGAGAGGACCGTGAAGCACTATGAAATGATATATAAGTCTAAGTGCTATGCTATTGCTATTCATCCTATTTATTGGGTAGCAAAACCTCTGAATTTGCTACCAGCTATCAATATATCCATTTGAACAGTATAGTTCTATAGATGCCAAAGCATAAGGGAGATATACTATATAGACCAGTGATGGCAAACCTTTTAGAGACTGAGTTCCCAAACCGCAACCCAAAACCCACTTATGCATCATCGAGTGCCGGCTGGGTGTGGCCCATTGGGTGGGCGTGGCCCATTGGCTGGGTGTGGCTCATTAGCTGGGCATGATTGCAGTGGTAACAGCAGACTGGGTGGGACTAAAATGTTCAATCAATCAATTCCAACTTTGCAAGATTTTTTTTTCCCGCGAGAAGTTGAAATTGACTGATTGAACCTTTTTTTTTTTTTGCACATGGCGGTGGAGGCCTAAAGCGAAAAGGTTTTATAAAACCCAGCTGAAAGCCTAGGACTGGGCGACGGCGCACATGCCCACAGAGAGGGCTCTGAGTGCCACCTCTGGCACTCATGCCAAAGGTTCACCACCACCGATATAGACCAATTTCTCTTATAAAATATCCTGCAATTAAAATACTTACAATATTGGCAACGATAGGAAATAAAAATCAAATAAAACATCCAGTATAAAATGTAATGGTAATTTTTTTATATAAAAGTAAACTATCATTTCACCCATTATAATATAAATAGTAATGATAACAAAATTATCTGAAAAGGAGCATGTAAAATGTGACGTAAAATGCAAAGTAATGTCAAAAAATCTTTACAGATAAAACCAACTTTTTAATCCATTGTAATCTGGTTCTTCAATAAAGCAAACATCATTTTATAATTTTGTCATTTTCTATAATACACCTTTAGTTATAAGTCATATAGCATCACAATCTGGTTTGGAAGCATCACTGCTTCAGACAGGAAGGCGGTGCAGAGAGTGGTGAGAATGGCCGAAAAGATCATTGGCAGTTCCCTCCCTCCCATCCAGGACATAGCACAGAAGTGCTGCTTGAGCAGGGTCTGTAAGATTATCTGGGACACTACACATCCTCTTCACGACCTGTTTTCCTTGTTACCTTCTGGGAGGAGGCTTTATGGTATCTGTAGTAGAACATCCAGATTCAGCCGTAGTTTCATTCCCTACAGCATTAACCTTGCGAACTCTCAAGCTTCCTCCTTCCGTTATATATTCAAGATGGACAATATTTAATATTTATTTGCTACGTATATGTAGGGATGTGGGTCTATACATATGTTGTTCATAGTATGTTTAAGTGTGTGTCATGTGTGTGTTTCACTTTGAGAGCGGGCAACTAAATTTCATTTTTGATGTGTGCCATTGTGCCCACAGTATAAAAATGAAAATAAAGGTAATCTTATCTTATCTTATCTTTAAATAAGAAAAATATATCTACTTCTTAGGATCAAATAAAAATACTATTTACATCTTGCTTTTCATAGGTTAAATTGCCTGTATCATGTTTGTCCTATAGTAAAACTTAAATTTCTTATTCTCAAAGCTCTCATTTATATCCTCCTACCTCTTAACTGATAAATGAAGATACTTTCTTCTTCTTAGCATACTTGACATTTAACACACTGTTTTGACATCTCCAATTCCAGGTTGCAAATCAAAACTGTAAAAAACCTCAACATTTTATATCTTAATACAAGTTTTGAAGATTTAAAAGGACAATGCTGTGTAAATACAGGGAAAGGGGAAATTTTCATTAATATTTCTTCACTGAAGTGATTTAAATCTGCAAATCTCCTTTCTATCAAATGAACTCCAACCTTCTGTGACAAAATTATATTCAAATCAATCATATGAAAATATTGTTGTTTAATTACTTCGACAATATTCATGGGGCTGTTTTCATTGAATAGAATGGGAATAGGACTATCAAAATACATCAGGTGCAGAAATAAAACTTAATTCCTTGGGAGCCAGGGCTATCAATGATTATATTAAAGGCAGTTGAACGTTCTTATTTTTCTGAGATAGGAAAAAAAGGTCCATGGCTCATAGCTGAATCTGAAGGCGGTCCAGACAATCTGTTTCATGCAGAGTCCTCTGAAGCTGCCGTGCAACCCTCTTCTCCACAAACTTCTCTAAAAAGGGAAGGTTTGAAATGGATAAAAATTATGTAGACTGATTGGGTCAAGAGATGAAGGGTATGCACCAATACTCCTTAAGAGACAGCAGGACCATTCTCTTCCTCAAGAAGGAGTGAACTACCACCCAACTTAATTATTCTTCAGACAAAATTAATGCTGTTAGGAAATAGTTGGACTGTGAAAGTGAAGAAAGCCCAGCATTGCTGAAACAAGCAATATTGAGATAATAGTGCTAAGTGCCAAGCCTAATGAAGTACTAGAAAAGAAAATTCAGTACATATTCCAAATGCTTATTGAAAAGCTACTTCAATGAAACAATATCAAACCCATCCCAGATTAATCTCAGAGAACAGGAAGAATGAATATAGAATATAGAATAACAGAGTTAGAAGGATCTTGGAGCTCTTCTAGATCAACTCCCTGCTTGAGCAGAAGACCCTAAACTATTTGGGACAAATGGCTGTCCTGTCTCTTTTTAAAAGCCTCCAGTGATGGGGCACCCACAACCTCTAAAGGCAAGCCATGCCACTGGTTAATTGTTCTCACTGTTAGGAAAATTCTCCTTAGTTCCATCTTGCTTTTATTCTTAATTAGTTTCCATTCATTGTTTCTTGTCTTGCCTTCCGGTGCTTTGGAAAATAGATTAACACACATCCCCTCTTTGTGGTGGCCCCTCAAATATTGCAACATTGCTATAATGTATTCCTAGTCCTTCTTTTCACTAGACTAGACAAATCCAATTCCTGCAACCATTCTTCATAAGTTTTAACCTCCAGCCCCCTAATCATCCCTATTGCTCTTCTCTGCACTCTTTCCAGTATCTTAACATCATTTTCCTATTGTGGTTACCAAAATTTGATGCAGTATTCCAAATGTGGTCTTACTAAAGCTTTGTAAAGTGGTACTAGTACTTCACATGATCTTGATTCTATCCCTCTATTAATGCATCATTGGCTTTTTTGGCTGCTGCTGCATACTGCTAGCTGATATTTAAGTGATTGTTCCCTAGGACTACAAGATACCTCTCACAGTTACTGCTATTGAGCCAGGTTTCACCTAGTCTATATCCATACAACTGTTTTTTCTTGTCTAAGTGTAAAACCTTACTTTTCTCTACACTGAATTTCATTTTGTTAGATAGAACCCAGTGTTCAAGTCTGTTGCAATCCATCCGGATTTTGAGCCTATCATCTAAGGCAGGGGGCTCAAACTTGATTTCATTGAGGGCTACATCAGGGTTGGGGTTGACCTCGGGGGGCTGGGTGGGCGTAGCCTGGGTGGGCATGGCCAGCTCAATGTCATTCATGTCAGGTGGCACCTGTGTGGTCCAGGAGGGACTGGGGGGTCCATTGTCTCCAGTGGAGGAAGGCAAGACCAGGACAAGTGCCAAACCCATCCACCAGAGAAGCCTTGCTGTCCCTCTCAGGCCATGCAGAGGACCCCAGGACAGTGGAGCAGAGCCCTTGGAAGTGGAGGGCAAGTGCTCAGCCTGGTCCTTGAGTTCCCAGGGCACCGGGACGCCACGGCCTAGCCCAGCCCTGCTTTCCCAAGGAGGAAGCCTGCTGCACTTACCTCCTCCTCAAAGCTGCTGTTCCTGTTCTTGCTCTCCTTGGCCAGGTTGCTCTTGGTGTATGTGGGAGGGCAAAGTGTGTGGGTCAGAGTGACACCCACTCTCTCTCCATGCAAGGAGACCTGGCTTTGTAACTAAAGCATCCTCAGCAATAGGATGGGAGATCACCAGGAGAGATTAGGAGGAGGGGACAACGGGATGGCAAAAGGGCAGCAGGACTGCTGGTGGCCAAGTGCTAAAGCAGGACTTCCCTCAGACTCTCCCTCTCTCTCATTATAATATCCTTCCTTCCCTCCTTCCTTCCTTCCTTCCTTCCTTCCTTCCTTCCTTCCTTCCTTCCTTCCTTCCTCCCTTCCTTCCTTTCTTCCTTTTTTTTAAGCTGCCAGAGGCTCCGGGCATAGGTGTCAACAGGCAGGCAATGGTGGGCAAAGGCTTCCCCTCCCCCCTGTCATTGCCTCTGCATGGCTCAACTCATCTTTCCCAGACCCACACGTGTGTGTGTGGGTGTGGGTGGGTGTGTGGGTGGGTGTGGGTGTGCACACATGAGCACATGTGGGTGGGGTGTGTGTCTCTCACTCATTGCATCCCCTATGCCCTCAACAGAGACTTTCTGCAATGGCAGGCTGCAAACTAATGAAAGCTGGTTTTTAGAATACTTGTTTCTTTTTCTCAACATGCTATTGATCGCATTGCTCCCTGCCCCCCCTCAGCTCCTGCCTCCAGCTCCGTGGAAGGCTGCAAGAAGCTCCCATCTCAGTTTCTCTTACCTCTCCCATTCTTTTCTTTCCCAATATCACAGTGTGGGGCTGCAAGAGGTGAGACCCCCCCCATGTGCGAGTGCACACACACACAAACACATGCACAGGTCCCAGGGAGAGATTGGCAGTGTTGTCGGCTATGGCTTTCCTACTTGGGGGCAGGGCAGTCCCAGTGAAAGGGAAGCCTTTCAGGCTGCGAGGCCAGGCCAGGGAGTGGGGCATGGAGGCACTAATGCTGATCTACAACTTTGTGCAGAATGTGGTCAGCTTTAAATCAGTGGCGCTGTCCTGGAGCCAGCGAGGGGAAGGGAAGCGCTCAGAATGCAGTCCCCAGGGATGCACACGCACCAGATGGTGGGGCAGAAGTGGTCCCTCGCTGGTTCCAGGGCAGAATGGTAGATCTAAGGCTGATCGCATTGTAGATCAGCGCCCAGTTGACCTGGGCCGGGCCAGGCTGAGGCACCGTGGGCCAGTCCTTCGCTGTTTCCAGATGGCTCCGGGGGCCAAATCTAATTCCACGGCAGGCTGGATTTGGCCCGCGGGCCTTGTATTTGACATGTCTGATCTAGGGTGTTGGCTACTCCTGCCAGCTTAGTGTCATCTGCAAATTTGACAAGTTCCCCTTCTATTCCCTCATCTAAGTCATTTATGAAGATATTGAAGAATACTGGGCCTAAAACAGAACTTTGGGGTACCCCACTGCTTATTTCCCTCCATGTGTATTTATTTCCATTAAGGACTACACACTGAGTATGATTTGTTAGCCAGTTACAAATCCATCTAGAGGTGGTGAATGAACATACGCAACAACAACAATTTTATATTAAAGTATAATAAATAGCTCTAGATGATTCTAGATGATTCTATATATGCAGTAAGTATAGAATTAATGTCATCTGTTAAAAGGGCTCTGGTAACATTCATGCAATTTTTGATGTGTTACTAATAGATGAGAAATAAATAAATATGTTTCTAGTATATCAAAAAGCAGTATGTCTCTCATTAAGTCCAGGTATCCTACTAAATAATCAAAGAGAAATTATGTCCTAATAAGCTTTTACTTGTGGGTTGACTCATAGTATTTTAAAACACTGAAAATATACCGCATGGATGATAGTTATGAGATACTGAAGCATGTTGATTTATTTGTAACACCTTTTAATATCTTTGCTTATAGTCTGTGGCTGATAGGAAGCCAACAGCATTAAGGGTGGCGATGTCTCAGATTTTGTCTTTAGTAAGTTCAGCTTGTTTCATGGGAAAAGCAGACCTTTCTGCTTGCTGTATTCTCTGCCCATATGATAGAATTAGACCACTAATGATACTCGGCATGCTAACAAATTAGTTATTGATCAGATGTCATTACATATGGCATTAGCCTATTTGACAAACTCCTGAAAAAACAAAAAGAATAAAATGGGTTTTTTTTAAATTTGAAATGGCATAGGGTAGTGATGGCGAACCTTTTAGAGACCGAGTGCCCAAACTGCAACCCAAAACCCACTTATGCATCGTCAGGTGCCTGGTGGGTGTGGCCCATTGGGTGGGTGTGGCCCATTGGGTGGGCATGCTGCGGTGGTAACGGCAGAGTGGGTGGAACTAAAAAGTTCAATCAATCAATTCCAACTTTGCAAGATCTTTTTTTTTCTTCCTGCGAGAAGTTGAAATTGACTGATTGAACCTTTTTTTTTTTTTGCACACGGTGGTGGAGACCTAAAGCAAAAAGGTTTTATAAAACCCAGCTGAAGCCTAGGACTGGGGCGACAGTGCGCGTGCCCACAGAGAGGGCTCTGAGTGCCACCTCTGGCACATGTGCCATAGGCTCGCCACCACTGGCATAGGGAGTTGGACTAGAAGACTTCCAATGTCCCTTCTAATTCTGTTATTCTGTTATTCTTTAGCTTTAATATTTACAGATCCCATTTTGACAATTCAGCCCATTACTGTAGTATGCATTCTTGAACTATAGAACTATAGAAAATGGGTTAAGGGTAGGTGATTCTCTGGAATGCCATAGAAAATGTTTTATGAATTTAGGGTGTCCTGAACAAAAAAAGAGAGGACTGCTGGCATAGAGAGTCATTTTTTAAACAAATATTAAAATCCTATGGCTGAAATGCTAAGGAACTTTTCTTTTATCATGCCTGGTAGACATGTAAAAAAAAAAAGGATACAAATTCAGAGACTAATTCAGGAGATTTTACAGGTTAAAATACAATTGAAATCAGAGACCTTTCTCCTGGAATTAATATCAAATTATTCATAAAAATATTCTGTTCTTGTCAAATAATATGAAAACTATACCAAAAGGAACTCTTTTTTTTTTGATTGGCAGAAAAAAATACCTTTTCAAAAATTTATAAATTATACCTTGAATCCAATCTTTGATTTCCAGTACTCTTCCACTCTCTCAATATCATCATCATAAAGATCAGTTTTAATTTTACTTCTGATTTCCAAGGATTTGGCGTTAGACCTGGCTGCATATCTTATGCAAATTTTAATAAACATTCCTTTGTTCAGCTCACCCAAATACTAAATAAAAGCTTCTGGCCAGGAATGAACTGAGTTACCCCATTTGATACTTGCTATGCCATCCATACACTTAACAAACCTGTTAATTAGAATATAATGTGAAAGACTTTGCTGAAATCAAGAGATATTATTACATCTTCAGCATTTTCACAAACTACCAAAGAAGTTTCACAATGAGACAAAGGAAGTAAGATTAATCTGGCAGGCTTTGATGAAATCAACTTGCCAAATATTAGTGATGGGCAGCTATATAAATCAAAATAATAAATAATTTAAAGCAGAGGTCCCCAACCTTTTGGGCAGCACAGGGACTGGTTTTGTGGAGAGAGGTTTTTTGAAGGACCAGAGGGTGCGTGGTTTTGTGTGCTGCCTGCATCTCGCGGATGGGGCTTTGCTTGTTTGTGCGTATTGGTTGTCAGCATGCTGTGGCCCAGTACTGGTCCATGGATCGGGGGTTGAGGACTCCTGATTTAAAGTAATGAAGCTGAGATACTATTTTTTTATTAAATTTATTTGATATCCAATTTGCAGTTTGAGATAACTCTGAGCAGCTGGGTGACTATTGTTAGACTGAGGGACTCACTATAGTTGCATATCCTATTGCTTGTGGTCAGTATGTGTCACTCCTGTTCTGGAATTCAGGAATGGGTAACATAAATGTCCTCTTACTTGAAATTCACCCATTTTTTCCAGCTACATTCAAAAGTACTATTTTTTCTGTTCAAGCTGCCTTAAGCCCTTCAGAGGAGAACACATTGAATATAGTCCTAGCTGAGCACTATCTCTATTCAAATTGCAAATTTACAGCAATTCAGACTGGTATTTCAGAAGTTGGCTTAAATAAAGCTGTGAGCACCAAAGGAGACAAACAGCTTAGACTGCCATGTGGAAAAGCTTTGGGATCTAAGAAACAGGCTTGTTATCTCTTGCATTTGAAAAACTGTACTGCAAATCCTTGAATATGCTACTGACAGAACTTGTATAAATTTGTATACATGGGTATATATTGAAACAGTTGTGTGTAATATCTTTCACAATTATATTAAAACTTTCTGCTAAGGTAGAAGGATAAATGGGAGCTATCTTCTTTCACTAGATCTCCAATTCCTTTTTTTTTTAAGCACAAGTATAATAGTTATTTCTTTGTGTCAGCCTGAGATTAAAAGATATAGCTTGCCCTAGCAAATCTGTGACTGGAAAAAACTGCACCAGTTTTCTGCTTAGTTTGCTGTTGCTGAACAAACACTCAAAAACTTTGAAAGAAAAAGGTTGGCAGCTTACAAAGCAATCTACTGATGCTGGTCATTAGGGGGTCCATGCCAGAGCATATTTAAACCATATTTAAATACTACATTTATTGGCTCACCAATAATGAAAAAATAATAAAAGCAGTACAGTATACTTGTTTTAATAGATATAATGGACAATTTTTCCAATTAGACTCCATTCTCATTTAAGAGATCAAATCAAAGGTTTAGCTGTTAAGTTGAAATTGTTCTGCAAATTATGTAATTTACATCAATTTTAGGTGATTAGACAAATGAAATAGAATTCTGATTAATTTATGGTAGGATTTAATGGTCACTCCATCCTCCTGTTAAATTTATATATAATATATATATATATAATATATATATATATATATATATATATATATATATATATAGATCTTTGGTTCTTCGGGTTTTCTCCTGCATAAAATTGGAAGTGTCTTGGCGACGTTTCGACGAAGTCCCATTTGTCGAAACGTTGCCAAGACACTTCCAATTTTACGCGGGAGAAAACCCGAACAACCAAAGATCTATATACAAATACCCGCGAAAACCTCAGAAAACATATATATAATATATATATATATATATATATATATAATATATATATATATAATATATATATATATATATATATATATTCTGAGGTTTTCACGGGTGTTTGTATGTAGGTCTTTGGTTATTCGGGTTTTCTCCCGCATAAAATTGGAAGTGTCTTGGCAACGTTTCGACAAATGGGACTTCGTCGAAACATCGCCAAGACACTTCCAATTTTATGCAGGAGAAAACCCGAAGAACCAAAGACCTATATATATATATATATAATAAGAAAAACGAACACCAGGATAAAAATAAACAGGACCATTTAATATAAACAAGCCTTTGAGTAAAAAGGTTACTTACTGAGCTTTCATCAGCCAAACTACTGACATCATCACAGTTACAATGCTAGGTGATTAGGGAGCTTGCCTATATTCAGCTGCCTGTCTCTGTGCCTGGCTCCTCCAGCGTGTCATCGACCCATTAGCTATGTTACTCTGCAATGTGTTAAACTGATTCTATCCAGCAGCCTGTTGGTGGATCTGATGATTGCAGCTCCCTCTCCCTGATCCTACAAAGAACAACTATTCAGATGTTCCTGCTTCATACTCTCCCCTCCTTTTTTGTCTCTCCTTCCAAGCCGTTCGTCATCTCCTCCCATAGCAGCTCTTGCCGCCTCACCTGCAGCCCTGTCACTCCAGTCCTGCCAGTTGCTATCTCATTGTAGTGTCACCTGCCCCCCTCCTCTTTTGCCAGTTCACTTTCTTCCCTAAGGATCGCAGCTTCTCCATTTGTAGAGCCATGGTCTTGCTTTTGCACCGTATGGTATGGCCATCTACTCCATGGATTACCATATTGTTTCTCCCATCTTCTGAGAGTCTGGTATGCTGGTAGGAGGTCTATGTGCCGGTTGATGGAATTTTCATCCAAAAGCCAGGCTTCTTTGAGAAGGCGGCCACTCTTAGTGGTCTCACGAGATATGGTCTGTGCATTTTCCAGATCAAATGTACGGTTCAAATTGGCCAAACTCTCAGCATATGGCTTTCTTCACGGACAGAGTGACATGCACAAACACACATGGACAATACTTTAGTAGGAGAGAGGAATTTAAAATCATAAACAAAATGCATCTGAGGTTTTCTGGGATAGCCCTCACCAAAATTAAGAACTTAATAAAACTCCTAATTTAAAATAGGATAATGAGAGTGATTCCCCTTGTTAGACTGCATCCACACAAAGTTGTTAATAGATGTTAACATTCCTAATCTGGGGCTTTCCAGATCCGCTTTGCTATCAGTTCAATGGCAATGCTTTTGATATGTAGTCTACTATATCTGGAGGGCTCCAGGTAATAAAAGGCTGAAATATACTACACTGGGTATAGACATAGAGGAATAATAATAATAATAATAATAATAATAATAATAATAATAATAATAATAATGATGATGATAAAATTAAACTGCTCTGGGACTTCAGAATTCAAACAGACAAGCACCTGCAACATAACACCCCAGACTTAACAATTGTCAATAAAAAAGACAAAAAAGTCTGGATAGTGGACGTGGCAGTGCCTGGAGACAGCAGAATAGACGAGAAAGAACTGGAGAAGATAACAAAATACAAAGACCACAAATAGAAATAGAAAGACTGTGGCAAAAGCAAGCAAGGGTAGTACCAATAGTGATAGGCTCCTTGGGTGCAATCCCAAAACAACTGGAGCACCACTTGAACACCATTGGCATTGACAAATTCACTATTAGTCAATTGCAAAAGGCGGCTTTACTAGGAACTGCTTCCATCCTGCGACGATATCTGTAATACCATCAAACATCCACATCTGCCTATCCCAGGTCCTGGGTAAGGACTCGATAGGTAGACAAAATGCCAAATCCAGTCTGAACATCTGGCTGACTGTGCGATGATCCATAATAATAATAATAAATGTTTGGAACCAATAAAATAACATACATTTTAGCATGACATAAATGCTTATTAATATTGCAGAATAATGAAACATATTTTTATTAAAACCATTTAAAATAAAAATTGCAGTTCAAAAATTCAAGCAATTGAGTTCATGTAACCCTTCTTTAAGCTGTACGACAAGCATACAGATAAAAAGATGTTTGCTTTTTTAATATATTAATGCTGTGTCTCTGGAAAATCCATAATTAATGTCCGCATGTTAGATCAATATGAACCAAATAAAGAAGCAATTGTAGCCAATCTCCTATGATAGTTGAATATGCATCCTAAATTCAGAGTAAATAATAACTCTTGCTAAGTACTCATCTCCCATATTTAATACTAAAATGTCCCTATTTTCTCAAGCATTAAATCTACATGATTCTAAATCTGTGTTTCTCAACTTTGGCAACTTGAACACGTGTGGGGTTCAGCTCTCAGAATTCCCCATCCAACATTGCTTTGCTCTGTCAGGATAGGAAATGAATTCTGCACTAGACTATTTATCTCAATGAAAGCGACATCTGTCTAATCTGACCATTTACAACTTGTGGTCAAATCAGATGCAGTTTCCCAGCAACATATAACAGTCTACATGCTTGGTACATGCTTGATGAGCGTCTTTCTATTTTACTGATTGAATAAACTACAAAAACAGGGGAAAGACTTCAGAAGCTTCAGAATGTGACAGGTAAGCAGCATTATGTTCATAGACTAGAATTTGTTCAGTTCTAGTTTAGTCTAGTTTAGCATAATAGGTAATTATTATCAAAAGGGTTATGCACAAATGTTTGCATACATATGGAACTGGGATCTAGCTACTGGTCCTTTCTTTTCTTTTTCTTTTTCTTTTTTCTTCACTGTAGGTCTAATCTGCTCAGTAATGCTATTTATTCCTTGTAAGTAATGAAAAAAAAAACAGAATGCATACTTCCTTCAACATATATACATGAAATCAATCATTTGTATTTGGCTTTTCTTTTTACGGCTCTAACATAAAAGTATTTTGTTTTAATTTTGAGATTTCATTTAAGATACCAAGAAGCATAGGTAACATTTTAAATTCTGTATTGTTTTCTTTGTAGTTAGGAATACAAATTCTTCATAAGAAATAATGAAATAATCCAGTATAATGAAATAATCAAAAATACCCCTTTTATAGAGAAGAATATTTTTAAAATAATAGTCAGTGACTGGAGTGGCCAATTGACCTCTTTCTAAAAAATTCTTCATAGCTATTTTCCTTTTACATTATTGGATTATTCCAATATCACTGAAGTTTTATTCCCTGAATATGAAACATCTGCATTTCTCTCTGTTGGGCCCTGCCTTGCTACCTCAAATAAGCAAAACTAGACACATTATACCAGTGGTTCTCAACCTGTGGGTCGGGACCCCATTTGGGGTCGAACAACCATTTCACGGGGGTCGCCAAACAAGGCTGTCTGCCATTTTTCCCCCCTTTTCTTTGGTCACGCCCCTGGCGCCCGGTGATGTATAAGTGGTTGGACGTCACCACAACATGGGGAACTGTATTATGGGGTCGCGGCATTAGAAAGGTTGAGAACCACTGCATTATACCCTCTGCCATTTTTTTATCATCTAAACTGCTTCATTTATATTTTAAAATGAAAACACAATCTCTGGGTTCCAACTACTGGACAGAAAAGATTATGTTGATTGTCAGCAATTAAAAAATTTAGCAGCCATTTTCAATCATTTATACTGCCCCATTTAAAAAAAAAACAGATTACGTTACCAGAGTAATTAGCACCCTGCTAATTCGGTTTATTATATTCAACATGGCATGAGAGAAGGCAGGGTCAATTTTTTTAAAAAAGAAATGGCTGCCTTAATTTATTCTCCATTAATATGCTGACTATTACAATCTAATACCTCAGGACAGTTCACCAAAATATCTATATGGTACTTTATCTGTAGAAATAAACAATAATTCTGGAAAATAGTATATTCATTCTGAAAGGTACGGGTGGTCCTCAACATAATACCATTCATTTAGCAACTTGAAATTATAACAATGCTGAAAAAAATGCGCTGCCATGGCCACTAAGAAATGCCACCTTATGCCTCCACTGTGGTCAGCCATGCCAGCATCCTTCTGCAAAGCTCAAATTGCTCCTGTGCTTCACAGGCCTGCCATCCCCCACTGATCTTCACCTTTTTCTCCTGCTATGGGTGGCCTATGCTAGGCAGCTGCAGACCGCACCAGCAATTCTTCCAAGGTTGCCTTGCTCTATTCTCCAAACTGCTCTTGCTATTCCTTTTCCAAGTCAGTGATGCCTAGGAAGCCTCATTCCTCAAAATGCGTATATGATTTAGGGAATGAGGCTTCTGAAGCATTGCACAATATGGAGAAAGAACGGGGCATGCGATTCGAGGAATGAGTCTTCCAAAATATCATTATTTTTCTCCCGCTACTGACAGGCATGCAAATACTCCTCAAAAGAAAGAGGGGAAAAGAAAAACATTATTTGAAAAAATTAAAACCAGATAGAATTTGGTTACCAAAAAAAATTAGAAAAAAAGATATAACACATTTGACTTAACAAAATTTTGGATGAAGAATTTTTCTCAGCAGCAGCAATAAAAAACATCTATGTAAATTATTTCTGTCAAATACTTCAATTAGACAAGATGTTATATATTATGATTATTATGGTTTTAAGATGTGTTTTCTGATTTAATTCCTTAAGAAAATACTAATACATTAGTATTAATTATTCATATTAGTATTAGTATTAAGGAATACTAATAATAATAAAGTTGGAAGGGACCTTGGAGGTCATCTAGTCCAACCCCCTGCTCAGGCAGAAAACCCTACACCATTTCGGACAAATGGCTGCCAGTCTCTTCTTAAAAACTTCCAGTGTTGGAGCATTCACCGCTTCTGGAGGCAGGTTGTTCCATTGGTTAATTGTTCTAACTGTGAGGAAGTTTCTCCTTAGTTCTACGTTGCTTCTCTCTTTGATTAGTTTCCATCCGTTGCTTCTTGTCCTGCTTTCAGGTGCTTTGGAAAATAGCTTGACTCCCTCTTCTTTGTGACAGCCCCTGAGATATTGGAACATTGCTATCATGTCCCCCTCGTCCTTCTCTTCGTTAAACTAGACATACCCAATTCCAGCAACCATTTCTTATATGTTTTAGCTTCCAGTCCCCTAATTATCTTTGTTGCTCTTCTCTGTACTCTTTCTAGAGTCTCAACATCTTTTTTACATCGTGGTGACCAAAACTGGATGCAGTGTAAAGGCATTGTAAAGTGGTATTATTACTTCACGTGATCTTGATTCTATCCCTCTGTTAATGCAGCTGTGTTGGCTTTTTTGGCAGCTGCAGCACACTACTGGCTCATATTTAAGTGATTGTCCACTAGGACTCCAAGATCCCTCTCACAGTTACTACTATTGAGCAAGGTACCCCCTATACTATTCCCTTACATTTGGTTTTTCTTGCCTAAATGTAGAACCTTACTTTTTTTTACCATTGAATTTCATTTTGTTAGTTAGTGCCCAGTGTTCAAGTCTGTCCAGATCCTTCTGTATCTTAAGCCTGTCTTCTGGAGTGTTGGCTATTCCTGCCAGCTTGGTGTCATCTGCAAATTTGATGAGTTCCCCATCTATCCCCTCGTCCAAATCGTTGATGAAGATGTTGAAGAGCACTGGGCCCAGAACAGAGCTCTGGGCACCCCACTACACACTTCCCTCCATGTAGATGCAGTTCCATTGAGGACCACACGCTGAGTACGGCCAGTCTGCCAGCTATGAATCCATCTGGTGATGATGCTGTCCAACCCACATTTTTCTATCTTATAGAGTAGTAGATTGTGATCTAATTTATCAAATGCCTTACTGAAGTCCAAGGAAATTATATCCACAGCATTTCTCTGCTCCACTAATTTTGTCACTTGGTCAAAGAATGCAATAAGGTTTATCTGGCATGATCTGTTTTTGACAAACCCATGTTAGCTTTTAGTAGTGATTTTGTTTGACTCTAGGTCAGCGGTTCTCAACCTCTGGGTCGGGACCCCATTTGGGGTCAAATGACCATTTCACGGGGGTCGCCAAACAATGCAGTCCACCATTTTTTTCCCCTTTTCCTTAGCTGTGCTACTCCCTTTTATTCTATTGGCTTTTGAAAGCCAATAGAATAGACTCTCTTGAATAGAGTCTAATTCTATTGGCTTTCAAAAGCCAATAGGAATTGTCCAGGCTGTCTCTGCCTTGCGGAGCCCACCAAAAGCCCCAGTCTGCAAACGGTGCTGCAAGTTGTCTGCAGCGAAGGCGAGCTGTCTGGAAGCTTCCACCCCTCCCTGCTGAGCAACTACTAAAAATGTAAGTAAAAAAGGGCCAGGGGTGGGAGGTGGGAGGCCAGCAGGCACAGGGAGGGTTGCTGGAGTGCATGGGGCCCGGTGGGTGCCTTACCTCCCTTGGGCTGGGCCAGCTGGTGGCCCAGCCGGTGGTCGCCCTGCGCCGTCACTGCCCCTTGCCAGCTACGCCTCGGCCGGTGCAGGGGGCGGTACCACACATGCAGGGCGCTCCTGGGCAGGGAAAGTCCTCGACTTACGACCGATTGGGTAGTCCTCGACTTATGACCGGTTGGAGGTCATGGCATTAAAAAGGTTGAGAACCACTGCTCTAGGTGTTTGCTAATTCGTTGTTTGATTATCATTTCCAGAATCTTCCCAGGTGTTGAGGTCAGGCTGATAGGTCTGTAATTTCCTGGATCCATTTTTTTCCCTTTTTTGAAGATGGGAACTACATCAGCTCTTTTCCAGTCCTCTGGTAGTTCCCCAGTGCTCCAGGATCTTTGGAAGATATAGTTCAGTGGTTCTGAGATCACATCTGCCAGTTCCTTGAGAACGTTGGGGTGTAATCCATCTGGTCCTGGTGATTTCAACTCATCTAGGCTGGATAGGTGCTCACTTATTATTTTCTTGCCTATCTTAACTTGTGTTTCTAGTCTGTTTTTTATGGCACTATTTTTGATAGGTTGATCTGTTTTTTCCCTTTGTGTAAAGACAGATGCAAAAAATGAATTAAATAGTTCTGCTTTCTCCCTATTGCTTGTCACCTTCTTGCCATTTTCACCCACTAATGGACCAATCATTTTCTTCACTTTTTTCTTGTTTTTCACATGTTGAAAGAAGCTTTTTTTGGTTATTTTTGACTTTGGTCGCAAGCCTTCGTTCATTATGAGCCTTAGCTTTCCTCACTTCATCTTTGCAGGCTCGAGCTATTTGCTGATATTCTGACTTAGTTGTGCCCTCTTTCCACTTTCTATACATGTCCTTTTTATCTTTCAATTTATCAGCCATGCTGGTTTCTTTTGAGAGTTGTTATTTTTCCCCTTTATTGGTATTGTGCTGGACTGGGCTTTTATTACCTCGCTTTTCAAAATTTCCCAAGCTTCTTGAATTGTTTTCCCCTTGAGGATTCTCATCCATGGAGTCCTTCCCAAGCCCTCTCTAAGTTTATTGAAATTAGCTCTCTTGAAGTCCAAAACTCTAGTATGACTGTGTTCTATTGCTTGTGCTTCCATAACGTTGAATTCCAATATTGCATGATCAGTACCTCCCATGGTAAAAGTAAAAACTGGTAAACTGGTAAAAAAATGATAAAAGTAAAAAACAAAGACAATTTCCTTATTTAATTCAAAAATCTACATGTATGGAGGCAGTGGTGGGATTCAGCCAGTTCACATCACTTTGGCAGAACCGGTAGCTATTTTTTTTTAAACAAATTTTATTAAATGTACATTTTAAAAACAGAAATGGACATGATTCAACTTCCCTGGCTTCAACACTGCTATTAGTATTACCTTATGTTACAGAAAGAAAAACAGAAACTTAAAATACATTCTATAACAGGATAGAGTATAACAAACTGTGCGTATAATATCTGTAAATTTTTGATAAACCATCTTTCAATTGTCAATGTTGTATTTACATATCTTTCAGTTGTGTCCTAATATAGGTACTAACAAGAAGTCCTTATAATATCAACTAATCAATTGATAATCATCTCAGCGATCCTCCTTATCTCTAACCAATCGTACAAATTTTTCCAAATTTCATAATACTCTGTTTCAGTTTTATTTTTAATCTCTAGAGTTAACCTGTCCATTTCGGCGCAGGATAAATTTTATTTATTATTTCTTCTTCAGTGGGGGTTTCCTTCCTTTTCCATTGGGATGTATGCCAATCTTGCTGCGGTTAAAATATTGCAGTAGTACTGTAAATGCCGGCGTATAAGGTGACTTCCGCAAGCGCTGAAATCGGCACCAAAGATGGGGGTCGTCTTATACGCCGAGTCATCTTATACGCTGGAAATACTGGTAGTTTCCGGCGTATAAGACAATGTTCTAGGAATGCGGCTTGGCGATAAAGACGGGGGTTGTCTTATACGCTGGGTCACCTTGTACGCCGGCATATACGGTAAGTAGAAAGATGCTTTGCTGAGTTTATCATTAATAATCCCTAATAAGAAGGTTTCTGGTTTTAAATCAATTTTTTCTAATAGTATTTCTTCCAGCCAATTTTTTATCCGATGCCAAAAGTTTTGCGCTTTTGAACATTCCCACCACATGTGATAGTAAGTCCCTGGAAGCCTTCTACATTTTCAGCATGTTGGTGAGGTTTTTTAATCTATTTTTGCTAGCCTTGTAGGGGGAAGGTGCCATCTATAAAACATCTTGTATAAATTTTCTTTATAGGAGGTGGCCAGTGTTAACCTCCTGTTTCTGTCCCATAATGATTGCCAATTATCTAGGTCAATACTGTAACCAAAATTTTTGCTCCAGATTAACATTGTTTCTTTTACCTGTTCTTCTAACAAATCTTGTTCTAATAAATATCTTCTTTATCATTTGATCTTCTGTTCCTAGAAGGATTTTATCTAATTGTGTGTGCTCTAATTTTATCCTTGGTTCTTTTTTGTCTTTTCTGTATTGCGACTGTATTTGTAAGTATGCCAATATAATTGGCAATTTAATTGGTTTAAGCTTTTTAATATGATTTATATTTGCAGTTTCAATTTGCCATATATGGGCCTCTAGGTGGACTTAATCTTTCACTTGCTGTGAACAATGGTCAGCCATTGTATTTCATCACAGCTGAGCAGAGCATCACTAGTCATTTCTGGGCTTCACATTCGGTTATAAAAAGGGCAGAGTGGCCAGCCTCCAGCCTTAAGCTCTGAAAGACCCATCCAGAACAGGTGGAGCTCCAGCTGCAAAGAGCTTGAAAGTCAAAAGAACCACCTCAAATGGCAAGATTCCTACGCAGCCGGAGCCGGAGCCTCAGTCGCCGCCGTCGGAGGAGGCGACGGGGAGGTAAAGGAGGAAGGAGGAGAAGGGGAAGACGTGGCCGCGGCAGAAGGAGAGGTGCTTTTCTTTCTTTCTTTTTTTACAATTTTAAGAGAAACTTTAAAATGTTTTGAACACTTATTTCATATAACTCATGATTCAGGGATGAGATCTAACTAAATTTCTTTTCTCTACCTGTTAGGTCGCAGACATGGCCGCAGAAGGAGAAGAGGGAGAGGCAAGAAAGATTAAATCCCATCTACTATGATTCCTTCATCTCACACTCCTGGCACTGCCTGCCTCTTTAGAGAACCTGCCAAACAATGAAAACCTCACGAGAACACCCAGATTGACTCCCCCGAGAAACAACGAGGCTAAAACAATTTGAACAATACCACCTGTCAATAAACACTGATGTTTTATTTTTGTGTCTTAGTCATTTATTAGGGCATATGTAAAAAAGAAAGGAATTTAAATAAATAGAAAAAATGCCAATATTGGAAGCAATTTCTAACACAATCCTCTAATCTGTTTGATCAATTATTCTTAAAACCAGCAAAGATTACTTGAGTGTGTAATAATACAATCTCAGGGATAAACTTTTATGAATTAACAATATACAGCACTGATCAGTGAATTCTTTAGAAACATCAGTGTTAATAGTGTCAAACCATATATTTTATCATATTGTAATATTTTATCATGTGGCTTTCCCATTGATTAATTCAGTAAAATTTTATTTTAATTATTAAAATTTTGTTTTAATTTGCCATATATGGGCCTCTAGGTGGACTTAATCTTTCACTTGCTGTGAACAATGGTCAGCCATTGTATTTCATCACAGCTGAGCAGAGCATCACTAGCCATTTTTGGGCTTCACGTATAAAAAGGCCAAATTATTTGTGTGCAGTCCTTTTTTTCTAAAAAAAAAAAAAAAAGAAAAGAAAAAGAAAAGTGCCGGAACTCACACACATCATACAATCTGCCTTGCCTACCCTACAAGGTTCCATCCAAAAAAGGTGCCGGAACTCCGTTCTGGGCATTCTATGAGAAAAAAAGCCCTGCTTGTGTGTAAGAATACAATCTCAGGGATAAACTTTTATGAATTAAAAATATATAGCATTGATCAGTGAATTCTTTGGAAACATCAGTGTCTTGATTGTGTTAATAGTGTCAAACCATATATTTATCATATTGTAAGATTTTATCATGTGGCTTTCCCATTGATTAATTCAGTACCATATTCAGATAGGTGTAAATATTGTTGCTGCCACAGCATTTCATAGATGTAACCCAGATGGGGAATCTAAAAGTTGGGGCTGACTTGAATTGGGCAGCTACAGCAGACCTGGTCACAAGAAATAGGAAAACTCTTGAGAAGGATTGATCTTCTATAGCAAGAAGAAAACATATCAAACTTATTTTGTTAATCTTAAACTACTACAAGGATGTGTTCTGCATCTTTCTGATATTTGCGATATTTTATCGCAAACTGTTGCAGGAGTGTGGTTCAAAAATTAAGCCTTTCAGGAACTTACTCAATACAATTGACAAAATCAGCATCAAGGACATTGATTTGATGAAAATTGGCATTTTGGGTTTTACTGCTATCTTTGTTTTTGGAATCCTTTGTAAAATTTTATTTTACAACAAATGCAATCAGTATCATACTATGTACAATAATTCATGCTAAACACTAAGAATGGAAATGGAATATAGAGTAAAAGCATGTTTGTAATATAATAGAAGTGGAAAAAAGAAAGAATAATGAATAAAAACCCAAAATAATTGAAAATAGAGAAGGCACATAAATTCGTTGTAGTCACAGAATTATTACTTTCAGCAGAGACCACCCTTGCTCAGAAATGTAACTGAGCCTATAATAGTCTCATGTTGACATTTAATTTTCTCTGCAAGGACCACATTCTGCTTCTTAGCATACCAGAGAGTGTTAAACAAACTTGAAGATCTTTTCAACATCTGACCACAGTTTGTCATGCAACCAGCAGCAAAAGAAAAACATGTTTTTATTCTTAATATTTCTACCATATTGCAGTCCATATATACAACGAGTAACCAATGGTGGGATTTAGCCTGTTTGCACCACTTCAGCAGAACCGGTAGCTAATTTTTTGTTGCCCAGGCCCAGAACAGACTTCCGGAAGCAGCATCCACACGGAGAACCAGTTGTTCACATATTTGAATCCCACCACTGTATGGAGGGGACATTTAGGACCTACTACTTAATAGCTTTGATCAAATCATTAATTAGTACAGAGAACTTTCCCTCCCAGAGAGCTAAAAGATAGAGAAAACATAATTATCTCCATCTTGGTCTCTCTTTGCCTTAATCTTCATCCCTATCCCAGACCCCTTTTCAGAAGCAATGATGGAAATTTTCCCACTGTCACTTCCAACCCCCAAATCTGCTACTTTTCTTGCCTTGTAACTATAAATTTTTCAAAACTTCAAAAACCTTTGCTTCAAAGGGAAGCACTTTATTGGGAGGAAAATGTAACTGGAGCATCCCTTATGAAATGTTACTTTGTAATATTCTGATACCTTATCTCTATGTGCCAAATCATTTTTGTTTTCATTTCTCTTCAAGTGGAATTATGGTCCATTTGAAACTTTCTTAAAGTGAAACAAATAGTTCTAGATCAGTGGTTCTCAACCTTTTTAATGCCGCGACCCCCAACCGGTCGTAAGTCGAGGACTACTCAACTGGTGCAGAATGGGACTTTTGGCGGGCTCAGCAGGGCAGAGGCAGCCTGGACAATTCCTATTGGCTTTTGAAAGCCAATAGAATCAGACTCTATTAAAGAGAGTCTATTCTATTGGCTTTCAAAAGCCAATAGAATAAAAGGGAGTAGCACAGCTAAGGAAAAGGGGGGAAAAATGGCGGACTGCGTTGTTTGGCGACCCCCATGAAATGGTCATTCGACCCCAAATGGGGTCCCGACCCACAGGTTGAGAACCACTGTTCTAGAGCAATTTCCATCATTATCTTGCAGATGCAAATGCTGCTTTATAGCCTTCCCATAGAAGTATCTTATTTCTCTACTTTGTCCTTTTAAGTAACAAAAACATCTAGGGACTTATGAGTTTTCCATCTACTTCTCTTACTTCCACAAAATTCAAAAATTAGATGAAAAAGATAGAATTAGGAGGCCTGTGACCTGATGCTAAAAACCACCACATCAATTTAAAAATTTTGTGATATTCAATTCAATTAGCAGTTCCTATGTTTGATATAGTCAGCATTTTATGCCCATCTGTATAGAAACATGCTTATAAAATTCAATGGGTCTTTGAGAATATAGCATATCTGTGGAAGGAATAAAGATATATCTGAGAACTCATACAAAAACTGAAATTTAGCAATTATAACATGTCACAACTAGCATGATCACATGTGTGTAATTTGAATTGGTAATTAAAATTATAGGAACCCCAAAATACAAGAAAAAATGCATTATTAGCTACTTTAACTTTGAGGCAGAATCCTATTTGATAGTATTTTGGGAGATTTCTTTTTAAATTCAATAGAAAAAAATATGTCTAATATGGTAAGTATTTGAAGTCATTAGCTTGTGTTGATAGGAAAAGCCACCTAAGATGTTCCCAGTGAAATAGTGTTGTCACCATTTCTAGATATAATCAAACAGCATGTTTTGGAGTTAGCTTGAAGTACTAACATTTTCCTCTTTTTAATGAGCACTATAATAAGCTTTTGCATAGCTTTTAAGTTTAACTGTAAAGGTTCAGTTAAATTCCCTTATTGCAATCCATCTGACTAATGGGCATTAGATTCTTCTCATTGTTGCCCTGTTGTTATTATTTGTTAAATTTAATATATAATCCAGTGGATTCTGTGTGGGTTACAAAATATAACATATTAAAACAGTTAAAAACATAAATAAAGCAAAACAAAATAAGGCAGGCTAGGCTAAAAGCAACCATTAAAACAAAGTAAATCAACTCCCACAACACATAAACCCCAGGCATGGGACCAAAGCCAGACTTTAAGGGCTTTTCAAAGCCCCAGGAGAGAAGGTGTCATACATATGTCTGGGCAAATATTGTTCCAGAGGCTAGAGGCTGCAGCAGAAAAGGCACACTTTGAAGATTTCATAAAGTGACAAATCCCATTAAGTCCTATAATGGAAGGGACCTGGTGCATATCCACTCTGCTTGAACGTGCTGGGCGGGCAGGAACAATGGGAGAAAGAATACTAAGGTCCTATGCCATTAAGAGCTTTAAAGATAATATTTAGCAATTTGAAATGCATCTGGAAGCCAGCTAGTAAAGTACCCATTGCTGCCTGTGCCACTACATTTTGAACTAGCTGTAGCTCTCAGATAATTTTCAAGGGCAGCTCAATGTATAACATTTACATCAGCAGTCCCATCTATAAAAAGCATAACTGGTTCCTTTTTCACTGGCTTTAATGGGCTATAGATAGCTTATTCTTAAAAATAAATCAAGAAAAGATCCCATCCTCCATATTTGTTTCCATTATACCTAGTCAGTTATATTCATTTCCTTCCATGATATAATTAAAGGCATCCATTCTCTGATTCATCATGCAAGTCTTCCATTCTATATGGTCTCAATTGATTTTTATTAACATTCTAGATTATAGTTTTGTTTATCCTTCTCTTTAAATCTTCACCTGATGACAGCTTGTAGTTCAAGTGTATTGTTCCTTGCTTAGATTTCACTTAGATGAATCTCTGCATTTTATTCAAGTGGCTTCCACTTCGGGAGTTTTGCTATAAAACAGATCTCTGATCATATTTCCTCAGGCGCCCTATATATTTTGAAAGCCAAATGTAGCAAAATAAAACAATTTTATGTTGTTTACAGTGGTATTTGCAGTCATGAGAATTTTGATACTTCACACTGAATGAAAATGTGTGAAGGTTATCTGTTCCCTAGCACTCTGTTTATATAGCTTCCAAATTTATTTTTTCGGCATCATTCTCTAGACAACCTTTCTGATCACAAAGACTTTTAAACAAATGTTGATTTTTCTGTTTAACCAGTTGTGGCAGAGAGAGAAAGAGACTTTTCTTATTTATGTGTTGCTGCTGAAGAAATAATGTCTCTCTATAGATGAAGCTTATTACTGTAGTTTGGTATATGTGAGTCTGTACAAATTAATGCTGTATAAAAACCTGCCTTGTATTTTTTTCAGTTGTTTTGTACCTATGTGAAACATACATTTTTTCCCTAGTATATTCTTAAGATGCTTGAGAATTTCTTTTGTTCTTTACTGGTGATCCTTTTGCAGATAGTGTCGTTTTCGTTTTAAAGAAATGTTTTTATTGATTTTTAAGAATTACAATCTTTAGTGCTTAGTAAACGACATGTTGTCTGAGTTCACATATTCACATTAACTTCTTCAATATAAATCTGTTCAGTACTACACAATCCAGTATTTTTTCCCTGATCCCCCTTTCTTCCCCATATTTTTTACATTTTCCCCTCATTACACAGTTACAATTTTTGGTACTACAAAGTTAGATATAAGCATCTTCATCATATTTTACTAATATTATAAAAATAACCATAATATTAATTCATAAATCAATATCTTGTTTTTGTGCAATTTCCCAGCAGTATTTAAAATATCTTTGTCAGTTATGATTTTACTCAATAATTACATTTGTATAGCTAAAAAAAATATTCATACCAATGCTCCTCTTATTTTTATATTTCCCATATCAAAAAAAGAAAGAAGAAAAAAGTGCTATTTTAATTCTAAATCATATCTTTCATTATATAATTATATCTAAGGGTCATCTTTTCTTTTAATCTTATTCAAACAAGTATTTAAACATATAATGCTCCCTCTAAAAGGTCAAATCTTCTGTTTTTTAAATCTAACTCTCGCTTTCTTTCTTTGCCAAGTAGCTTTCCAAGCCAGAGCAATTAAATTGCCCAGAAATTTTCTTTCTCTCTTTGTGAAAATTACTTGGTATGAGGACCACAATTTAGGTATGGTATTTTTGAGAGGGCATTCCACCCATTTATATTCCTTAAGCAACTCCCAGTTTTCTTCTCCCTCAATTTCTCTTTTCATTCCCTGTCTCCCAAGTTGTGACATTTCCCCTAACAACTCTATAAAATATACATTTTTAAAATCTTCTTCCTTGCCATCAGATGTATTTTGCAGACCTAAGGAATAAAGGACCTTTTGCATTTTCATTGTTATAGCTAAGTCTTGCATTATTTTGTTTGTATATGGTTGTTTATATTTTCCTTCTTTTATGTCTTCCAAAGTCAAATTTTTCTTTCTCTTCTACTAGCTCTTGAGATTAAAAGTCCAAGCTCAGTAGGTATTTATAATCCAAGAAGGTCAAGGTGATAAGTATGCCAAAATATTTTCCTTTATTGCCAGCTGTTCTCCCAAGCTAGCAGTCACGGAGCAGCCAGGAAGCAAATTATAATGCTATACACAAATCCACCACTAGATGTCATTCAAAGTCCATTTTCCACTCTCAAGACAAAGTATTGATTTCTTATATTTTGCCTCAATATTTGTCTTTCTTTTTTTTCCAAAGAGAAAATCTTAACAGTTATCTCATTTCTCACATTTATCAAAACTGTAGCTTTACGTTACTTCCACTTCAGTATTGTATGTTTCTATCTCCCATAAAATTAAAATGCAGTTTCCATTCACATTTGGAGGTTTCTAGCTTCTTGGGAGCCTTTCCCAGGAAATTCAGTTGTAAAATAGTAAAGAAAGGATAAATATTCTCACCCAGTTCCAAACACACTGTTTATGATGTGTTAATTGATGCTTTTTCTTCTTTGGGTGTCAGCAGCTAATGGCCGGCCACAAGAATGTAGCCAGTCTTTCCCCTGCCGGTTTGGATTGAACGGAAAGACTGCCATTTCTCCATGATCAACAAGGCACCCCTCCTATTCATCACCTCTTTAGGGCGACTTTGGGCCCTTTTTAGGCCTCCAGCAGGGTGAAATCGGGTGTGGAAGGCAGAGCCCTGCCTTTCTGCATCCGTTTTGCTACAATACAAAACTGGAAGTCCCCCACAGATGGTATTGTTTTCTGTGGCATATCCTTCTGAAGCTTCTCTAATGATATGCTTCAATGCAATAAAATACAATAAAAAATAAGGAGGTATTTGAATATAACAATATCCTTTTATCTGCAGCTCTAAATAGCTGATGCTATTTTCATGTTAGAAGATACTCAGAAGAGGAAGAGGTAAACCAATGGCAGAGTCAAGGTCAAGATGAATGAATAACTTCACAGCTACAGCAACCAAACTTAGAGTAGGCTAGACCAATGCTACGGGAAACAGTGCAGAGGAGGAAGTGTCAGACACTTCATAACCTTCACAAATTACATGAAAGATTGACAGGATGTAAACTATCCTATGTGTTCTGTTTCCAAGTTAAAGGCATTGAGACGAAGCAGGAGTAACAAAAACAGTCTTTCTGAACAGCAAACAAAATGGCACGGAGTCTTTTTATGCTCCCCTTGAAGGGACAGCATCAGCCAACCAATGCAAGGCTTTTCTCCCGCCTTGCACATGCGTGTAAGGCTGGAGACAGCCTGTCTGGTCCCAGGCAACCACCTGGTCTGCCCGGGGGTCTCTGCAGCTTCCTGAGCCTGCTTAGTCATTCAGCAGGTTCAGAACATAACACCCCTCCCCTCTTGGATTAAACAATAAGTACATGCTTATTATTTGTACATCCATACACAAATACACATGTTCAATTGAGCATGTTGTTATTTCTAAATACAGTATGCCTGCCCACAGGCAGACCCAGTCTTATGTTTCTTGTATTTACAAGAATACATCATATTGTTTAATACTGTAAAATATAACACCCCTTCTTTTGAGTGTGTTCTGATTTCTAGAGAACTATTAGACCTCCCTCATACTTGACAGGAACTTCACATAGTCCTTTAGATGTTTGGGTGGACCCTTGGCCCGCTCTGACCTTCTTGAAGCAAGTGTTTGTGCCTGGCCTGCCAGCTCGCCTGCTAAGCTAGGCAGACCAGGACTATGATGCCCCATAGACCCAGGTGACCCTCCAAGCCGCTGACTGGCTGGATCCTCTAAACCCAAACCAGAGTTCCTTGATGGGTGGAATTCCCCAAGTCCAGTGATGGGGTGGAATTCCCCAAGTCCACAATGGACCCTCTTGGGAGCGCTGTCCCTCGAGCCCAAGACCAGCAGCTGGAGTGGCCTGAGTAGCCGATTGATAGCAATATCCCATTGACCCGGTGCCTGTGCAGAGTCAGGAGCCGCCTCCATGGCAAAACCCCTTTCTGGAACATGTGCTGAAGCGTGTGCAGGTCCGTTTTGGCAGAGAGACTGTAGTCCACAATCATAATTGTGGTCGTCCTCCCTCCCGAGAGCAGAGCCAGGAGCGGAAGTGTGGTTGGGAAGCCTCCAGCGCAGTTGGTCAATGTGATGTAGGATCACACAACCATCATCCAAGGCCACTTTGTATGACAGCAGCCCACAGACCTTGCATACCACTGCTGTCACCCAGAGATGTCCAGATCCATAATTCCTTGCCCAGACCGGATCGCCCACCTGTAGTCTCCTAGTGCCCCGGCTGTGACACCTGTGAAGCCACCCAGTCTGAGTGCAACCTGTCCAGTTTAGTGATGAGGTGGCGACCCCAGTGAAGTTCTGCTGGGCTCTTCCCAGTGGCTGTGCAAGGTGCGGTGCATTGGCAAAGAAGAAAGTCAGCTAACCTGTGATGCCAGCTGCCATGAGTGAGTCTCTTGAGAGCATCTTTGGTAGTACGCACCATCCTCTCAGCCTGGCCATTGGAAGCTAGATGAAATAGTGCTGAAGTAGCGTGCCGGATCAAGCTAGCCTGTAGAAAAGCCTGAAACTCAGAAGAAGTGAATTGGGGTCTGTTGTCAGAGACAAGGACATCCGGAAGCCCATGGGAGGCGAAGATCCCTCTCAGCACCTGGATGGTCCTAGCAGTAGTAGTGGAGGAAACAGGCACACCTTCTAGCCACTTGGAATGGCTGTCCACAAGGAGAAGGAAGAATTGCCCCTGAAAGGGCCCAGCGTAATCGATATGAACCCTTGACCAAGGGGCATGTGTCTCCTCCCTCCTATGTACAGGAGCCTGAGGCGTTTCAGGCCTTGACTGTTGGCACACTTGACACCCATGAACCTAGATCTTGATCTCTTTAACGAGCCCAGGCCACCAGAGATGGCTGTGCACAAGCATTTTCATCTGGACTATTCTCGGATGTCCCTCATGCAAAGAGAGCAAGACTCTAGTCTCAGTGAGGCTGGGATCACTAACCTGCTACTCCATAAAAGGCACCCATTAAAGGTAGACAGTGCATGTCTCCTTTGCCAAAAAACTTTGAAATGTCGCATTTGGACATGTGTCAGGCCATCCTGACAACACCCATGTCAGCATGCATGTGAGCGTGTGATCAGTGGCAGTTTCTGCAGCCACATCCCTAGCACTGAGGGGAGATTCAGGCAATTTCTGAATGGAGAGAATATGAAGAGTAGGAGCAGAATCTGCCTCTATCTGCTGTAGAGGTAATCTGCTGAGGCCACCTACATGGCCCATTTCTTTGCCTGGTTTGTGAACCAGAGTGTAGTCATATGCTGACAGGATAATTGACCATCTCAGCATTCTAGGAGAAATTATGTGTGGGGTTTGTTTGTTAGTAGTAAACAAACCCAGTAGAGGCTTATGGTCTGTGTAGACCATGAAGTGGCGGCCATATAAGAAGTCATGGAACTTCTTTATGCCAGCCACTATGGCCAAGGCTTCTCTGTCAATCTGCGCGTAATTACACTCAGCAGATGAAAGAGTCCTGGAATAGTAGGCCACAGGGACTTGTGTCCCATCAGCCTTTAGGTGACTCAGCACAGCCCCAACCCCATAAGGGGATGCATACAGGCTATAAACACAGGCAATTGCTCATTGAAATGTGCTAAAACCACATTTGAAGAGAGCAAGGCATTGACCTCAATAAAACTCCTTTCATGGACCTTTGTCCACTGCCATGGAGTCTGCTTGTCCAAAAGCCAGTGTAACGGCTCAGCCACTGCAGCCTTGTGGGGAAGGAATGAATGGTAAAAGGTTAACAGTCCCAAGAAGGCCTGGAGTTCGCTCTTCGACTTGGGACTAGGGACCTGCTTAATTGCTTGAAGCTTGGATTCAGCAGGATGGATGCTTTCAGCATCAATACGGAAACCCAGAAACTCAGTGGAAGTGATTCCAATTTTACATTTATCTTGCTTAAGCTTCAGCCCGCTTGGCAGAAACACAGCAAGACAGCCCTCAGCCTTTCAGCCAGATTCACAGATTACTCCCCAGCAATGAGGACGTCATCAAAGTAGGGACAGACCCCAGGAATACCACGGAGCATTCGCTCCATCACGCTTTGGAAAATGCCAGGGGCTACGTTAACCCCAAACTGCAGCCTTTTTACCTTAATGGCTCCCCGGTGCGTCACAATTGTTTGGGCCTCAGCCGTTGCCTCCTCAACTGGTAACTGTTGATAGGCCTATGCCAAATCAAGCTTTGCAAAGATTCGCCCCCTTTGAGGGAGGCCAGAATGTGGCTCACTATGGGCACCGGATACGCATGCTGCTGCAACGCTTTGTTAAGTGTACATTTATAGTCCGCACAAATTCGGACTTCTCCATTGGCCTTCAGTGGCGTGACTATGGGTACTTCCCATGGACTACTGTCCACAGGTTCTAAGATGCCCTGCTGGAGCAGCTTGTCCACCTCCTCTTCTGGATCCTGTTTGGAATCTTCTCGAGTGACCTTTTGATGGACGGAGACCGCCGCTGGAGGGTTCCTGGCAAGGCGCAAGGCCTTCACAGCTCCGCCCACTGCTTCTTCAGCTGCAATTTCTCTTAAAGCATCTTGGAAGGAGACATCTTCTTTTGTGAAGATCTTCTGTGGCAGCTCACGACTTCTCAGCCCACAGACTAGACGATCCCGAAGCCTCTCTTCCAGGTCCTTGAATTCACATGGCCTAGCTACTTGTCGTAATGCAGCAATAAAGTCCACGGCAGACTCATCACACCTCTGGTCCCTCTGCTCGAATGCGTGTCGCCATGCAATCACTGAGAGCTTCGGTTTGAAGTGTTCTCACAGCATCTTCTTCAATTCAGCATAGGCAATTGACTCAAGTGGTGCTGAGGTGACCAGATTCTCCACTATATCAAAAGTCTCTCGCCCATAGACACACAGCAAAGTAGCAGCTTTGAGGCCATCTTCTCGGATCTGATTTACCTGAAAGTAGTTCTCCACCCAGGCCACATAAGAACTCCAGCGTTCTGGATGAGCTGTATCAAACTCAGACAGATGGCCTAGTTTGGACATCGTTACAGCCCTGGAGCTTTGTCAACGCCTCTTGCTGCAAGGTTTGAGAAGGGGTCCCTCTTGCCAAGCTCACATCCAGTGTTCTCTTACTGGCAGGAAGAGTCGCAATCGCCGGACGCCGAACTTCCCAGCGCTTCAGGACATCCGTGGTGAGTCCCTAGCTTCTTTTGTTGTTTTCCTTGAAGCAAATCCCACCTTTGTCACCAATGTTCTGTTTCCAAGTCAAAGGCATTGAGACAAAGCAGGAGTAACAAAAACAGTCTTTCTTTATTGAATTCACCAGCAGAACAGCAAACAAAATGGCACGGAGTCTTTTTATACTCCCTTTGCAGGGACAGCATCAGCCAATCAATGCAAGACTTTTCTCCCACTTTGCGCATGCGCACAAGGCTGGAGACAGCCTGTCTGGTCCCGGGCAACCATGTGGCCTGCCCGGGGCTCTCTGCAGCTTCTTGAGCCTGCTGAGTCATTCAGCAAGCCCAGGACATAATACTATGACTCATATGTTGGCACATAAAGCATCTTGTAAGTGGCAAAGCATTTACTTGGGATACAGTGTTTTAATATGTGGAAATGCTTCAAGATTCCAGAGCAACATTTATCATGAAGTGAGACTAGATTGCTAATACTTTCTAATCAGCATTGTATATGCACTGAGAGTATAACATTGGGTTGGGATCTGGCATTCTGGAAAAAAAAAACAAAAAACAGGACCACAATAGGGGCTACCAAAGTCTAAAATGAAAGGTGTATTGCCAAGGATTTTAGAACAAACAATTTAATGAAACAGGTAAAGACATTGCCTATCCTGGTATATGTAGTAGTCCACAACTTCTTCAGTTTATGGGATCTACATTTGCACATACTTATATTTGGATTCTGTCTTCCATTAGTCACAAATCTGTTCATGTATTGCTTCTGTCCTAGTCCAGTTGCAATCTAGTGACTTTTTCTAAACAAGCAACTGATGACCAACGATGATGCCTTTCTTCTAGAAATTAGAATAAATGGTTTCACTTTCAAGAGATTCCCAAATTACTAAAAAAAAATTAGCTCTACTATACAGTATTTTTTCAAGACTCCAGAGTTAAGTGTGCCTGTTTTAAATAATTCTATGCAATAGCTTCCTATTATTTCTCTACCTCTTCAGTCTTTAAGCCAGATTTGCCTTTCTTAGCAATCCTCTTGAGAAAAGTGACTTTCATTCTGTCATTTTCCTTCCTCCACCAATTCTTCATCTAAAAGTAAATAGCTTATAATAATAGCATCTAAGGCTTTTCACTTTTTGCTGCTACTTTTAAAGTACAGACTAAGCTTGTAAACCACTTTTATTCATAGTTATTGCCAAAGAATAGATTGCTATATTTTATAATGTTTTAGAAACCCACTGTTTTAATGATAGTATTGTAGCACTAAGACAAACTTTCCAAAAGTTGGCCTTGCTGACAAGGCTTGGCAGAATTTTCCAGATCTGCAACATCCTGACTCTCACACTTAACCCTCAAATTGATCCAGAAGGATGCAGTGATTGATAATATTAAAAACTGCTGAAAAATCAAGAAGAACCAGCACAGTTGCGCCACCTCCATCCCAGTTCTGTCAAAAGTAAATGACAAGCACAATTAGTGATACCTTCATAATGTGCCCTCACCCGAAATCCAATTAAAAATAATCCAGACAGCCCGAGTGGGAGAAAAGGCAAGAATTGTCTAGTGGGGGACTAGACTGGAAGAAGTTCTGCAAAGTTTTAGTCCTTCAATAAAAAAAGACTGGATTTACTGAACGTTCCTTAGTTAGCTATTATTACCCGTCTCAGCTAACATAATGGGAACTGCTAAAATGTCAATATCTGGAAGTATCTTGAACATGCTCAGGGACTAGAAGAACTGCAAGGTCACTTCCAACTCTGTTATTCTGTTCTGTTATTTTGTTCAGTGCTTTCACTATTGAAAATCAATCGTACAACCTAAAAAGAATCAGCAGAGATACTTACTTCTCAAATTGTCTTCAAGAAATTTTGACATTACTAGAAAATGCAACTCTTCCTTGTAAGAAGAAAATAGAAGTAATGCTTTGTAACAAGCTCTCCAGAGACAAGAAACTTCAAATAAGAGCAGTGCTAATCTATTAAGCAAAAATAATGTTTTAAGCCATTTAAAGTTTTAACGTTTTTTTAGATGCAATATACTGTATTTTTACCTTTTCATTTCCACTGAAAATAAGTCCTGAATTTTGTTAGTCAGGAACTGTTTAGCAAAACTCCAAGGTTTTTAACTGCAGATTATTTAAAAATTATCCATCTCTGTCCCAATGTGAACCTAAACAATAATTACTCTCTACATGACTCTCAGGGAGACAGAGTCCAGATGTTTGCAGAAGGTGAAGAAAGGCAACTATTCATCTTAGTATGATCCTTGGCATCTAGAATCCAGGCTTCATGGAGGTAGGAACTCCAAGGATTAGTATTAGTATGCCATTCCTTTGTCTGCTCTGAGACAGCTGATTAGGCAAAGCTGCCTGGTTCTTTCAAACTGGAAACACTAATCCAGAAGGTGTGATTTCTGGCCCCTGGAAGGCTGCATTCAAAGTTTGTTGTTGTTGTTAATTGCGAAGTCGTGTCCGACCCATTGCGACCCCATGGACAATGTTCCTCCAGGTCTTCCTGTCCTCTACCATCTTCTGGAGTCCATTTAAGTTCACACCTACTGCTTCAGTGACTCCATCCAGCCATCTCATTCTCTGTCGTCCCCTTCTTCTATTGCCCTCAATCTTTCCCAGCATTAGGCCCTTCTCCAGTGAGTCCTTCCTTCTCATTAGGTGGCCACTGGCCAAATGGACTGCTCAGGGAGGTTGCTAAGTTCTTGTGCAGATACAAGTTCTCAACAGCCTTTTCAGGTCTGATATTCTTACAGGTGTGCTGCTGCTTTTTTGTTCAAAATGATCAGGATTGATGAGATTTATAATACACTTTTAAATCTTTGAATAGGATGCCTATGTGCTTGCTCCATCTCTGCACAATGCACATTTTCCTCCCTATGGCAGCATTGGTATGAAACCTCAACAATTCATTGCACTTGAAAGTGTATGCATGTGCATGTTAAATAACAGAGGATTCCTCATAACGGAGGTCCCACAATCAATTGACATCTGTGTTTATCGTGCCAGAGATTCCAGAATTACAGCATCAGAGGACTAGTATCCCCTTATCTTCTCTAATACCTACCATTTGATGAAGATCTTTTCTCCAGTGTAATCCTGTACTAGGATTTCAGGACAAGCTGAAGGGAAATGAATATCCAGATGAACTTGGAAACCATTACAACACATTCAACCTCTGTTGAATACTGTAGACATGTACAGGATTGTGCTATTGCAAATATTTGTTATTTGAGTACTACAAGTCAACTGTTTGGGTGCACCGTATTATTCATGTTGTAATCCTGCAATCCCTGGCATGATGCCCACAGATGGGTTGTGGCTCCCTTGGTGTATGCCACATTCTTTGGAATATTTGATTTTTTATAGCTTGAATATATATTAGATAGTTCTTTGTACTATTGATGAGGTTGTACTCCTCATCAACAGGATGGCTCTTCCCAGCAACAGTTTTATAAAAGTTTCAACAAAAGAAATGTTGGGAATTCTTCTTGTCAACCAAATCAATGAATAAACTATGGAAGATCGCATTCTTTGCATGACATGATAAAGACATACAGGGGAAATTTTTTTAGACATTCCCATGTTATGCAGATGGAAGGGTTGGGCAAGAGAAAGACAATGTAAGAGTGGGACCAGAGAGCACGTTTCATTATGCATTTAGATTCCTGAGAGGCTGAATAGTTAACTACGAGTAAGAAGATTGCACATTTCTGATTCTTACCCACAAATACAAGTTTTAGAAAACATATTGCATAACAATTATAACTTTCATACTCATGAAATGCCAAATTTCTTTTGTCAAAAGAATCAGATAATATGATAACAACTAAGATAACTACATAGCTTTTGGGCAAACGTAATTAAATGTGTACATTCTCAAAGGATTTATAGTTAGAAATTGTTCTCATTTCATATAATTTTAAAATAGATTCTTTTAACTTTCCTCTCTAAATATTTAAAACAAAGCAAGGGCTAATGAGATGCATAGCTTTTGAAATCCACTTGGTTTCTTCTAATGCTTTAAATGTTTTTGAAATGTTTAAAAGTGGGAAAAAAAAGCCCTTCGTTAGAATTAGAAAACTGTCTCATATATTATTGTTTTATATGTTTTAAGTTTGTTTCTTTAGGAAACAAGTGTATTATTTTATCCCCAAAATATTTGAAGTATTCTGTCATTCTAAGCATTGTTTTTTTCCCTCTCATCTTTGTTACTCTGATTTTGGAAACCATCCTTAAAAAATAATTAGTACCAATATTGTATCACCAAAAGTTCCAATGAAAGTTTCTTCATCCATTAAGAGCAATGGATCTCAAATACCATTGAATGACTAGTATATGATATAATGAATGTTAGAAAATCCTGCTAAATTAGTGTAGAGATTAAGGAAGCCAGTAGAAATTGGGAAACTGGGAGTTTTGGTCCCATCTTAGACACAAAGTCATCTAGGTGGCCTTGGGCCAGTCACACACTTTCAACCCTAGGAAGGAGGCAATGACAAACCACATCTGAAAACTTACCCCCCAAAATTGTAAGAAATAGTCCAGGCAATTGTCAAGATTTAACTTTTATTTGAAGGTACAAAATCACATCTAATCTAATCTAATCTAATCATGTATTTTTATAAATTATGAAAATAATAACTTAATGCTTTCTTACACAATTTAAAATAACCCACATGTCCACTGAAATAATAACTGAAAGTTAGTTATTTTGATCCTCCTTTGTATTGCAAAAAAAAGCCCTAATTGAATGAAGCATCGAAATATCCTGTTTATGCTGTGAGAATATATTTCTCATAAGTAATTGTGAATATAATTTATTTTGTATTTGTTCTTAATATGATATCACTCCAGCCACAAATCAGCATTAAAAAATAACCCCAATGAATTTTAGATCTCCATTCCAATTACTGTAAGTAACAGAATTAAAAAGTAACATTTGCAATCTCTTGAAATACAATCTTGTCAAGCAAATACTAGATAATTTGAATAGGAGAGGACATATCCCTAAGCAAACTGACTATAATTTTCACCAAACTAGATTTTTTTTTCTACTATGTAATTTCATGCAACATCCCACTGGGATGCAATCTCTTATTTTAGAGTTCCCGTGATCAAAAAGTTTCTGTAATTTTGCCCTCTCCTTTCTGTAGATAACAGCATGATAATAATTTGCAAACTGAGACCACTGGATTTAAATCAGAATATATACATTAAAGAAAGAGGGGAAAAAAAATCACTCAACAATCTTCTTATATCAAACAGAGAGGTAGTTACTATGATTGAGGATTCATATTTGTGTGGTAATATGTAGATAATTGGAGCCAGTCTGCTCTAGTGGTTAAGGCACCGGGCTAGAAACTGCAACACTGCTATCATGTGCCCCCTCGTCCTTCTCTTCATTAAACTAGACATACCCAATTCCAGCAACCGTTCCTTATATGGTTTAGCCTCCAGTCCCCTGATCATCTTTGTTGCTCTTCTCTGTACTCACCTTTTAAAATTATTTTTGACATTTGTTGCAAGTCTTACTTCATCCTGAGCCTTAGCTATCCTAACTTCACCTTTGCAAGTTCAGGCTATTTGTTGGTATTTAGTTATGTCTCCTTCTTGCCATTTTTTTAAATACCCATCCTTTTTGTCTTTCAGTTGATCAGAGAGTTCATTCTGTAACTATGTTGGTTTCTTTTTGGATTTGTTTTTTTTCAGTGGCATTGAGCTGGATTCGCCTTCTATAATCATATTTTTTAGAGTTTCAAAGTTTCTTGAGTTGTTTTCCTCTTTAAAATTTCCATTTGTGGAATCTTTTCCAAGCTCTCTCTAAGTTTGTTTGTTAAAATCAACTCTTTTAAGTTTCTGGTTTTATTATATTCTATTGTTTGTATCTGTATTATATTGAATTTCAGTAGGACATGATCATTCTCCCCTAAAGTTCCGGCAATGTCAACCCTCTCTATAATTTTTTTCTCTGTTAGTAAGAATTAGGTCCAGTATAGCTGTCTCTCTAGTTCCCTCCTTTATTAGAGGTTCATTTCTAAAATTCTTTGTTTCCTCATTGGATGTTGACTTATCATTGGAAGTACATATGAAAACACCACTTGTGCTCCCAATTCCTTAACTTTCTTCCCTAGCTACTTGTAATTTCTTGATATTGTTTTCAGGTTCATTGTCGTGCCATTCATCCCAATGGGAAAGAGAAGAAAGGGAAGTAATCTGTGGGCTTGATTTCTGTATAATACTCAGCCACATCTTTGATGTTTTTGTTCCAGGGAGACAATGATCTCATACATCCCTACACTGAGTTTCCGGTCTACAGGTGGCTGGTTCTGTTCTCCTGAGAATTAAATCTCCCATCATTAACACTTGCATTTTTCCCCCCTAGGGAAGTTTGAGCTACTTTTCTTCCTTTCACAGGAGCACTTGATGATACCTCTAGTCTAGGGAAACTTGATGGTGCCTCTTTTCTAGATGTCCACATGCTTTCTTCCAGGAGGAGTAATACTAATAATAATAAAGTTGGAAGGGACCTTAGAGGTCATCTAGTCCAACCCCCTGCTCAGGCAGGAAACTCTACACCATTTCAGACAAATGGCTGTCCAGTCTCTTCTTAAAAACTTCCAGTGTTGGAGCATTCACCACTTCTGGAGGCAGGTTATTCCACTGGTTAATTGTTCTAACTGTCAGGAAGTTTCTCCTTAGTTCTAGGTTGCTTCTCTCCTTGCTTAGCTTCCACCCGTTGCTTCTCGTCCTGCCTTCAGGCACCTTGGAGAATAGCTTGACTCCCTCTTCTTTATGGCAGCCCCTGAGATATTGGAACACTGCTATCATGTCCCCCCTCATCCTTCTTTTCATTAAACTAGACATATCCAATTCCAGCAACCGTTCCTTATATGTTTTAGCCTGCAGTCCCCTAATCATCTTTGTTGCTCTTCTCTGTACTCTTTCTAGAGTCTCAACTTCTTTTTTACATGGTGATGACCAAAACTGGATGCAGTATTCCAAGTGTGGCCTTACCAAGGCATTGTAAGGCCACATTTGGAATACTGCATCCAGTTTTGGTCACCACGATGTATTGCTCAGCTCCAAAGCAGCTGGACTAGATAGCAGGGGCATTGTTTTTGGTTGCTGTTTTCTTCTATGAGTGACATGTTTCCATCGGTCTTCCTGCAAAGGTTCATATACAGGGTCATTTCTTTTAGACGTTATTTGTTTCTTATTATGTTCAATTTGAATATAGCCTTCTTGCTTATGTTGGAGTTTCTCATTTTGCAGGTTGAGTTTCAGAGTGGCTAGTTATGCCTCTAGACCCTTTACTTTTTCTTCCAGTAATTCATTTTGTTTACATTTGGTACATTTTCTAGGGGCATAAATACATATATAGAACATATTTTACAAATCAGAATAGTGTTAGTCTCTTTTTCCATAACTATGTTTCTGAAATGATGCATCTATCTTATACAAAGATGGATTGTAACTGTCTACAGCCAATTGCAACCAGTGGAGATGGCAGCCATCTCCAACCTGTATTTATATGTGCATGATCGATGGCTGGGGGTACTTTACATTTCAAACAATTTCCAGTTTTCTTCCTGTCATAAATGTAAAGAAAACACTCAGAGGGAGTCTTTATTGGAAGAAAGCATTGTTCAAACAGGGGAGAAAGAAGGACATTTGTAGTAACAAATATGAAGTGGGGGGAAATCAGATACAGAGCTTGCCCCAAAATGGTTTGCTATGGCAATCCTGACAGAGTGTTGTGATAAATGGGATAAAACCAGACAAAAGTAGCCCCCCCCCTCTATACTGCTGTGTCTTCATAAAATGTCAAAACATACAAATAATCTCTTGGTTCCAAGACATAGAAATATCTTTAAAAAGTCATAAGCTCTGCTATATTTTTGAAACATATTTCACTGATAAGATATCTCAATGTATAAAAAAATCAGATGTTCTGACATATTTCTGGTTTCTATAAAAATACAGTGTTCTAGCAAATATTTTTGTCTTGTTTTCTGTTTCTTTAAATATTCCATTGTAGACAAGAATAATTCATTTTAAAATAATCACATACTCATAGCGGGAATAGTATGTACAAAAATGCAAGATATACAATTTTAATATATATTTTCATAATAGGTTTTGTATCCATGCATTGTCTTCTCCTGCTCTTTTGTAAGACTTGATAGGAAAATGACCAACATTATTTAGTTAGGTGGATCAGTTATGTTAGAAGAGTTTAGTAATATCACAGCTTGCGTGTGCTATTATTCTTTGAACTTTATCGCAATATATTCGACCTGGTGCTAGCACATGGCATTTGGTTCTACCAATGCCCTGTGCTGATTAACTGTGTAGCCAGAAATGAGATCTGGCTGAAAGTTAAATATCTCACTGCTTCTGGTTTATGATTCTGGTGTATTGCTGGAAATTGGAAAAATGCTGAAAAAATAGTAGCTGTAAGGAAACTAGTGCACATCAATATTCAGATAGGCCTATCCTCAGATAATCCAGCCTCATTAAACTGGATTGGGGCTCCTCTAAACATAGTTTTTTTGAGATTGAAATGCCTTTAGTTTTTGAGCAACATGCTGGAGATCATACTTCAAAGGTGTGTCCAGCACATAATCTAAAAGTGATTAATTGATTGATTAATTATGTGCCATCAAGTTGGGATTGACTTTTAGTAACCATGCAGATAGATGTTCTCCAACAGGATCTATCCTTCTTCAGGTCTTCCAACAGTATACACACTTATGTTGTAATTAAGTTCCTCAATTTTACCCCTGGTCATATTTTTCTTGTCTTTCCCCCCCCCCTCCAACTTTCTCAGCATTATAGACTTCACAAAAGAAGTCTTAGGTCTTTGCATAATGTGTCTGAAGTATGAGCATTGGAACCTGGTCATTTGTGTCTTGAATGAGAACACTGGATTCATTTGTCTGATGTACATTTGTTTGCTTTCTTGACTATCAATGGCATTTTCAAAAGTATTCTTCAACACTGAAGTTTAAAAGCATAAATACTCTGTCTGTTCTTCTTCCAAGTCCAACTTTTGCTTCTATAGAAAGTAAAGTGGGAAACTCATTGTCTGTAAGATTCTGACCTTTGCAAGCATAGACACATCCTGATATCTGAGTATCTTTTCTAAGAGCTTCATGGTTACTCTATCAAGTGGTATTCTGCAGCATTTTTCCTGACTACTGGTTCCTTTATTGTTGATGGTTGATCCTAAAAAGCAGAAGCTATCTACCACTTCAACTCTCTACAGGTAGTCCCTGATTTATTTATACCATAACTGAGCTGGAATTATGGTCATAAATTATGGTAGTTGCCAGTGCATCCCATGAGACTGTACTCGATTTTACAACCTTTTTTTTCCCAGTGGTTGTTAAATGATGGTACTTTTTGCAGGAAACCAGAAGTCAATACCAGAAACCAACAACAACAACAACAACAAAAAAAAAAACACTGAAAATCATGACCCCAGGATGCTGCAGATGGTTGTAAATGCAAGCTGTTTGCCAAGTGCTCAAAATGCAATTACATAACTGTGAGGTATATGTGGGTATATCTATTAGAACTTCAAAAATAGGACATCAATAGCTCTGGGGAGGTTGGAGGTCCATCAGAATTTTAGACGCTAAGTAACTGGTCTTTAAGCAAGGATTACCTGTAGTGAAAGTTTAAATTATCTCAAATTAAATTAATGAGTTAGGATAATTAAAAAAAAAGGAATCACTACTTTTCTCTTTAGTTTATCAAAACATTGAGGCAATTTTTAGATGTCTTTGATAGCTATATCAGGATTTTCAGGAAATATATGAGCCTCAAAACTTCATGTTATGTCAAGGACCTCCCAACAATTTTGTCCAAGAGAGGAATTAGTTTTGCTAAATATACACAAACAGAAACCATACGTATATCTTAGTGCAGGTTGTGCTTTAAAAGACCACCTATTAAAAGTAAGATTAAGTAAGAAATCAGCAACAGAATAATTCAGCAACAAAGCATGATTAAGAAATCCACATTATTAAGTATATGTCTAGTATATCCCATTATTGCCAACAAACCTGGGTTGTGACTACTGGGAAAGAAATTAAGGTTTTTATTCTTGTCCAATATATTGCACAATCCTCTTTGCTTGGAAAGGTATAGTAACTGAAAGTTAAAATGAGATAATTATTCTGCACACAGAGCATTCATAGACTTATTCTTAAACACTACAGGACATCTTGGTAGTGCTTTTAGGCTTGGGAGGTATGAGTCATGCTATAAAATATAAGCTACATTAGGAAGCATTCATGTGAGTAAAGAAATTTGATTTTTTTTATCAGATGCAGCATACAATGAAAACTAAGAAAGTAAAATAAATGAATAAAAACAAACTAACCTATATTTCTTTTACAAAGGTTTGGATGCAAAGTAATTGTACAAAACAGCAACTCTGATGAAAGAAAACAAAAAGTATACTTTTTGAAAATAAGAACTTTGATGTAACGCTTTACAACTGATATTTAAGAAAATCTGCTTTCTTACTGGAATATATGTGTTATATATAACACGTAAAAAAAGTAACTGCAGAACAATACATACATCATGCACATATTTAACAGTGTCATACGTACATAGGTTTATGTATCACACTATTAAATCCTCACTTTTATTGAAGTAGTTACTCTGAATTCTGTGAATCATACATTGAATGTTTCAATTCAGTATATTAAATTTAGATTTGTTTTGCTTCCCTGAGATGAAGCAATCATGGCGCTGCATTGAAGATCTTAGAGTACAATGGATTCTTTGATTAAAATACAAGTATTTCATGATTTCACTTGTTGTTGGCTTGTTCCATTAGTAATGTGGATTTACATTCATGTTATTTGGCAACAAATTATACCTAAGATAAACCTTTTCTTTGCAGAATAGGGATTATTTTTGTAATCAGTGGGCAATAAAAATGTTGGGAAAATTAGTGTACTATACTGAATCTGTTGGGGATAGAGGAGAAAACTTCTTAACCCATCACTTTAGTTGTTACAACTAGTTGCTAAACATATCATGTTAGGCTGGTATTCTAATTTGAATTCTTGGTCTCCCATACAGCCTGCTGAAAAACACTCACCTGACCTGTTTTATCCTGTTATCATATTTAACACAGAGACTTTCACATCACACTTAACTTTTTAAAAAAACTTTTTTCTAGGCTGAATTCCTTCTTGATTAGTTCCAGTCTTCTTTATGGGTTGTTGTTGTTGTTGTTGTTTATCCCAGTTTTCTTCCATATGATGCTTGTGCATCAGGAAAGTTTCATGTTGGGAAGACTTGGCTGTGTAGCAACTGATTTCAGCTAACATTGATCTAAATTCTGATTCTTTATTGTCATATGTTGGCAAATATTATTGTACTGTTTACATGGCTTGCTCTGATATTTGTTCTAATGTTTCTTAATTAGTTTAAACTGTTCACCATTTCCCATAGTTAGTCTGATTTTGTAGCCAAAGAATGACAAAAGAGAGCCATAAAATATTAAGTATATCAAGTGTAGCAAAACAATAATAACACTCACATGAAGAGTTTCCATTGCAACATGTCCTAATTTTATGACTACCTTTATTGTGGAAAACTCTACATGTATTATTCTTATGAAATTTACTAGATCAATAATCTGCAATGGTTATTCTACTGAATGCTACTGTCATGATTCCGACAGATGAAACTCTTCAAAATAACTTCGAGGCATTGTTTACCTTAAAGAATCTTTTATTTGAGAAACAAAGTATCAGCACTACATAGCTGAAACCAGAAACTAAATTCCCCTCCCCTGGATATAAAGTTACAAAGTGCAATTCCCTCCTCCAATATACAGTCATAAATCACATTCCCCAATTAACTTGTCTTTCTCCCCAGCTCTCCAGCCCACCAAAACAATATCAGCTCTGGGCCCAATGTCCTTGGGTTCCCACAATTAAGTTATTAGTGTTATGACTAGCTGGATTCTCATCCCTATTCCCCCTCTCAGCAGCAATTAATTCTAAAAGCAATAGAGAAAATGGCTGCATTTCCATCAGTTGTCAAAGCAAGAACATCCAATGTTAGCAGCATTGACAGCTACAGCATCATTTGAATATATATTAGGAGCTTACATTGCAAAAAAGAGCAAGGTCATGTAAAAGATTTAAAAATGGGTTTGATGGTAAAAATTAAATTCAATTAAATATTTATATTATTAAATAATAATAATCTATATTCACCAAATGAATTATATGAACAACTCCTCCATCTGATTTTAAAAAAAATTCTCCTGTACATATTGGCATAGCAACACAAGGATCTCATATACTGGAGAGATGGCAGATGAGGCAGAGAGAAAGAGAAAGGATAACAGTGTGTGGGGTAAGCTGAACATCTAGGAAGTGGGAGACTTAGGAAATTAATATTAAAATACTTTAAAATTTAGTAATTCAAACTGATAGGCCACCCAATTCCAAGAATCAAATGGATTCTTGTATGTACTGACTGTATTGGAGTCTTGTATGCAAGGCTTTTTTTGTCATAGAACGTTCAGAACGGAGTTCCAGCATCTTTTTTTGGATGGAACCTTGTAGGGTAGGCAAGGCGGGTTATATGACGTGTGTGAGTTCCGGCACCTTTTTTTTTCACAAAAAAAGCATTGCTTGTATGTATTGATTCATACCACAGAAAATCTAAAGTTTATATGCAAGTGTCTGGAGGATCTCTGAACCAACATGGGGCAATTAGAGTGCTACCATTACAAGAAAACAAACATCTGTTGAAATACAAATAAGAAAGAGATATGATTATTTTGGAATATAAAGTCTTTATAATATATAAGGAACATGTTCTGAGGGTAAAGTCCTGAAGACAGCATAGAGTCTGTCTCTAGGACTTACCTATGGAGCCAACTTTTCCACTAAATCATTGGGCATGTTTGTATGAATACCTGAAAGAAAATTGGTGCTGGAATCACACACTTGTCCTTCTGACTAAGACACTAAAGCTGTCCTATAGATGGAAAATGAGGAAGGAAGCTGAAAAAGATGTAACAGTAATGGATGAATTCAGTCACCCTTATCTAGAACAAATATCATAAATCAGATCAGGGCATTTTACATCTGTCCTTCAGCTATCCTTGTGCGGTCTGTGGTCTTGGTGGTAGTGAGGGTAGGAGGCAGAGTGATGGCAATTGGGGGGCATTGAAGGGGAGGCATTGGCGTTGGCAGGGCTACATCTGTGTCACCAGAGGGGCAGGGCAGGAACAGCATGAGTAGGGGACAGGATGGCAGCAGAGATGGTCTAATGGCACTTCTCTACAACAGTTTGCATTTCTTATGTAGCCCACTGAGAAAATTAATTGCCCACCCCGCCATAAATGATTGTGTCCTGGAACATTCAGGGTAACAACAAGGATAGATTAATATTAAATATTATCTTACCTAGTGCTCAAAATCTTGCGATGACCCAAAAGTTATAAATCAGGAATATTCACAGTTAATAAGACATTAGTAAGAAAACTGAAAATGGAACTGCCAGCATAATAATGGCTCTATATAGAAATTTAGCAAGACCACTATCTGACTATCCATTTGACTGTAAGGCAGGGGTCTTCAAACGTGGCCCTTTTATGACTTGTGGACTTCAACTCCCAGAATTCCTCAGCCAGCGTGCTTGGCTGAGGAATTCTGGGAGTTGAAGTCCACAAGTTATAAAAGGGCCAAGTTTGAAGACCCCTGCTGTAGGCTGACCACTAATGCTGGACTAGATAAACCTAAGGTTAAAGCCAGCATGATTTTCTATTTCTTGTGTGGTTTTTATGATTTGTTTGCTTAGGCAACAGAATTTTGTGGAGGGAAATTACAACAGGACATACTTGACCCCTCTAGTTATGCAGTAGAGGTTGTAGGATGAAAATACCTATTTGCCATCCAGTCATCAGCTTCACTCCTTGCCAACTCCACTCCCAAACACCCTAACCCCTGTCCCCTAGAGAAATCACAGATAGTTAAACAAATAACCACTTAAGTTTTTCTACCTATAATGACACATAAATTGAAATTGACAAAGCGCATCTCCCATTAATAAATTGGCAAACTCTGGCAAATTTAATCATGACTAAAGAAAGTCTCCTAAGACTTTTAGCCACACAAAGACAACTCCCCAACACCAGAATCCCCACACAAAATCCAACATTCTAACACAAAAACTAGGATTAACATACCTCACATTTCCTCCCTAGACAGCAAATACATCTACAGGCATGTCCACAAGAATCATAACAAAAAAAAAGATTTTTGTATAAATATTGCTGTCTCTGTCATTGAATCTGTGGCCAAATTCGACAGCTATACTGCATGTAAGGCTGTTGAATAAAACCATCCTCCACCTCAAGCAAATTGTCAAGTGTGTTCATTTGACCAATAATGTTCTTCTAACAAAGTTATTCATCTGAAGCCATGCCCCAGTCAAAAAGCTAAGTAAAACCTGTCCATAAATGAGATGCATAGGAATGCTGTATCTAATTTTGATAATATAAAAAAGTTCGTGTTTGTGTGTGCTTATTTTTTTCTGAATTGTACACAGGAGGTTTTATAAGCATTTTAAAGAGGAAACCAATACTTATAAATAATTAAGAAAATGGGAATGTGTTGATCACATTGAGGAGTAGAGAGCAAATAGAGGATAATTAATCAAATAAACCGTTGACAAAAATATAACAAAAGGGGCTTGTAAGGCTTCCATGCCACATCAACTGCATAAGAAAAATGCCATAATCAAATACCTCAGATGAACTTTGAGAAATCTTTGAATGAAAATGGAAGCTGCTCCTGTTGGAAACATTTATTGCCCTATACTTTTAAGCATTCCAAATATTTTAAGCATTCTATACACAGAGCTCTGTTTTATTAAAGCTGCTGCTCAGAAATGTCTTGAGTTTAAAATGTAAATGACAACATCTAAACTCAGTAGGGAAAAAATGATAGAATTATGTAGTTGGTAGAGAAAGCTTCAATGTAAAATGCAACAGCTGTAAAAAGAGCATATCCCAGTCTGGGGATCAGTAGAAAAGAAATTGATAATAAAACTACCAATGTTTCTACATATATCTATTTGGGAATATTGGTACCATTCTAGTTACCAGTTCTTTCCTACATGCAGAGTTGGAAAAAAATGTAGTAAGTATCTCCAAAAAAAGAGAAAGAAATCAGGTCAAGGATATGACCACTATTATGGATCAAGCACTGGATGATTTGGGATAGGTCCATGGCTCTCATTATGACCATGAATTGCCAAGATGCCTCAGATCCTGTGCTTAGGGAAAGCAAGTTCATATCTCCCAAGATTATAAACCTGGGGAGCTCCATTACCAGCCTGGTGATGGAGCCAAGAAGCTCAATCAGGGAAGTTGCTGCACAGCAGGAAGGCTGTTACAATAGCAACAATCCCAACTGATACCTCCTGGTCTCCAGCTAAACCAGTGGTTCTCAACCTGTGGGTCAGAACCCCATTTGGAGTCGAAAGACCATTTCACAGGGGTTGCCAAACAACGCAGTCCGCCATTTTTTTCCCCTTTTCCTTAGCTGTGCTACTCCCTTTTATTCTATTGGCTTTTGAAAGACAATAGAATAGACTCTCTTGAATAGAGTCTAATTCTATTGGCTTTCAAAAACCAATAGGAATTGTCCAGGCTGTCTCTGCCCTGCTGAGCCCTCCAAAAGTCCCATTCTGCAAACGGTGCTGCACCAGTTGAGTAGTCCTCGACTTACGACCGGTTGAGTAGTCCTCAACTTACAACCAGTTGGGGGTCACGGCATTAAAAAGGTTGAGAACCACTGAGCTAAACAAATAGAATCTTTCATCTAGTGATCAGAGGAGCAGGGCCCCTGTGTTGCTTCCCAAGTATCTCGAATGATGCCACTCCCTATCAAGTCTACATTGGGATCTCAGGTGGTGCCCATCCAGAACCCAGTTGAGCTTATCTCAGAGAGAAGGACTCTTCCCTCTTGTGACCCTCCCACCCATCAATTTTTAAATAAATAATAATGAACAGTGACTTAAAAGGGGTTCATGTAGCAAAATATTAAAGTAAAAAATACTTTTTCTCAGTGTTTCAGTTAGAGCCATACCCAGCTTTATGTTATTCCAAACAATTTCAACTTCTATCTTTTTTGTCCAGATGAGAGTAAATGAATTAAAGATTAAAGGTCAATGGATGTTATTGGTCAAAATTATCTCATGAGTGAAAGTTCACCTAAAAAATGCTCTTAATTCTACCAGTCAAAAGGTATTGGATAGCTACTTTTCCCTGGCTTTCACAGAAAGTTACAAATGCAATAGAAAGAAACCCGGGTCACCTGCAAAGTTACATTTTTTTTTTCATTTTAAAGCCACTTAGCTGATGAAAGTAGCCATGTGCATTTCATGAACATTTGGCTGCACATTTGCCAATTGAAAATGATGAAATGGTCTGTATTTCATAAACATTCATGTCACTGCAAATCTGGTATTCATCAAAATGCCCCAAGCCTCTTCAGTATTTACATAGAAAATATTTCCATATGCTTTTCTGTGGCATTGAATGGACTGGATTACGTGCATATCTCTACTCTATTTAAGGGGATCCAAATTCTGCCTTGAAGTGATGGGCAAAAAAGTCTTGTTCCTTCAGGCCTTGTAACTGTATGGTAACTCTGGTAAATGTGAAATATCTGCACAAAAACAATCTCAGACAAATGTCTGTTCTGTACTGATATAAAGAAATGCAGCATGAGCAACCAACAACCTTTCTAATTAGGAATGACTTTGAACTGCCTGTGATTCAAGGGCTACCAATTTAAGAAAAACTCTCTGCAGATTTAGTCTTTTAGCCCAGGCTATGCAAAAATATCTGTCAAAAGTAGAACAAACTTAATCCCTTGGGGTTCTCCACTCAGTTACATGGATTTAAGAGCTAGAGCTTTTGTAGTAAACAGAATGGGAAATCCAAGTTCCAAGTTTTCTATTCTTTGCTAATATTTGAATAAATAATCATGGGAACATAAATTTTGCAAGAACTTTTTTTTTTGTATAAAATAACTTGTTAGATTTAAGTTCTACTTGTTGTTTTGCTTCTCATTAATATTAATTTTCTTGTATCTTCTAGGACTTGAACAATGGAGACCGTATTTATTTGTGAAAAATATGATTATTTGTGAGTTCAGACTTTTTACATTAGTCGAAGATAACATACTACTGAGATAAGGGACACATTATGTGAAGACGGAAGGCTTGAAAAAAGCTTACGTTGAGAATGGAATACAGCAAGTAGCATTTTACATACTTCTTAACTGCTGGTAGGAATTGTATAAGACTCAAGGGATAATGCATTTATATACAAAATATATTTTTATTTAGTAGTACATGCTTTTGGAGAGTCTGGCCAAGTGTCAAACTTGAGGTCAAAGAAACAATGCTGCTATTTCCTGCCTGTCTTATTAGTCCCATTTACATGGTAATGTGAATTGCTACATTTATTTCAAAATGTGATTAGCCAATTTTGCCTCATTTGTTGTCCTTCTAGTCGCCAATGGGCTCTAGTAAAGGTCATATGGGGGTATGAACAGAAAGCTAAATGACTCTATCTCTTTTCTCAGTGTTTCAGACTATTTAAAGCAGCAGACATGAATAATTCTAAGTTGGGTGCAGAATGTTATAGATGACAGCTATCTTATCTTATCTTGACAGACTGGATTCTTGAAGTTATAGATTTTACAATTTATATTTTTAGCAGTTTATAAAATAAGCAATATTTATATGGTAAAAGCTTTAAAGATCATAGGTAAGGTCAATATGCAGCATGATCGTTTGCATATGTGTGTTCAAATCTACACAGCGACAATAAGGTTGGCAAAGCAGATTTACATAGCTTCCTTTATTGCATTAGCAGCTGCATTTTAGCAGCTTTATTTAGGTGACCTGCTCCTCTTATGAGAGTGAGGTGTGAAAAGATGTTTTCTCAGTACGTTGGTGATAAAATTATTAAAATTCACCCAGGTCTGGATTCTACATGGGTGAGATCAGAGAAAGTAGGTGGGGAAACATCTAGCATCTGAGATTAATCTGAGACTGATACAGTATTCAGCAACAGAACACCATCATCTGCAGGCTTAATGCACACCCCAGCTACCTCTTTCAGGAGTCTAGGAACCTGGGTTTTGATCTAGAAAGTTGTCAATGTCTCTCCAGGGGAGATGATACAGGTTGCCTTGAAAGAGTTGCTGTGGAGTTTCTTCCTGAAAAAGTCCTCCCTAGTTCCAGTTGTTTTAAACAATTATTGTCTGGTTTCCAACCATATGGTTTTAGAGGGAAGTTAGCTGAGAAATTTTTTGAAGGCCAGCTGTTTGCCAAGTATCTCTGGACAGCATATTAGAGGGTTAAAATAATCAAAATAGAACAGCTAAAAGAGCAGAATTGCATGACTTCTGTTAGAAGTAAAGTCTTCATCCTGGTTCATCCAAGCTGGGAATAAATAAACAAACATGGCGACTGCTTTGGGAAGAAGGTTACAGTTTATTGCAGAAAGATGGTTCTTCAGTAAAGTGCAGAGGAGAGAGAAGGAGAAGGGGGCTGAGCACATGGGGCAGTAGGCTTTTATACCCCCTCTAGCCTTGTTTGGAATAGTTTCCTGTTCCTGTGGCATGAACCTTGAGGCTGTTTCTGAGTTTGTCTAGGCCCTGATATCTGTGGTTTAATTCTATTATCCTATCCTGCTTCCCAGGTGATGGGGCTGACTCCTAGAGTTTGGGTGGGGTATGCAGATCTTCTCTTTTGTCTTCTTGATTGCTCTGGCTTCAACTTTCTGATGGTTTTACATCTGCATTTGTATGGGGCTAAAGTCTTGCTTGGGGCAGAGAGATAGATTTGGGGCCAGGTTTGGTTTTAAAAAGTCCTTTTGAGGAAAAATATATTTTTCTGCCCTTTTTAATATTTCTTTCTCTGGGCTAACTTCCATCACTTCTGATTGTATGTTTTCCAAGAAATTTAGATACACAATTTATCATGGTATTCTTTGGGTTGCTTGTGTTTATTAGGGATAGGATGCATTGATAAAAGCATCTCCATTCCTTTCTGTGTGATAACTGTAGTGCAGGGGTCCACAACCCCTAGTCCATGGACCGGTACCGGGCTGCGGCATGCCAACAACCAATCCGCACAAACAAGCAAAGCCCCATCCGTGGGATGCAGACAGCATACAAAACCACGCAGTCTCCGGTCTGTGGAAAAACCTTTCACCATGGAACCGGTCCCTGGTGCCCAAAAGGTTGGGGACCTCTGCTGTAGTGGATAGCAGAGGGCATGAAAGATTAATCTGACAGTTGTATCATTGTAGAATAAGTTGTCTTCTTATCCATAAATCCTTTGGGAAAGGCCATCTGCCAGTTCAGGATAAGATGATCTAACGTGCTGATGATCTAACTCAGGTCAGACTGGAGATGCAGTGGAAGTCCGGACCTGCTATCTGGAAGCTAAGAAAGGCTCATTGGAGAAGAACAAACTGCAGTTTAACTTTTACAAGCTGGAGTCGCTGTTTGCTCAAAAAACTTCTGGCTCTCAATGTTTTGGTTATAACACTGGATCAGATGGTATTTCCTCTAAAGGAGGAAGTGTCTGATTTTGTGGTTCCTCTTGACTTATGGCTACAGTTATATAAGTAGGTGGAGGCCATGGTTAGAAAGGTTTTTGTCCAGTCTCAGCTGGTATACTGGATATGATGGATTATGGTTGAAGGGGCCTGTAAATTAGATTGTCTTTGGAAATTTGAAGTTCTGAAACCTTTTGGAGCATGGTTTAAAAAAGAGCTTTTCCATCGAGCTTTTAACAAGGCAGACATCAGGCCATCATGTATGTGATTAATATTGTGATTAATATTTATATGTTACTTATATTTAAGGGTGTAGATCTATACATATGTTGTATATAGGATGTTTAAATGTGTATTATGTATGTGTACACTTTGAGAGCAAGCAACTAAATTTCATTTTTAATGTGTGTCATTGTGCCCACAGTAAAAAATGACAATAAAGGTTCTCTCTCTCTCTCTCTCTCTCTCTCTCTCTCTCTCTCTCTCTCTCTCTCTCTCTCTCTCTCTCTCTCTCTATCTATCTATCTATCTATCTTATTTTATATTCTGATTTATTTATATGAATTCATATAAAATTCTGGGAATGGAACTGGCAATATAAAATATTACAAACAAACAAGATGAGGACTACATAAGATTGGAAGTACCTCTACAGCTGTGCAATCTCATGGTACCAACTAGTTTTGAAAAGTCGGGTCTTTTTATAGCTGCAGTAAACCACAACAAATCTATTATTTTCTTTGTTGACAACCCATTTTCCTTTTTTTCAAGAACACTTGCTTGTTTTATGTACAATACATTTATATATACTGTCTCGATCCAACCCAGATCCCATTGGACATTAAATGATTGACAATATTTATTGAATTTGAAAGACATAATTTTATCAAATGGTTCAAGTAATATAAAACAAAATAATAGTAATACAATGATATAAAAATATAATCATGTATAAATGAAATAAAACTAAATCTTACTTAATTCACAAAGTTGCTCTGACACAGGCGGGTCGTTATATGCCAATGGGAGGGGACCCTGTGCATTTTCTGGCACTCTGGGTTAGATGGGCAGATTCAATTGGGGATAGGCACTCTCTTGGATAACTAGGACTCAAGTAACTAACGGCTTTAAAAGTAGCAACCAGCATATTGAATTGCATTTAAATTTATGCTGGTAACTAGATTAACTTTTAGCAGTAATGGTATGACAGTATCAAAACATCAGTAAATCATATGACTTGCTGTATTTGGATCAGGTGTGTGTCCAGATGATCTTCTAAGACAGTCCCAAGAAATCTAAATGAGATATGACATCAGTGACTGTCCTTAGTACTGTATATTCTGTTCCAGAGATTATAATTGATACAAAGTCGAACACTTTTGAATTGTAAACCAGGATACAGCTCCCTTACAGGTTGTGATCCTGATCTTTCTAAGGCAGTACACCCCCACTCAGAGTCAAATATAGTATTGTCAAGGAAACAAGCAGTTTCTAAACTAATAGATATTTCATTGCTTAGTTTAATCTGAGACTTCTTCTCTCTATTCAGACCTTAACAGGCTTTAGGCAGCACTTCAGGATATCTGTCACATCTCTCATTTGGCCTGGGATGGAGATGTGCAAATCAATGTCATCTAGAAGTTAATATTTCAGCCCAAATCCATAGATGATCTCTCACTAGTGCTTCATAAAGGAGTGGACCACACTGGAGCATATGACAGTCTGCCTTCTCACCCCTAACTTTATTGGACTGTTCACCCTGCAGAGCTTAATGGTTTCAGCTAATCTCGTTATCATAAGGAAATGATCTGTCCATTACAAGAAACTGATGGAAATGTCTCCAAGAATCAGATCACATTCAACTGAAAAGGTCGGGTATCTGTTTTGGACAAGTGATGACATGGAAAGAGTCCATAGTTGTCATGGCAGCTATAAACCCATGAACTGTCTCTGAATTCAGAGAAGGAAATTCAAAATTGCCCATTTTAAAGAATACACAACCATCCCTGTATGAGGTTAACTACTTCTGGAATGGGTGCTACAATGCACCTGGGAGCATGGTACAATAGCTGCACTGTAAGCTTGTCTCTCTGGTCCAGCTCTGGTACAAAAGCAATAAGCTAGAATTCATATAAATAATATTTTGCAGGGAGAAATAAAATAAATATAGTATTTTTGTTGGATGTGGATTTTTTATGTTATTATTAGGAAAAAATCTTTTTAGAATAGAATGGAATGGAACAGAACAGAATAGAATAATCTTTATTGTCATTGTGTAACTCACAACAAAATTAAGTGCTGTCCACTTGTGCACACAAGTAAAAAACACAAATAAGAATATACAGTAGTGGCCAAAATTATGGCAACCTTTTGGGAAAAGTGTACATTTGAGGTTTGATGGCTAATAACACCACTTTTTTTGGAGTAGGACCATAAAATTATATATCAATGGAAAGATAATTTAATCAAGAATGTAATGCAACAAAGTTTGCTCAATTATCGGTACTGTATTCTACGAAAGGTTATAGCCAAATAACCAGAAAAAGGAAGCACAACTTGCTTAGGTTGATATCAGATAGCTTTCCTTCATCTGATTGTAGCCAATGAGCATGAGTGTTTAGAAAGCCAATCAAGTGTCATCTTGTTTTGGTAATGAGCCAATCAGATCACAGTAGGATTCAATTATTGATGTCATGTATTGAAGCTGAAAGGAGGACATTTGTCAGTGTGTTATGTGATCGCTATCAAGTTGGTAGGGGTTTTTTGTGTTCTTTCATTCAGTGAGTTTGTAAAATGTAATAAAATTAAAGTAATGGTCAAAAGAGTTGACTGGTCGCCCAGAAAGCGATGTAAAATAGTATTATTAAGTGAACAAGGCTACGGTTATAAAGAAATTAGAAGAAAAATTGGTGGAAACTTAACCAAAGGTGGCATTTCTACTGTACACTTTTCTCAAAAGGTTGCCACAGTTTTGGCCACTACTGTACATTATATACACACATCCTTCACATGCTATTCACCACTGCGCTGCCCCTAATATTGCACTTCAATGTTGCACTATACAGTGGTATGTAATATGGTTACAGTTCTGGGATAAAAAACTATTTTTCAGCCTATTTGTCTTTGGTTTTATTAACCTGTACCATCTGCCAGATGGTAACAGTTCAAAAAAGAATGTCTGGGATAAGATGAGTTTTTAGGAATATTTTGAGCTTTCCTAAGACAATGGGAACTGTACAGTTCATCAGGGGGGAGGAGAGGACAGCCAATAATCCTCTGGGTGATGGTAATGACCCTCTGGAGCACTTTCCTATCTGCTACTGTGCAGCAAGCAAATGCAAAATGTTAGAATGCTCTCTATGGACCACCAGCAGTTTTTCATTCAGTCATTGTTTCCTGAGAAGTTTCAAGAAATATAATCTCTGTTGGGCCTTCTTAACCAATGCTATAACATGAGCACTCCAGGTCAGGTCCTCCTTTATGGAACCTAAAGCTTCCCACCTGTTTTAATATGTCTAGGCAGCTCAAATATCTATCAAACAATCTGAGCTTTATTATATACAATCAAAAGCAACACTGTTTTTTCTATGCAATTCCTAACTACCTATGAAAAATCAAATTAACTACAAGTATCTAGCAAGGAACTGTGAAAAGATTTCTATCAATTATAATTTTGAATTTTTTTCTTTTCTTTTTTGCCACAGATATCATAATGTCACATTCTATTCTACTAAAAAAAATCTTGATGAACTAGGTCAGTACCAGAAAAAAATGTTCTTGATCTAGTTTTCTCCACCCTGAGAAAATAAATATCTGGTTTGAAGTAATCAATTTTGGGTTTGACTTAGCAAATTCTATAATAAGCACCCCGATTTTCTATTACTGCAGTGGTCTCCAACTGTTACAGCTTGGCGGCCTGGGGGGAGAAGAGGGGAACTGGTTTTGAACTGGCCATGGCCCAGTGGGGTTGGGGACTCCTGTATTACTACATTTCACGTCTATGAATATTTCCCTTCCTGAATTTCTAGAAGAAAGCAACACTCCCAAATTCCTATGTGTTATTATATTATTCTTAAAGAAACAAATAGGATATTGTGAAAAAAAATCCATTAATAGATTATAGGGTGCCATAAGGCCTAGTATTTTCCCAATCCTGTTGACCATCCAGATAAAACTGCTAGGGAAGATCTCCCACTGGTTTTGGATAAAAAAAATATGAATATGTTTATAATATCCATTCATATACCTCCATCATGGGCCAAAACAATGTTGTAGTAGTCATAATCTAATGCTTGGAGACAGTCAGGTTCTGAGTGAAGAGAAACATGCTTGGATTCAACTCAAGAGCAGCTGTTAATTCAGAACCCTACCACTTTCAATGTAATATCAATTTTGACTCTTAATGGAATTACCGTATATTCCGGCGTATAAGACGACTTTTGAGAGCGTTGAAACAGCCTCTGAATTCGGGGGTCGTCTTATACGCCGAGTCATCTTATACGCCGGAAATAAGGTAGTTTCTGGCATATAAGACGACTTTCTAGGCATGCGGCTCAGCGTCGATCGTCTTGCGACCCGGCATTGAACTAGGGGATTGTCTTATACGCCGGGTCACCCTATACGCCGGAATATACGGTATACTTCACTTAGAGAGAATGATGGTGGAATAAAGTGGAGGGAAGAGAGAAAGGACAAGACTGAATGTTCCTGTTCCTGCTGGAAGTTGTGGGAAAGAAGGCCTTTCTGAACTCTGGATGTTGTGTCATTAGTCACTTACCTGGAAATAGATGTGCTAAAGTTTTTGTTACCATTCAAAAGGTTGTTATAATTTTCTTAACAGGGATCTCTCTCCCCCTCTCTCCCCAATTTTAGGTCAATTAGCAGTATGTTCCCTAGGAGGTAGGTATCCTGCAAGGCTCAAGTCACCAACATCTATATATCACATTGGACCAGTGATGGCAAAACTTTTAGAAACTGAGTGCCCAAACTGCAATTCCAAACCCACTTCTTTATTGCTGGGTGCCAGGTGGGCGTGGCTTTGGTGGTCATGGCAGATTGGGTGGGTATAGCCAAGGTGGGCATGATCACCTCGATGTTGCTTCTGGACGAGGACACCTGTGGGGGCCGGGCAGGGTTGAGGGAGATCCAGGGGGTCTCTGGCAGGTGGAGCAATGGGCAGGAGGCTCGTCCTGCGAGGTGAGGCAAGGCGAGACAGGGTGGGGGTGCCATTGTCACAGGGCAAGGTGAGGCAGGGCCAGGGTGCCTGCTGCCTGACCTATTGGCCCATGAATACAGAGGCCAGTGAGCGCAAGGGTGCTGGGATGCATCCGGCCATGTGGGGCCTTGGCGAGTTAGTGGGCAGCTGGTTGAACATGGATGATTGCCATTTCTGGGGCATGGCTCGCATGCCCACAGAGAGGGCTCTGAGTGCCACCTCTGGCACATGTGCCATAGGTTTGCCACCACTGGATTGGACCAATGGAACCACTGTATCTATATCTCCTCACAATACCCCTGCTGGCAACCAGGCCAGCTCCTTGGCCCATGTGTCAGCACAGCTGTCTTTCAAGGTGAAAACTGATACTTTCTGGATCATTGATATTCATTTCTTTGTTTCAGCTAGATATATTTAGGATTGTGATGTCAATAACAGCTCACCTGTGTCAGTTTTGAGAAAGGCAGAATATATATAGCAATAGCACTTAGACTTACAGTATATACCACTTCACAGTAATTTACAATCCTCTCTAAGTGGTTTACAGAGTCATCCTATTGCCCCCAACAATCTGGGTTCTCCGTTTACCGTTTACCAACCTCAGAAGGATGGAAGGCTGAGTCAACCTTGAGCTGATGAGAACTGAACTGCCAAACTGCTGGCAATCAGTAGAAGTTGCCTATAGTACTGTATTCTAACAACTGCACCCCATAGCTCATGTTAATATATGTTAATTAAATCAGAAAATGAGAGATAAAACTACTACTTTGGTAGCAAAAGTATGTGTTTTATTTATGTTCAGTTTAGTAAAAAGAAGAAAGCACCAAAATTTTAAAGGAACTTATCAAATCTGCCAATTGTGCTAATCAGAAACCAAGTCAATGAAAATACTCAATAGCCACTCACTAATGAATCATACCCCAGCATTATACTTGTTTTTTATATGCAGTCCCATTCATTTTCTTATTCCATTTCATTTTTAGATAAATACTTTGTTCACTGATTAATGGTTATATGAAGTAAAGTAAAATAAAGGTAAAATACAAGATCTATTTCCGGAATAAAACAGGTAAAAGAAAATACAATAATAAAATACATATATGCTAAATAATATAAAATATAAAAAATATGAAATCAACACTATGTTAAATATATCACCTTTGCATAATACTCCAATCTGTTCAACATTATGGATTCTCAGCTGAACTGCCTTGCCTATAAACTTAGCAGTTCTTTTAACAATTTATATGTTATAGTCAAGGAAGAAATAGAACAATGTGCTATTCAGATCAGAGTGGTTTATTTTTCAAGTAGGGATTTTAAATATTTAAGCGTAAAAGGGGCATATGGTTAACAATAAGCAAGATCTTTGATGGCTAGGATACCCCGTATGGAAGCACATGGAATTGAACAACTTAAATCTTGTTCTACAATAGGCCCTTCTTAGAAAATGCATCAAATTAATTGACAGGTATTTTCAGTTTGGAAAGTGAAATATGTAGAAGCTACATTTGGAAAACAGCTTGGATTAAAAATGGATAGGATTTTAGGTAGACTTTTTAGATAAAAAACAGAAAATAGGGATTTTTAGAGAAAGAAGCAAAAAAAAAAAAAAAAAAAAAAAAACCAGGGATTTGGAGATAGAGAGAGGACTGGATAATTTGTTTATGCTGGAACTCAAGGAATTCCAGAAAAGAAATTTTGTTTGTAGTTCAGAGCTATTCTGTAAGATTCCTGCTGAAAAAGGTGGAGGAGGAGCAAATTTTATTGTCAATTGACCATATCAAATATATAATACTGATATAAAAATGCAAATAGATACAAAGAAAACAACATTCACAATAAATTGTCACACCTGAAAATGATATTGTAAAACTTTATCCCTCATTTTTTTCTCAATCTGATCTAGGTATTCTTTCTTCTTTGAGATGGCCTTTGAAATGAAGTCTTACTAATGATATGAAGGTTCATTTCCTGCAATAAGTAAGATTGTTTCTTCTGGCTGCTCCAATTTTTTTTTTATTTTATGTATAAGAATTGAAGTAAGCAGCCCTTTCTGGAAAGTACAATTGAGGGATGTTTTGGTATATTTCTTGAGGAAAAAAAGTGAAGGACAGGTTTTGAATGTCATTTTGAGATAAGAAGGAAGATTGATAATGATGACATAATTGTTTTAAAGGAGGTTCCCATTAGAATCTTCATAAAAGGAAAGACTCCTTCTCCTTAGCAGACATTTTGAAACAGAAAAGGATTCCATTTCACTTGGATAAGCAGGAAGGACTGATTTTAACTTTCAACAACAAAGATATAGATTGAATACTGTTCAAAAAGCTAAATAAGGAATTAGATGAGAAGATAATGTGTTTAAAAATGAAATTTTTTAATAGAGAGCTTTTGCTGATGATTTGGTTTTGATCATACAAGACCCCTGAAAGTTATTGAAGTTTTGATGAAAAAAATGAAACATTTTGGTGTGTTAGCAGATTTTAAGATTAATAAACAGAAAACAAAGATGCTGGTTAAAATATAATTATATAGGATCAAGATGTTTTGATGAAAAAAACTGGTTTTAAAGTTGAGAAAAGGGTTAAATATTGGGGGTTTACCTTGACTGATATGAAGTATATCTTGTTTCGAAATAACAATGCTAAAGTATGGAATGAATTTAAAAAAGATATTGAGATGGGAGAAGTTACAATTTTCATTGTTGGGAAGAATTTCTGTGATTAAAATAAATGTTTTACCTAGAATGTTATTTCTATTTCAGATAGCTATATTGACAACTGATGTTCCATTTAAGTAATTGCAAAAAGATATTTATAAATTTGTTTCATAGGATAAGAAACTGAGAATCAAATTCTTGCAGAATGTTAAAGGAAGGGAGGGGTTTAAGAATACCAAATGTGAAATTGTATTTTGCAGCTTGTTGTTTAGTTTGGATAAAAGAAAATAAAAAATAGGTTATTGGAATAAAGGGACAAGATTTAAGATTGGATGGCATGGTTATTTGTGGTATGACAAAGTTAAGGTGAATATAAGATAGATTTCAAAAATCATTTTATCAGACATGCCATACAGGAAATTTGAAATAGATATAAGGTAAAATTATCACCTAAATCCCCTTATGATTTTTAAAAGGAAAGTGATAGTTAAACAAAAATGGTTAACTTATTGCTGACTTGCTGAATTTTTCCTAAGGAGAGTTTAACTTACAAACAAAAGAAAAATGAATGAAAAGTTTTAAGTTGGATAAAAAGAATTATCAATTTGAAAAGGGTAAAACTGAATTTGATTTAAAGCTCTGTAGAAATGATCATCAAATTACTGTTAACATGTGTGGAAAGAAAAATCTTCATCCGGGTCTAGTCCAAGTCGGGAATAAACAAACATGGCGACTGCTTTAGAAAGAAGGTTGTAGTTTATTGAAGAGGAGAGCCAGACAGAAAGATGGCTCTGGAAAAAAAGAAGCGACTACATGGAGCAGAGTGGTGGGCTTTTATACCTTCTGGGGCTTTTGTTTGGAGTTGTTCCTTTGGCATGAACTTTGACCTGCGTCTGAGTGTGCCTTTCTGTTATTCTGATGAGGGTGGGTAAATCCGATTATGTCCCAAAGGTCATATCCTGCTTCCCTGGGGCTGTGGCTGATGACAGTTGGATTTTTTGGTGAGGGATTGTTGATTCTAGGGATCTTTGTCTTTCTAATCCCATCTTCCTGACTCCAATCTTTCTGTCAAGATTATCACATCTGCATTTCTGCAGACCTGGTTTCTGTCTGGGGCAGACAGACTTGGGAGGGGGGTTGGGTTTCTGCCTTTAAAATCCTTTGGGGAAGTATATTCTGCCTTTTTAATATTTCCCAAAATATTTCTTTCTCTGGATTCTTCTTACACATGTATAATCTTTTATTGAAAATGGAAACATGATGGACAAGGTAAAAACTATATGATAAAATGGGGGGAATGGATATGATATACCAGTGATGGCGAAACCTTTAGAGACCGAGTGTCCAAAAACTGGCCCAACCCCGCTCCACCCCTGCCCCGCCCCCACTCCGTCCCACACACCACCTGCCCGCAGGGCCACTCACTACCTCCAGGGCCCGCCGCAGATCATCCAGGCAGCCCAGCAGCACCATGGCAGCCATACCCTCTGCCCACACCCTGCAGCATCAACTGTGTGGGATGGAGCATGAGGGCAGAGTCTTGTCTATGCTGCCTGGCTACCATGTTCTTGGCTGCGTTGCTCCATGTGGCCCATGCTTGGGGGCGACTCTCCTCCAGGGTGGCTGCTGGTGAGGAGGGGGTCATGGGGGGAGGCGAGGCTGGGGCAACGGCACGTGTGCCCACAGAGAGGACTCCAAGTGCCGCCTCTGGCACCCATGCCATAGGTTCGCCATCATTGTGATATACAGTTGGACCAATGGGAGAATATGTGGAAAAAAAGTTGAAATTTACATTGAATTATAAACTTAAAGAACATTTTAGAAAATGTATCTTTTGTACATGATAGTAGATAAATTGTCAAACATGGGTAAAGGAATTTCAAATTGTAAATATAATCAAAGAGAGGGAACATTTTAAAGAAAAATCTTTGGTGACTATATTACAAAGCTAGAAAATATTGAGACGGAGTATGTATTTTGATGCACAAGATTTTAAAAGTGAATATATAATTGAAACTAAGAGGCCTTTTTTTTGGTCTTAATGGAAATGGAACTTTGTTCTTATACATGATAACTGCATGAGACTTTCATATGGTCAAAGATGGAAGGTCTTACAAATACCTACAATGGAAGAATTTGTGGTAAGCAGATGGAACTGGCCTTGATAGTGAAATTGACAACCTTGATGAAAGAAATGACGTGGGTATATTTTATTTTTTACTTGGAAACAGTTTTAGAAGAACTGAATTACATGAAAAACTGATTTTGGGATTCAATTATTAGCATTACATGGGATTATCAAAATAATGTAGATATATAGTAGCTTCAGAGTTAAGAGTTGAATGTATTCTTATATCTATATCTCTACCAAGAAAGCGGCATGTCATTCTTTGCCGCTTTTTGTTACTTTTGTTCTTTTTTTCTTCTGCACTTATACTTTTATTATTTTCTGAATCGTTTTGATTTTTTTTAAAAAAATCTGTCTGTCTGTCTACCTACCTATCTGCCTATCTACCTATCTATCTAAAAGGCATTGATGAAAAAAATAGGAAGTCACCTATAGTGGGAAGTGGTACCCTTTCTAAGTTGGTCAGTTGGTTGCGTAAAGATCTTGCAGCCACAACATCTTGATGAATGAAGAATGTAATGTATCGGTTGGAAAGTCCCCATATGATTATGTCAAGAAGAAATAAATAACAGGGAGGAAAATTTAGTATTATGACTTCTCTTGTGTAGTTAGTATTAATCACTGGTATAGTGAATTACCAGAAGAGATGTAGGTGATGATATTTTCTGAATGATGGCAAAATGAGGAAATAATTTAAGGCTGAGTCACATAAATGCTTGCTCCAGTTCTAGTTCAGGCAGTTGACCCTTTCCAGAAGACAGGAATGCACATATCCTCTCCTCTCCCCTTCCTTTTCCTGCCCTGCCCTGCCCCTTCTTGGTGAATGCCTGAACTAGTCCCTACACTTTCTTGGCAAGATTTTCAGAAGTATTTTGCCACAACCTTCCTAGATCATCATAGTATTATTATAATTTTCTTTCATCAACAGCCTTCATAGATGCAACGTTCCATAAATGCTGATATAAATTGAAAGTTGCCCCAACCTGAACATTCTGTAAATTGCCTCTCCATTCAGGAATCTTCTGGAACTTCCTCTCCCAGGCCTTCCCCCCCACCCCAATTTTTGCCATTTTCTGGGAACAAACACCAAAGTGTGCAAGCACATTACTTCCTCTCTTTTGCTTACCTTCTTGGACATTGCAGCAGAGAGGGTTAGATCAGGAAGCTTAGAGGCAGAGCCCCAAATGCCTCTGCTTGCTACCTAGTTTATCTTTCAGGACAGTGCAGTACAAAGAGAAAGCAGTCACCTCCTCATCCAGGCACCCAAAGTCTGACTTTGTAGAGCAGACAGGGTCTAAAAATAACCAAGTGCGTTGTGTCATGTGAACACAGCCCGAGGATAAACCTAAACTGGCAATGGTCTATCGAAGAGGATAGGAATGGATGAAGAGCGAGGTGATTAGATGCTGCTTTCATATTACCTGGCTGAGAGAAAAGGCGCTTGCGTTTTCTTCCCAGCTGCCCCAACCTTGGAACCTACAGAATAAGGGGAGTAAGAAAGAAAATTGAGGTAGGGGCCACGTCTGCCTTATTTGGCATACACAGTTCCATATCTCTTCTACCCCCCCCCCCACACATCATCGCCACTAGGAGTGGCAAAGCTCAGAGGCTGATAAATGGAAGGGGATGGGATGAACCTCCGGGCCTCCTGGCAGAAGTTGCCTCTTGCCCTTTTCCAGCCCTGGCTAAAAGAGCAAGAAAAAGGCGGGGAGACGGCTGTTCTCTCTCAGGTTACCCCCCCCCTCCTCCCTCTTCAACCCAGAGCCGATATTCTTTCAAAATAAAAGCGGCCGGCCGAATCTTTCTTTTCTGTTCACCGCCTGTCGCCTCATTCGAGCCTCGCTTGGCAGCCGAACGGCCCAACCGCAGGGGAGCCAGCCAGGGCTTCTGCCTGCCGCTCGCCTAGAGCTGCGCGCCGAGCAGCTCAAGCAGCCGAGCGGGCGGGGCGGAGGGCCTGCGAGGCGGCGGCAGCGGCGGCGGCGGCCGGGAGAGCGCGCGCCGGGCGCAAGCCGCGGCGAGTGCAAATAGCAGCATCTTCAAGAGGAGATACGATTGGCAGCAGCGGCAGCAGCGAGCTGCCTTCTCAGACGCTGGGGTCGGGAATCGGTGGCGGTGGAATTTTCAGCAAGGTGATGGACTGGCTGGTTCTCTGCCTTTTTTTTTTCTTTTATTTCTTTCTTGAAGATAACTATTCTCCCCTTGAGAGAGGGGGAAAAAAAAAACACCCCAACTCTTCTGTCGGAGGAGAGACTCCTCGGAAGGGAATGCTTCGCCGTCTCCCCCGTTTGCTTCGCTTTCTCTAGACTAGCAGCGCGCCTTCCCACCCCCCCCCACCCCACCCCGACCCCCTCGCCTGCCCCCCAACTCGCTTGGCTGGGGAGGGCCTCTGGCGGTGCCTAGGTTTTTGGATAACCACCCTCTTTTCCTTTCTCTCTGCCCCAGATGTTCAAGGTAGCCGCTTTGGCGTGCGTGTGGGCAGCCGCTTGGTGCAATCAAGCCGTGGCGGCGGCGGCGGCGGCGGCGGCGGCAGTACCGATAGCTGCAGCGGCGACGGCAGCCGGAGCCAGGTCAGACAGTGGGAATTTCCTGGACGATAAGCAATGGCTTACCACTATCTCCCAATACGACAAGGAGGTTGGACAGTGGAACAAATTCCGAGACGTAAGTGTGAGCTGAGCTCGCCCTCCCGGTGTTCCTGCGCGCTCTCGCTTTCTGCTTTTGCCCTCCGGCCCCAAGGCTGCTTAACCTGGGTCCGGGCTGCAGGCGTGATCATCTTGCCGCGGGGAAGTTTTCCGGCTTCGCCTCCCTCTCTCCTTTATGAATCTAGCAGGGTTTCCCCCCCACCTTTGTCAATTCGGCGTTGCAGACGGAGTTTCTTTGAGGGCTAAAATTAGTCCTCAGGCGCCCAACCAACTTTTTCCTTTGGGGAGGCAAGCAGGGTTTGGAGTATTAAAAAAAGGGGGGGGGGCAAAAGTTGCTCTTCTTTTATATTTGTTTTAGGTCGCCCTGAGTTCAAAAGTGCATCATTTCCCCCCCCCCCATCTTTCTCTCGGTAATGTATCAAGAAGGCAGGCATCGATCCTATGGCTTAATGGAACCTTTAAAGAAAAAGGGATGAGAAGAGACAATGCTACTTTGGAGGAGTTCGGTGTCCATGAATGAATAAAACCCTTGATTGATGGTGGTGTGTTAAATAGCCCTGAGGAAACGGGTGGGGGGTGGGGGGTGGGGGGTGGAGGAAGGAAAGTAGATTTCCCATGTCTCTTCATGCATGTGAGAAACCGTGCTGTACAATAAAAGCCATATATGCATTTCTGAGGTCCAGGGAATGGAGACGAAGCTGCAAAGCTTAACCTATGCTCTTTGGTAAGATGTCTTTCTGCAAAGTGTGGGGATGGGGTGGGGGTGGGGGATGAAAAAAGAGTATTCAGCATCTCTATGCTAAAAAACATGACAACCAAGCAAAAAATAGGCCATTTGTACAGTTTTCAGGGTGGAAAAAAAGGAGGTTTTTTTTCCCCCTTTATTGGTCTAGGACAGGGGTAGGGAACCTCCAAGCTGACTCAGGAATTCTGGGAGTCGAAATCCACAAATTACAAAAGAGCCAAGGTTCCCTGGTCTAGGAAGAATGGATAGAAGAATACTTTAATCCCTTTTGATGGAAATGAATTAAGGTTTTTGAGACTGCCTGTTTGTCATATTCCATCATGATATATATAATAATTGGTAACTGACAGTTTTCTACTGACACAGGACTACATGTGTTTAAATGTGGGTTGTAGTGCTCAGCCTCATGGAAAAAAATAAGTCAAGTTGAAAGCTGCATCATGCATGCATGCAACAGGGTTACAGCTGATGTTGAGCAGTCACTGTATCTTTTCTTTCCCATATCTTATTTGGCCAAGAAGTTCAGTCAGTGTGTAAAATGCTTCCCAATGAATGACAGAATTCAGATGGGAAAACTGTTGTGAATTGGAAATGAATTGGAAAGCATCGTAAGCATGCATTTTCTATCTGCTTGCTTCATCTTTGTTTTAATCAGGCATATTAAGTACTCTGCATTGTATATTTTTAAAATGTTTAGACCAATGCAGCTACTGAAAAGAAAAAGTGTTTTTCCATTTTTCTTTATACTAGATTAAAACTGGAATTAAATTAATGTTTTTTAAACCATTGAAATTCTTGCTTGAATATTTATATTGAAGCCATAATTTAACTTGTGCTTAATTGGAATTAATTCATTGAAATTTATGCCCATAGATGTTTGCATTGGATGTAGCTTCAGACTGAATACATCCTAGGAAGAAGATAATATTTATTGTAGTAACACTTTATTCTGACTGAAGTAACACTTTATTCTGACTGCATTGTATGCCCTGTGTTGTTTAGAAAATAGTTTTTTGGGAAAGAATTGATGTTTCTATTTTTCTCTTTTAAAACTACCTGCCCAAAGCCCTATAATTTTCTTTATAGTTTTTTTCAAAGATGTACTTGGAGAATGAATTTATTACTTGTATTATTTATATTTAATAGGAATAATAATGATGCATTCATAAAAATATTAATGTACTTTTTCGTTGAATAGCTTGAAGATGTACAGCTTCCATATCCTAGTGCACACTGCTGGTAATTTCTGTCCTTGAGACACTAATATTTTCTTAAGAGAGTTTTATCACATTTCTTGAACATCTCCATACTGGACTCTCTTGGTTTTTCATTTGATGTTTCTGAATCCTCCAACCAGCACTTTGGTTTCTGCTCCATAGGATGTCTAGAGCTCAAGATAGCATCAATCCAGAATCTTTGTTTTGGGGAAAGTTCAACTGAGAGAAGTTTGCGTTGGCTTTTGACAAATCCTGGTAGCTACAAAAATAGTGAAAGATATTATTCGATGAAAGAAAATATGAAAAAGGGAACTGCTTGGTTCATGTGATGAGGATAAACCTAGGCAATAGCATGGCATCTCAAGTTTATAGTCATGGAAAATGATGTGCATTTTGTAGAAATAATTTTTCTAGCCATTTTTTTTTAGTTGTTGCAGAATGTGAAATATTAATTGGAAACCTGATCTGCTACAGAGCATGTCCTTTACTCATTAATTTCTAGGACTGTCACTTTGATTTTCTGCTGGCTACTAGGACACAGTGAATTCATTGGAAAGTGCTTCTGAGGACCAAATTAGTAGATTGGTGTTTATTATCAGTGTTTTCCTTTATCTTTTTTTTTTTTAAAAGATGGTCAAATGGATTTTGTAACTTAGTCTGTCATGTAATTTCCTGTTTGATATTTGAGTGCATTGATTGTTACCTCAGTCATCACAAACTTTGTGATAGTTTGCACTTCTATCCAGACAAAAATATCAAAATGGGATTTTAATCCATCACTCTCTCTTAAAAAAACAATACTGTTGTTCATAAATTACAGATGTTAGAAAACATTGATCTACCATGTTTTTACAGATAACTCAAAAAGAATTGTTTGTACTTTTTAAGATGCTAATACTTGGCACTAAACATTCTTATTCATGAAAAGAAATGATATAGTTAAGATAGCAAATTCCTTCAATAGTTTTATCAATGTCTGGACAACAACCAAAGCTGAACATAGTGAATAAACATAATATGAAAACTCAGTTAAGATATTTTGTATCTTTGAAGTTACATGCTTTCCATGCTGTTTATTTTGAGCTGATGTTATTCTATGGAAGACCAAGACCCATTGGCCAAAGAAAGATTGGTGTGTATATAGACTTTAATAGCATATAAATGGTGAGCTAATCCTATTCAAAAGTTTTAGTTGTGAATGAGGATAAAGTCTGAAATCAAACACTATCTAATTTACAATTGTTGGATGTTATAGTGGACAATTAGAATGAACCTGATGTTTTACCATATATATAATAATTACTTTAGGGTAGGGTTTTTGTTTGCATTATATCATGAGAATTATGTATTCATCCAGGTGCTAGGCTGTTTTGCTTCTAAATATGTGTGAAATCATATTTCTTCCATGATGATTGCTAATATCATCCTTATAAAAGGTAATCTTGGAGATATTTGATTTTTTAAAAATTTTTTAAAAAAAAGCACTGGAGGAAACTTCTCCCAACTTTTGTTAAATAATTCCTTTACCTGCTTAAATTATTTAATTGGAATTAAAACTATTAAAGCTATGGTATTTACTATGCTTTTTACTTAAAATTAAACCCAGCTAATGTCAGTGGGGCATAAATGTGGTTTGGAATGGCTAATATGATACTCTATAAATATTTTTATAACCTTCTGTGACACAGTTGGTCAGTACAGTTAGAATAACTGTCTTGGAAATGCATTAGGTCAATAAATGGGTAAACATTTATTCTAATGATATTAACATCTTCTGATAAAAGCTCCAATCTATCAATTATATAAACAAATGTACCAGAGTATTTTATTATTATATTAACCTATAACAAATTGATAGTTTGATTATGTGCTATCAAGTTGGTGTCAATTCTAAGTGATTAGGTTTCCTCTATGATGATCTGTCCCTTTGTTTTTCAACAGATATAGTTTGAAATTTTCAGATGGATGGAAAATAATCAATTATACTTGTTTAATTTCTCATTATCATGCAGCTGTTAAAGTCATTGAGCGCACATCAGAAAAAAAACCAGAGTCTTATTCTAATCTGGATTTATTGCAAATCTTGTATTTTAAAAAAGGGATTAAGTAGGAAAATATGATTGAGCTCTGGAACAATAAGAAGTGGTGATGTCAGTGTGACTAATTCAGCCTTTCTACCACTTTGTGGCTTGCAGGTGTGTTCTATTCTGTTTCAACACTTGGCCCTTTCTGGTTGTACATAATGACCTTAGCAATGTAAAATTTTTGGGGTGCCTCCAGTGGGGGAGACTGCACTAACTTAAAAGGGTTATTTTGAAATGATTTAAATTCTGCTTCTAATAGCTGTTATTTTTTTCCTGTTGTATCTTGCATATGCAGTTTAACTTTATTCAAGTGCAGTGATTATTTAGGTTTTCTTACATAGTGGTAAACTGCATTTCAAGCATGGTTTTTGTAAAATAAAGGGAAAGCCTTTGAGGAGTACTTCTAATGTGAAAAGCAGTATTTAAAGGCTTAACTCAGGAGTTAACTGACAGGATTGATTTATGTATCACATAATGACCCCGACTTCTGGCTCATTGACTCGGCTTTCCAAAAGTGATTTAGAACACAATAGAAGAGAATTGAGAGCAATTCAGTAATAATTATTCATAACCTTAACTTATTTAAGATGTGTTGTAACTTCTCCTGGTTTACTTATTAGATTGGCATTGGGTTTCCTAGGTGAATAATTAATATTATCTCCACTAAAACCAGTTCATTCCAAAGAATATTGTGTAAAACCCATTTGAATACTTATTTTCACTTGTATGGAAGTAATTTAATGCTCTGTCATAAAACCTGTCTTACAGAGAAATAGAGGAAAATATAGGATTTAAAGAATATATTTTGTAGGGCTGTACAAACTTTTAAGGAGTGTTTCTTTCTTGACAAAAGTTGAAGCAGGGCATCTCTTTAAAGCAGGAGTCTGCAACCTTGACAACTTTACTTGTGGACTTCAGCTCCTATAGCTGGTTGAGGAAGTCTGGGAGCTGAAGTCCACAAGTCTTAAACTTGTCGAGGTTGCAGACTCCTGCTTTAAAAATAAAACATTATGGGATAAATGTTGAGGGACTGTGCAAAGTTGTCCTTTTTCTTCTTCGGTAACAGTGGTTATCAAGATTTTTTGCTTTGTGTCTTCTGCAGTCACGACATAAGCCTAAGACTGGAAATCAGGCTTGTCAGATACTATATTTTTTCTATCCTGCTCTTTGGAGTAGAGAATTGGTCTTTGACAGAAGGCCACATGAAGAGATTAGAAGCATTTGAAATGTGGATTTACAGGCGGCTGTTACGTATAAGCTGGGTTGACAAGATCAGAAATGAGGAGATGGTCATAAAAACAATTAAAAAATGAAAATTAGAATATTTCAGACATGTGATGCGACACCCAGAAAAATATGGCATACTCCATTTAATCCTCCAGGGAAAGATTGAAAGCAAACGAGGTCCAGGCAGAAGAAGAACATCATGGCTTCAAAATCTAAGGGACTGGTTTGTACAAAACTCAGCAGCACTTTTTCGTGCGGCTGCTGATAAAAACAGGATTGCCAACATGGTCACCAATGTCCGATAACAGATACGGCACAAGAAGAAGAAGAAGAAGTACCTGATTGTTCCTCAGGGTGTCCTTTAACTCTTGAAAAGCTTGGAAGACTCCCAACTTTCTCAAGAGCTGAAGAATGTTATGAAAAAGCTGCAACATTCTTTTTTTTCTTAGAGTCCTGCATCTTTCACAAAAGCAAATGAGATTTCTCTTTAAGCACAGCATGTATACAGATATTTCTTTTATCATTTGTAAATATGGACATGATAAGAAACAATATGGAGTTTTTGGGGAATAAAACAGCAAATCTAAGCTTCACACAGGATTAATAATGATTTAGATTAGATTTTAATATTTAACTATGTCAGCTGGCAAACAGCCTCTTTCTTCCCTCCTGGTATCATCACTTAGTATACCATCATTGTTAGCGTACTAAGTGATAGTATGCTAAATCGCTTATTCATGAATAAGTACCGTTGACTGAACTTGTGCCCCATAGTAATCCATAAATCATAGTTTATAAATCCCAATGTTTATTTTCGACTTCACATGTCTGAACCCACCAACCTCCAGCATGACTTAATATAATGTATGCAAACTCATAGAAAGCATATGAAATTATGATCCAATTAACAGTAGAAAAGTAGAACTATGTACTGTAAGTATTTCACTTGATAATAATTTGTTTGCTTAAAATTGTCCTCTCTGAATGCTTCGCTCTTAATCATCATGCATGCCACACATATCTTTGAATAGAAAACCATCAAATGAAATTTCAGAGGGGCAAAAATCTCTAATTGAAAAGGTTAAATGCTTCATCTTCAGATACTTAGGCATATGGCTGCTTTAGAGTAAAAATCCCATGTAATTTCTTTTTTCCCCCTTTCATTCAATTATATTTGATTCTTGGAGACTGCCTGGACAATTAGTTCTGAATTTTTTTTAGTGTCCTGCTCATTGAACCCCATTTTTCTTTCTAACTTAATTTTTTTTAACAATAAGCAATATTCTAATAAAGTCTTTCATATGCTTAAATCATGCTTGAGGAACAATTTACAATCCACTAGCAGACAAAAAAAAATCATTATACAGATCGTCTTTTATGGTTAACACGATTATTACCAGTATCCCCTATCTTAACAATGTCTTCTAACTGCTCGTCTCATGTCCATAGTCTTAATCAGATATTGTTTACTTTTTGATTTATAAACTGAGTGAATTCCTATTTGTTGTTGTTGTTGTAAGTAAGTGATAGAAATTTTGGAAAAGACAGATCATGTAATGTTGACACCAACCATGTTCACATGGGTTTCTTAAAGCCCCCCCCCAACACTTTTTTCACAATTGTTTGGGGAATCCTTCTTTCTTCTACAGGATCATGCTAACTATGAAGTTTAATAGCCTGTGGAAATGTTTATCACTTTTCCCATGACCCTCCACTTCCACAAAACCAATATTTATGTTGGCCAAAAAGCCCAAACTTTGTTTTATATGAAACTTCTATTGCCAATTGTTCAGCAAAACTGAACAAGTATGGCATTATTGTAAGAGTGGTTTTAAGTTTAAAGAAAGCTTCTCTAAGGAGACACTGCTAGAAACACAAAATTTCATTGACTTTATGATTTCCCTTCAAGTACGTTGTCCATGGGGTCGCGATGGGTCAAACACGACTTCGTAACTAACAACAACAACAACAATGTTGATCAGGTCAACAAATAAAACACCATTGCCATGATAAATGAAAGAGAAGTAATACTATGAGATGGCAATAAAATAATCAACAGAAATATGCAACTATAAATGTTTACTTACAATAAAATATAATTAACCCCCAGATCAATGGACATTCCATTCTTTATGCTACTTTAGACTTATGAGGCTTGAACTTTAAAAAAATCTAGAACAGTGTTTCTCAACCTTGGTCACTTGAAGAGGTATGGACTTCAACTCCCAGAATTCCCCAGCCAGCTGTGCTGAGATCAGTGCCGAGATCCAGCTGGAGCCTGGCACTGATCCTGGCGCTTCCACTGAGCCCTGACTGCCCTGCAGCTCCAGCCATCTCTCGCTCAGGCTTGTGCAGTGCTGTCACCGGTTCAGCTCATTCCCCTCCCCCGCTACCACTTTTCTAGGATGGTCACATACCACCTGCCAGGTGCCAATGTACCACAGGTGGTACCTGTACCACTGGTTGAGAAGCCCTGCCCTAAGCAACTCAGAGTGTTACTTTTTTTCACTCTAGAATGGTTTCCAGGCTAATGGAGGTAATTTTTTTTAAAATATCCCTCCATCAGCTGTCTTCTCCAGTGTAGATTCCAAAGCGGTTTCTTTATGATTCCAAATGGCCTCTGATGGAAGAAGATTCTCTGAGTTTTGAGTAGGGATTTTAAAGCATGCACTGCTCCAGTATCTCTTTTATAGCTCCCAGGGCAATATATTGTTTGCTGTTGTTGTAACATGCATATTGTAAAATGCCACAATATTTGACTGCTTTGTGAATGACAGATCCATTTTTAAAATTCTAGTCAAAGTTTATTATATTCTTGTAAAATTCTTTAAAGTAATCATTCTTAGTTTATTTCTTCTCTGAACTACAGTTGTAGCGGCTAACATTCTCAGTTGTGTCACTTTCCTGTAATTGCCTACAGGCTAAAGAAATCATGTATATTCTAAAAGGAACCATAAGATCAAAAATTCTTTTAGCGTTCTTGATGACTCTTTTGATTCTATGATTGGAAATGACAAAATGAACAGCAGTGGTAACCAAGCCTGCTGTTTTCTATAGATTCTTTTCTTCTCTTCAGAAACAAATTGGGGGAGAATGCCCTCTTTCCATCAATGCCTGCCAAGCAGATACAGACTTGTGAAATACTAAAACTCAGCTTTTCTTGGCAGAGTTTTTCAAATGCTTTGACACGTAATATAAAGTTCCCTGTTTATTCATCAGTAGTGCTGTTTCTAAATTGATAAACAGAGAAGAGATTCTGTAAAATGTAAAACAAGTAGTACGTTTGAAAACATTCCCATTCCATGTATTTATCTATAAATGTTATTTTGATAAATAACTGGAGTCTTGTAGAATACTATCAAGAATTCCAAGTTTTAATGATTCTTAAACTAATTTAATTCGGTGTCACAAGACTGAATGATAATTTCTGGGTTGGACTATTTAAAAAGCAAGTTAGAGAATATGTTGCTTAGTGATAATTATCCATGGATAGTGTTTAGCTGAGAGAAGCTGGCTAAACTGCTGGATATTTTAAAGATAGAAAAGTATTAATATGCTATTCTGTAAATTGGCCTTGTAAGCTCAGGTAAAGCAGATAACTGTTTTATTTTACCCTTTACTATCTTTCTGTAAATCCATAATCTTCCTTAAAGTTGCCATAGGTTATTTAGTGGATATGGCTGTACATCATTAGTTTGTCTTATGTCTTTACTCTTATTGGAATTGACTTTTGCCATCTGTGCCTAATAAACAACAGCCACTGTAAATAGCTTTGTAATGGGTGATAGCTGCAGAGTATGTGAGGTTTTTTTGTATGAAATATATTACAACTCCAAATGTAATATGGCTTCAATACTTAGATTCATAAGAATTATCTTTTTTCTTTTCTATTTTAAATTTAATATCTGAATTGAAAGTATATTATTTATTCTTTGTTTGCTTGACTGGTAATATTAGATTTAGAAAACCTGATAATGGTAACTACAGAATGGAAATGTACTCAAACAGATATTGAATTAAGGAAATCAGCTTTGTGCATCAAATATTGTCATGAAAATAATTCAATATTGTCATGAAAATAATTCAGGTTGCCAGAATTATCTTTTAGAATTGAGTAATTTGCATGGAAAAGGTCTTTTTCATGAATAAATGTTCTTGATAGGGTCCATGATAAGGGCTGTGCATGCAACATTTATGTAGGCTATATTCACATTCATCTCAGGTTTTACAGTAAGCCCAGATCTTGATCCATGCAATAAAGCAGAATCGCTACAAAACAGAGGCTGCCATTTATGATGACCGATGGAGCGAGTGAATCCGTCACTCAAATAATGTTAAACTAGAGCACTTTTTTTCAATTGGTTTCCTGTAAAAGTACATATAAAATTCAGAGGTTTTGGTGTCTTAAGGCTTTTAAAAAGAAAAGAAAGAATTGGGAGATTTGAACATGCTAGAGTGAACACCTAGGGCTTTGTCTAGTGGTGGGATTCAAATATGTGAACAACCGGTTTTCTGTGTGGATGCCGCTTCCGGAAGTCCATTCTGGACCTGGGCAACAAAAAATTAGCTACCAGTTCTGCCGAACAGGTGCGAACTGGCTGAATCCCACCACTGGCTTTATCAAGTGATTCAGTTACAGAGGATCCTACAGAAAATGGATTCATTTTTCAGTCAAGTTTCAAGTCCAGTCATGGTATACAAATAGCATTGGTGTCTGGTGTTGACTTTTATCAGTGTCTGTATATCAGTGTACTTCTCTTGGTTCTATTACAGGAAATCCTCGACCATTTAATGGTTCATTTAATGACCATTCAAAGTTACAACAGCATTGAAAAACGTGACTTATGATCGTTTTTCACACTTATGACTGTTGTGAGCATCCTCATGGTCACATGATCAAAATTCAGATGATTCATATGTATGACAGTTGCAGTGACCACCTTTTGTGACATTCTGACAAGTAAAGTCAAAGGGGAAACTAGTTTAGCTTAACAACCATATTACTATCAACTGCAGTACCGTAAATGCCGGCGTATAAGACGACTTCCGCGAGCGCTGAAATCGGCGCCAAAGACGGGGGTCGTCTTATACGCCGAGTCGTCTTATATGCCAGAAATACTGGTAGTTTCTGGTGTATAAGACGACGTTCTAGGAATGCGGCCCGGCTATAAAGACGGGGGTCGTCTTATACGCCGGGTCGCCTAATACGCCGGCATATACGGTAATTCATTTACCAATTGTGGCAAGAAATGGGGCAAAACTTAACAATTGTCTCAGTTAACAAGGGAAATTTTTTGGCTCAATGGTGGTCGAAGACTATCTGTATATCTCTCTGTGTAGGAGAGAACATTTTCATCTTTGATATAATGTTTGACTTAAGCTGTAGATCGTGTACTATTTCCTTCATTTATTTGTTTACAAATTCTTATATTTATAGAAGAGAATATTTTGAATCATGAAGTTGGAACAGGTTTCCATCGTCTGATTTATATGGGAGGCCAGGAATTCAGTTGATGCAGTGTAACAGCCTCTATTAATGAATGTAATTTTACTATTGCACTAATAAACCTTTAGGATGAACAGTTGCTTAATGGTTGGTATATTTTGCAAGCTGAAATTAATGATCTTCATTATCCAGTAGCTAATATAATTTGGTTTCCTCATTGATTCTTAAATATGATGTATTTTGAAAATTAAAGGAACACACTAGGCTCTTTCAGCTTCCTAACTAAAGGGGCCAGCAGTGCTACTTTCCCATAAGACACAATAAATAATGACAAAAGAAGAATTACAGTTTTGTCATTTAGAAGAAGGTGTATCATGCGTCTTAGCTAAGGAAGCTATGCTGTTGATAAATTGATCAGTGGAACATTCTAATTCTATTTAATTCAAAGAATACTAAGACAATCATTGTACAATTTAATCTGTTATATATTTTACTGGTAGATATGTGAGACAGGTTTCGGCTAGATGGATAATATATGTGTGTTAGGAAGAATCAAAACTCTTAATACTTTTCAAATTATGCTTAATTGTGATGAAAAGTTAATCAATATACTGTACCTCTGAATTACAATTTATTCTTTACCAGGTTTTTAAAAACTACTTGTTTGAGAGGCATAGCCAGCTAAATATAGGCTATGGCCACAACGTTTTCTTTTGCTCTCACTCTTGCTGTACAGAAGCATCTTGGAATATATTTATCTGTTGACTATGTACTGCTCTGCAGTTAGTTGAATGACTATAACTTCATGTGAGTTTACCAAAGGGATGTTTTAGAGAGGTACTATACAATCTTTGGAAAAAAAACTTCCTATAGTATGTTTAAAAGGTTTTTTTAACATAGCAGATCTGCGTCATCCGTGTCAGAAAAATTTGAACCTTTGTTGATACTGAACATAGAATAGAGTTGGAAGGGCTCTTGCAGATCTTCTAGCCCAGCCCCCCTGAAGGAGACACTATACCATTTCAGATAAATGATTATTCAGTCCTTTTTGAATGCCTCCAGTGATGGAGCACCCACAATTTCTGAAGACAAGCTATTCCATTGGTGAATTGCTCTCACCATTAGGAAATTACTCCTTAGCTCTAGGTTGCTTCTCTCCTTGGTTAATTTCCATCCATTGCTTTTCATCTTGCCTTTTGGTACTTCGGAAAATAGTTTGACCCCCTCATCTTTGTAGGAGCCCCTCAAATATTGGAACACTGCTATTATGTCTCCCTTAGTCCTTCTTTTCATTTGACTAGACATACCCAATTCTTGTAACCATTGTTCATATGTTTTAGTTTCCAGTCCCCTAATCATTCTTGTTGCTCTTCTCTGTACTCTTTTTCAGAGTCTCAATATCTTTTTAATATTGTGTGACCAGAACTGGACACAGTATTCTAGATGTGGTCTTACTAACGCTTTGTAAAGTGGTACTATAATATTGATTTTGTTCTAATCTCTAATTGATTGTGTGTTCCTTTTCTGTACTTCTTCTTATGTCTCATGTACAATAAAACTCAATGAAATTGTATCCTTGCTGAGATGACAAAAAGGAACATAAGACATTGAGGTTTGAAAAGCAGTTGACACAAGCAATGTAGAGTTAAGGTGCAGGGCAAAGATGGAGGGTTCAAGGAAAAGTTAGTAGTGTATCTTTCATCTGTTAGTAAATATTTTGCACTTACTTTGATCAAACAACAGGGTCTAAAATCCCTAAAGTAAGTTATCATATGATTTTCTTTTTATATCATGTTTGTCTAAAATTTCTTAATTGTGAATAAAGCTGAACCCCACTCTGCCAGTTACTATTATTTTAGGAAGATTAACTAAAACAACAGCATCCTTGTCTGTGTAGATTAGGCCTTTATATAAAGCAGGGGTCCTCAAACTTTTTAAACAGGGGGCCAATTCATTGTCCCTCAGACTGTTGGGGGGCTGGGCTAAAGTTTGAAAAAAATAATGATTATAGACCAATGTAAAATCAAGCATAAAATGAAAAAATGAGCCAAGAAAAATGAATTGGTTAATTATTTGAATGAGTTTTTAAGTGAAGAAAATATACATTTCCAGTGAATCCACACGTTTTGTTTGGGAATGCAACTGCTGGTTTTTCCGCAAATAGTTTTTGCATTGTGGGAAGATGGCAGAAGTTTTCCTCCCTCACTTGTTTAATGAGTATGTCCAATTTTACTTCATATGCTTTCACATGTGAATGCATATCACAGATGAGCTTCCCCTTTCCTTGAAGTGGCACATTGAAACTGTTGAGTAGCTCTGTTACATCTGTCAGAAAGGCAAGGTGCCATTTCCATTCAGCATTTCTTGCAGATGCCTCATGACCCAGACTAGGTAACCTCAGCAATGCCAGAAGATAGGGGGTTTGTGGAATGACGGAAGAGAAGAGGAGAAGGAGGGCAGCTGTGGAGACCTTGGTACTCTCTGAGCTTGGTGGCTTTCTGGAAGACATCTGATGACCCAAACTAGGTAACATCATCAGTTCACTTATTATCCCACTTTGGTTCCTGAAAAAGTCTGAAAGAAAACCACCATCCTCAGAGAACCCCCCCCCCCAAGGACCTTCATTTTAACCCTGAGCCAGAAATATTCTCCTTGATTGGCATTCCGGACCTTTCATCGCCTCAGCTCCACATAACCCCTCGCAATCTCAAAATAACCTTCCAGGAGCAAATTCTCCTTTTTTCTTGCTCACCCCAGCTGCACCTCACAAATACCTCACCTTTCACCCACTCCCCTCAGACCCATAACCGGGGCCCCACTCCAGCAGCCCTACTCTCCTCCCACCAACTCGCCACCATCTACCCATCTCTCCTCACAATTGGACAGCTTGCCCGGGAGGTTGAGGCGGGCCAGATAAAAAGGCAGGCGGGCCACATGTGGCCTGCGGGCCGTAGTTTGAGGACCCCTGATGCAAAGCAAAGGAACATCCAGTAAATTGTCAGGAATAGAATTACAATGGTAACTGAGTATATTTTTCAAGAAGAGTGCAGCAGTTGGGCTTTTCTATGGAAATTTGAAACAATGCAGTTTTGCAAGCTTCCTGCTAGTTATCCTTTTATGGATTTCAGTAGAAATTATAAACAAGCAATAAGGTACAAGACAACAACCTTACTTAAAACACTTTCCTGTAATTCACTGAAGTAGTGATTTAGAGAACCTGTTCATATATTGCATGAGTTTAATCATAACATAGTTTGATTGATTTTGGTGTAGCATATTATACAAATCTTTTGGGATACATCAAACATATTTATGGTTTAGTACGTTGTATGAAATTAGCCAATACTGGATTATACAAAACAAATAGCACAGCAAGTTATGTGAATCCAGTCAGAAGTAGGTCTTGAATTTCAGATCATTGTTTACATTCAATTTGAGTGTGTAGTACTAGTATCAAAAATATTAGATCCATACAGTAATTGTATTACAGGAAAAAGTTTAAATTTAAATTTTAAGGCAAAAAACATAAATAATTTATGTAAAGGAAATAATTTGGCATAGCTGATAAATTAAAGAAAAAAAACCCTTTCCATATAAACTTTCTCATTGCAAAAGGAGAGGTTGTGATTTGCGTCCCCAAGATGGCTGCTGACCAGTTGGAAGATTTTTCTCTTCTGCTGACAATCTTCTGATTTTGCTGCTGTAGACCCACCCAAAGGAGGAATCTTGAAGATTGCAGTTCCCTGTGGGAGCAACGGAATGTCACTGGTCTTTTAGCCATCTTTTCCTCTCAGTAAACAATTCTCATAAACAAGCCTGGGTTTTAACTTCATTTTTTGAAGTCTTTGTTTTGCTTTGTTTTTTTAAAAAAATCTTTAAAAGTTAACTGCTAGTTGAATGCTAGTTGAATTTCTATCCCCCCTGCTGGATTCTATCTGCTCTTTTTGCTTTTTTCCTTTGATTTGTTTCACTGTTTTCATTTGATTTTTCTGTAAGGAAAATCACAGTGTGTTCCTGGATAGTGAAAGTGCTTTTACTTTATTTTCATTTTTCTTAGACATTCACTACAGGGATTTTGTATTTTATCAATCTGAAAAAGTTTGGATCTTATTTTTCTCAACCTTTCTTTTAATTTTGGATTGAAATATCCAGAAAATGTCTTTTCTGTTCCTCTATTTTCTTATTTTGCTTTGAAGAACTCTCGTATCTACTACATAAAGCAACAACATAATCAGATTACAGACAAGAGAATGAAGCTGACTCTTAAAAATAGACTGTTTGGTATCATATAATTCCTAGCTGAAAGCTTTTTTAAAAAGTTTGATGAATTGATAAAGGCTTCAGTGAAAATAATTAGAGACAAGTAACTGTAGATAAACCCACAAATGACATGTGATTTAAAAGCAATAGATTCAATGGACCTTACAGACTTACAACTAACTGAGTTGACTCCATACACATCCCTGGAGTTCAAACCTGCACTCTTATAACACTGCAGACAACTGAATGGATAAGTGATAAATTAATCTTCTTTAGGTTGATTTAAAGTGATTGTGGAATGGATTTATCACAATTAACTAGCAAATAATTTAATCTGGACAATTTTAGGGGAAGATAGATTGACTTTGCAGATTGGACTTGTATGTAATCAGACAACAATTGATAAGAGATGGTATTAAGAAATAAATGTGGATATTTGATCCAGGATGAATTAGTGTTGTAAGAATGAGATAGGAAAGTAGTTATTTCTATTATTTCCCACTGTCCCAGTTTCTACTTTGTCACATGTAAATACAAATTAGTACTTGAATTAGAAACAACTAGAACATTTCAGGACTGTTCTGTAAAATGAGAAATAGAAAATAATATTCCCAAGTAAAGGAGTGCTAGATCATTTCCGTATTCTTGCCAAGAAAATTCTGCATATAGTCATCGGGATTTAAAATTAAGTTGGTCTGACATCAACATTTTACCTGATATCCTGGTAGAATATTGATATATTTGATTTTTAAGTACATAGGGAGATTTAAGAAACTGAGTGAAAACACATCTTAGTGACAGACACAAGCAATCAGAACCACTCCTGAATAGAATTTTATTGTTGTTTACTTATATTACAAAAACCTTGCCAGACTCTCTGCTTTCCCTTGGGAAATGTCAAGTGTAGATATAAGGATTTGACCTCAGATGTTTCTTCCTCCAGAACAAACTCTAAACTGGAATGTCTCTTTACACATCCCTAGAGGGGCTCCCCCCCTTCAACCGGTAGTTCCACTTGCCTTTATTTGAACTCTTTCAATTGATTTGAAAATATTTTAGTAATACAGTAAGAAATAAACATAAGTTTCTAATACTTTGCTACTTGTGGAAACAGGATCAAAAACACAGAATATTGTGCAATGCAATTTTAAACTTTAATAATATTTATTGAAAAGATAGAGCCTCCCTCTATTCTTTCTAAGAATATCACTCTAATCATCCTTTTGCTGTTTATTATCCCTCCAAAAGAATTTTTATAAGTCCTTAAACTTATACATACAACTTCTTTTGTTAAGGATTGAAGGAAACTTACCTAGTGAATGCCATAAAACTTGCTGTTCTAAAGGTTCTTAATATGGCCACTAAAATGGCCATTCCAAAAGTTATTAATAAATGGGCTTGGCCGAGCTTTAAGGCTTACGAGCTTAGTGGGAATCCCTTGACTTTCAGCTGCTTGACTTCCGGTTATCCTCAAAAACTGTGGTTCCTATAGCCCACTTACAAGAAGCACTTGTTCAAACTACATGTGGGCAGTCTCGCTTTTCTCCAAAGATTTTGCCAGTCAGAATCTACCTTTGGCTGCTGATCTCCATCATCCTTGCTCCTTCAGGGATGTCTAGCTCACCACATCCTCACTGGAAATGTCAGATTCAAACACAGATTTTGAAAATAATTATATATCTTGACTGAAATCAGAAACTATAAATGAAATTTTATCTGTGAAAAATCTTTTAGAATTCAGAATAAATAAGAGATTTGGATGTTCTGCAGAGTGACAAAAAATGGAAGATTTTTGTCATCTTTGGAGTATCCATCAGTCCATCAGCTATGGAAGATGAGAAGAGAAATCAATTTATAAAAATCAATTTCAACTTATTTTTGTGCTATTTTTTTTATATACACTTCCTCAGAACTGATAGTTTTCATGAAAACTTTTCCCAAGCTATAGCTATATTCCAAATGATATTTGAATGCTAAAGAAAACCAGTGCCAAAAGGGAGATTAAAATTTCTGAGTCAAGATTGGGAGTAAATTATTTTTGTTTGTGACTCCTTTTTTTTTTGCAAAGGTGTCGTGTTACTTGGCTACCTAATGCCTTTGCACCTATTATTTAGGGTATTTATCTTTAACAAAGTGGACCTACACTACACAGTTTTTCAAACAGAAGACTGCCAGGTAGGGCATATGTCCATTCTAGAATAATATTTATTTATGTGGAAATTTGTGCTTTCTTTTGTAGAATACTGCGCCTGCTCTTGAAAATTCTGCAAACTAAAGTTATATGTTCATTGGGAACAAGAACGGGAGGAATGCTTATACTACAATTACTTTAGCATAGAATAAATGTAATTTCTTTTACTAATTTTATATTATTCTTTGTGGTTAATAACAATTAGAAAACAAAAATAGGAGCTTAGCGCATTCATATTTCACTCAACAGCTGAAGTCTTCAGATTGTCTCCCAATATTTATAAAATACAGAGAAACATATACAAACTAAACTAAAATAACTTTGATCCAATTAAATACTGCAACAACATGAGATTTAATATACTATTGCTATAATGTGTGATTGAAAGTTCATCTGTCTGCAAAAAGGCTGGTTATATATTCAATAGCCACATCTTTTGTAGACATATAATGTTACAGTTATCTATATAGTTAATCTTAGAAATTGAATACAATAAAAAACACTTTATCTCTTTCCGTCCAAATATTAGAACAAACCTCTGTACTTGAATAAAAATGTAACATTTCTGAAGGATATGTTTTTATATCTTTACCAAAAAAAGAGACATGATGTAGACAGTTCATAAGTGTAGATGTGTCAGCAGCAAAAGATTGATGAAACTGGCTACTAGATATTTTACTTTTATAACAAAGTAATATTGAGTTGAATCTTAATGCCAATTATTTACATCAGCTCTTTGTTATTGTTTTCCTACTATTAAAGAGTGACTATTTTTTTAAACTTTAAAAGCTGCATTAACATTTTAGTCAAAAGATAGAAATATTCAGTTTATATTTAGAGAAAAGCATTAAGCAAGGAAGAAGATAGTTCCTATTGAGTGACATCTATTTACCCCTTTACTTAAAACAACTGATTTTAAATGGCAAGATTTTTTTTTCATTTTATACATTTATGGTTTTTCCTTAGTTCTTCAAGAGCAGTAAGATTTTGTATGTAAATGATGTAAATATGGTAGCTAAATAATGATTGCCACAGAATTGTTCTACCAACCTTAATTGGAGCATTGTTTCTTCCAGGAAGTAACCACTACATATAAAATAACCAACATATTACATTCTCTCATGCACTGATGATGTAACCTAGTCTGGTAATGCAATGTCCACAGGAAGAAAAACAAGTTCAGAGAACACCAAGAAGTTGACCTATGTGTCTTTGTACAAATAATTACTTCTTCTCTTTCTCTATAGTTATTACTATATTACAAATACGTTATCTGTGATATATTCTAGGTTTTTGTTTTAAAAGCAGCAGTTTTAAAATCATAGCTGTCATTCTGCAACAATATTATATCATAGGTAATACCTATAATCAAGTAAAAATCTAGTGTTATTTTACTTCTAATACTTAACCTTCCTTTAAATAATATTGTTGAAGCTTGATGTCTTTCATGCAACATGGAAATATAAAGTAACGTATAAAAAGTATACTTTTTTGATAATTAATACAATTGAGTCAGCAGCAGCTCACTCATAAAGTTAGAATATCCATTACATCTTTTCTTTTTAAATATTATTTAAATATTAAAATATTATTTAGCCAGGCAAGACAAATTTGTTGCCACAGATACCTAATTATAACAAAACTACGCCTAGTTTTGTTATAATTAGGTATATAAATACTCTATCTAAGCCTAAAATTGATATTAGAGATATTAATCACTGTACATGAAACAAACATGCCAATATTTCAATTTTGCTCTCTCAGTTTTTGCTTTTTTAAAATTCTAGAAATCCAGTTTCCAGGGAAAATCATCCATTGAGAACAGTGGGTTCACTTAATGATTGTGGCATTTGCTTAATGACCATTTCAAACAATGGTGTAAATTTGGGTTTAGTCACATGATCAACTTAATGACTAGCATGACTTATGATTGTAATTTCTCAATTACTGTCATAAATTAAGGACTACCTGTATTGTAACTCTGTTCTGCATATTTCATATGCTATTTTTGGATGCTGCTGCGGCTGCTTGTTGCCAACATTTTTATGTAATATTTACTCATTTGTAGCAGTTAAGAACTGGGGCTGATTTGACAAGAATTCTAGTATTTTCTCTTTCCAACCCAAGGAAGTTGGAAAGGAAGGATAGTAAATACTTCTGCTCATCTTTTGCAATAGTGTTAAATCTTTTTCCAGCTAATAGGCTGATGGCTTGTAGGACTGCTGAAACATCACCCACACTTCTTTTTCCAACCAGCTGTCAACCAAGGTATTTTTGGACAGAGGTTTGCCAATAGAATAGTAAATGGTTTATCATTCTTCCCCTTTCAAAAAACAAGTAGACCTGTGTATGGAAAAACTCAAAATAACTAGTTACAAGTGCAGACCAAATCTGACCAGAAACCTGTCACTCAAGCAACTTCAAAGATGCCTACAATCTCCATTCAAGTCACCTCAAATATGATAAGAGCCGAGGTGGCACAGCAGTTAGAGTGCAGTACTGCAGGCCACTTTAGCTGACTGTGTTCAGCAGGTCAGCGGTTCAAATCTCACCGGCTCAAGGTTGACTCAGCCTTCCATCCTTCCGGGGTAGGTAAAATGAGGACCCAGATTGTTGGGGGCAATGTAAATATATATATACATTGCTTACTGGTGTACACCGCTTAGAGAGTGCTTGCACTTAAAGCGGTATATAAGTCTCATAAATAAATAAATAAATACACTCACCTAAATAATTTAAATGTATCGATAAGTTCTGATTTGTTTTTCCATAGACCACTGATTCTAGGTAGAAGAGAAACAAACTCAGGTCTTGAAATAGGTGACAGAACAAAGGGTATAATTCACCTGTGTCCTCTTGTCTCTCTTGCCATAGATGTTCAGGAGAATGTCTCTTTTACAGCTACTTCATCAATCCAGTAGACTGATCATTGGATGGAGATCTAATAGTAGAAGAGGGGCAGATCTGCTCTTTCCCAATTTACCTTTGGACTTTGAGCACTTTTTTTCCTACCCTGTCACTTCTTATGTAGACAAAACCTGTTCTTCTTTATGACCAAAGCAGGATAGGATTTGGAAGTGCAGTCAGCAACTCTCCAAACTGACATACTTATGTCACTTGACACACTGGATGGAATAGTTCAGACTAACATGGCATAAGGCTGAATGAGAGAAGGGCAAGAAACTTTCAGAAATCTTCCTGTTTAATCCAACAACACTTGAATAATCAGCTGAAAGCTTGTGAATTTATATTAAATGTACATTTAATAATTTAGATTAAACGTTTTTCCAGCATTTTGCTTTATTTAACTAATTTAACCTCTTGGGGATATTTATACTGTTTCCAAAGGCTTCCTACATAAACAGTAACTGATTAAATCTTGCTTTGTTTTGTGAAGGTTGCTCTGTTAGCCACCTGTTGATAGTTTTGCAGAAATCGATTAAATGGAAAGATACAAATAAATCTTGAAATAACTGAAATAGAAACTGAAATCACCCAATTATTTATTAGAAAAAATATTTTTTTCTAATTATAGATTTATTAGAAAAAAGTTTGAAGTGATAATCGAAGAATTGTGGCAAATAATTTTGCTTTCAAACGGAGAACATATTTGTAGGTAACTCCAGGTCATTAGATTCTGATTTTCTTTCTCTTGCACCTTCTGCACCTTCACTTATTGTGGAAGATGCCAATTTTTATTGAGAAGGTGGAAGAACTATGCCTCTGGGTTTTGTGTAACAATTTTTGTGTAACAATTACTATTCATTGTATTATAAAATTCTGTCTTACATTTTCAGGGATTGTTGTCCTAGAAGTACTGTCTGATGTCTTCCAATTCTAATACTAGACAGAATAAAGCATCAAGAACCATACATTTGCCTAGCAGCTAGATTTGGACCCATTTTGGATGACTCTATATAACCTAATTTTATTTCTGTTCCTTTTACTTAATATTATTTAATGAGGCAATATATTCATTGTGGTTCAGATTCCTGGCAAAATAGGTAATCTACATATTAGCATGACAAATTATACTGGAATATGGCTGTGGTGCATATTTAAGTAAAAGTTACTTGAAACTAAATCGGTGTCTGAAATAGCTCATTATTACAGCCACAGGAAGCAACTAGCATACAGTAGTACTATTTCACAGTTTTTTTATCATCCTGACTGGTTTAACTTCTATTCATTTCAGTGAGCTTAATTGTCCCCAAGATACAAATATATATTTGTTGCACACTATGATGGAAACATTCAGGACCTTTTCCTTAATTCCACTGCATTTTAAATAAGATCATAGTTTATACTGTACCTAAAACACAGAGGTTATTTCATTGAGGTTAACATAGACTTCACTGAATGCAGAATATATTTCACCGAGTACAAAATCTCAAGAGTATAGTAAGCTATTTCTTGTAGCCATGAACATGAATAGTCAGAATGGTATTTTTTGATGGGTCTTTTTACAACAGCAGAGATGTATAAAAATAATCTGAAAATAATTAAGATTATATGCTTCACTATTAATAAAGGAAATAAACAAAATTCCATGAGTAGAAAACATTTTCTCATTGAATATGATGAATAATAGAATAACAGAACAACAGAGTTGGAAGTGACATTAGAGATTTTCTAGTCCAATCCCTTGTTCAAGCACGGGACTACCATTCCAGACAAGTGGCTGTATAATCTCTTCTTAAAAACCTCCAGTGATGGGAGCACTCACAACTTCCTTTAGTTAATTGGTCTCACTTCTTCTTAGTTTTAGGTTGCTTCTCTCTTTGATTAATTTCCAACCATTGTTTCTTGTCCTGCCCTCAGGTGCTTTGGAGAATAGCTTGACCCCTTCTTTGTGGCAGCCCCTCAAATATTGGAACACTACTATCATGTTACCCCAGTTTTCTTTTCACTAGACTAGACATACCCAATTCCTGCAACAATTCTTCATATGTTTTAGCTTCCAGCCCTCTAATCACTTTTGTTGCTCTTTTCTGCACTCTTTCCAGAATGTCAACATCTTTTTTATAATATGGTGACATATTATTATCATGAATCCATGTAGCCCAGGCATGTCAAACTTGCGACGTCGCATGATATCGCACGACGTATTGGGACTTTTTCCTCATTGCCGGCAGTGGGGTAGGTGCGGTTTCGGCGTGACACATCTGGCCCGTGGGCCAGAAGTTTGACATGCCTGGTGTAGCCATAAGATCTACCAAAAAAGAGAGAAGCTTTTATGAAGAAAGCCTCTGTATCAGAGGTTCGTTTATCTAACATATAGGAGATGGCCATCTCCTGTATCACTTCTAAGCAATGGAATGTATTTCTTGTAGTTGGCTTCTATACTTTGTTCCATTAAAATAATAAGTGAGGTGCAGTTTTACTTTTTTGGACAGGCTTTTTATTATAAATATTTGCATTGATTTCAGTTCATGTCTTTCAGTGTTGAGTTTTCATATTCTGCATTTTATCATGCAGAATTAATATTCAGATTAAACATAAAGATAGAATTTAAAATAAATCACCATGCATTTTTGTAGCTGTTTGGTTGGCAAATAAGAATATCAATGTGTTTTAGGAGAATTTGAGTACGCTGTGGTAGATCTTGACTTTATGAACTAGCTGCTAATAAGTGTGTTGTAACACAGAGTTGATAAATATTCAGTTAATCTCCTTAGGTTATAGATCTTACTAATTTCTTTTTTTAAATCTTGAAAGGGTTTGCAAGTTCACAGGAAATGATCTAATATCTTTAATATGTCCAAAGACTTTCTTAAGAGTTTTTTCTTGTGTTTGAATATAATGAGAGAAGCTTCCCCCCCCCCCAGCAATTTAAGTCAAATAGTATTTACCTAAGACATGGGTGTCAAAGTCGATCGCATCACATGACACATTGTGACATATTTTGACTTTTTTGCCTTTGCATAGCTGGGTGGGCGTGGCCTGCGCGTGATGCATCCGACCCACAGGCTGCCAGTTTGACACACCTGACCTAAGACATTTATAACTATTTCAGCTGACTGTCCCACACTCCTGTCTTCCTGCAATTCATTTGGAAATGACGGTAAAACAGTAAAGCTGAGATGTGATTTAAATGTGCCTGATCAAGCAGTATCAGGTTAATTATTGACAAGTAAAACTTTCTGTCTCTTGTAAAGTCTACCCCCAATATAAATATAGGTATTTGTATAATTCTTCCCATGTAGAGTTATGGTAGAGCAATAACTATATTGCCTGGCAATCTCTCTGGGATCGGCAGGATTATTTATTTTTTAAAAAAATCTTTGTTGTATTACATTGGAAAAAGGCATTGTTGTTGCACACTTCCTTTCTTCAGTGGTCTTCAGATATCACTTCATTTCAGGAATCTTGTCCTGGTCTCCTAAAGAATCAATACTGTATGTCTTCAGGAGTCAGTTCTGCAAAATATCGCAGTCAGTGTTCCTATTCTGCTTTAGCATATTCTGAACCATGCATGGAAAGCATGGTGAGTGTTTGATGCCTGTCAGGAGAAATTCAAGCTCCAATGCCAAAGCAACAAGGGGTAAAACAATTAAGTCCAGAATGTCCGATACAATTTGGAACTGGAGTATAAAAATATTCTGTAATTCTCTGAACTATAAGAAAAAGATGAGGTGGTGCGACACAGAGTTGCAAGATTTTATTATTATAATCAATCTCAATAAAAGTAATTATGATTTCTTACAACTTTCTGTGGATTCTGCTCTACCTAGTGGGGCTAATAGCACATTTCAAGGTACTAAGTTCTGTATTTCTCTTGCTTAGATTCTGTATAGAATTGTAAAAGAAAACCTCTCTGTTATTAAGGAGCACAGACAGGAAAGCAAGGATGATTGTTTTTTTAATCTTGCCTGTTACCTAGGTGCTTTAGTAGACTATTATGGTCAAACAAAAATGGTAATGAAGTTTCAATAAAGATACAGTTGGAAAATAAATTCCAATAATAAATAATCTACAGTATGTAGAGTTACAGGAACTGGGCTGTAAACATTTGGATAACCATTTGACAGTAGCAAGGGAATTTTAAAAAATTCTGCTCTTCTGCTAATATTTAGTGCCATGTAAATGTTGCAGAGCCCTTTGTGTATAACACTTAATGGTTCAAATATGGCATGTTGCAATTACATTAGCAACATAACATACAAAATCAATTGCAACCATTATAACCAGTTCTTTGTTGGCCAAAAGGACAACGATTAACAAAAATTCATGAACATCAACTAGCAGTCAAATGGCATGACCAAAAATCCCTGATCTCAAGCCACATTGACAATGAACAACACCAATTTGATTGGGATGGAACGAAAATCATCAGCCACGCCAACACTCACCACACATGTGAATTTATTGAAGCCTGGTATTCTACAAAAGGGGAAATTAATAAGCATATTAATTTAGATCCAGCATATGAACATGTAAGAAACTGGATCACTCAAATAACCAATCAACAATGGGATTGACCAGCACATCATCAGTTAATTACTACCAGTCGTGCGGCCAATTGCCACATCAGCACACAAGACATATATAAGCTAAAGAGGAATAGAAAAAGACCAAAGTCTACCAAACGTTCGCTGCTGATGTTACCTAGCCTGGTAATGAAACGTTCGTAAGCTAAATGAAAACTCAGAGAGCAAACTATTGCCCAAATACATTTGTGTTACTGGGTACTTTATTTTTGAGGATTCTTTGAATTTTAATACTTCTAGATCCTATTTAATTACTCCTTTCTTGCTGGATAATTTTGCAAATCTTTCATGTGCACAATGAAATTTTTTTTCTTTTTTTGTTTTCATTTTTTTCAAGAAAGTCCTGATCAGCACATGATGCAAGTATCCACATTCTGGGACAGGAAGTTTGAAGAAAGCTTCCAGGTATTTTTTGCCTAGGAAAAAACAGCCATTTCTTTAAACAAACACGGAGAATAAAAATTCCCTGCTATGTCACTTTTAAGTTAATTAGAAATCAGTTAGTTAGAAAGGGAGACCTTTTTTTGACTTGCAGTCTACTTTTTCTTTTTGTTGCTCTGAATCATTTTGGGGAATTTTGTAAAGAGAATGGTGAGAAGGGAGGAATGACAGAACAAAAGAAACTTAGATTTACTTTTTCTCTATTACTTTTTGTACATTAACTGCAAATTTATGACTGAGCATTTTTTTGTTTTGTGATTCCTCCCCCCCCCCAATTATTCGTCCTGCTTCTTTGTGGATTTATAAATTGTGTTTTGAGGGAGTAGAAGATGTGACATGATTGGTTAAGAAGAAAACCTGACTTGCCTTCGCTTTGTGTAATTAAGTATTATTTCAACATTAGCCACAAGAGAGCGAGCAAAAGACTTTATCTGCCTTGGATATATTGGGAACAGTGGGACTTGTCCAGTGGCTCAGGCTAAGAATATAAAGAGGGAAGTTACAAGAGAATATCTATTTGTACCTGCACAAGCCTGAAAAGTAACACTTTCATGGAGCAACAGGCTAGCACCATGGCAACCTGCAATATGCATGCTTTGTTTATATTCTTGCACAAGGAAGACTCAAATTTGCAAACTGATTGGATTGCTGGAAGAGAAAGTAGAGAATCTAGAGCAGTGGTTCTCAACCTTTTTAATGTGAAAATGAGAATTTTTTGGAAAAGGCAGCAGTCTGAAGAAGAAGAATAACTTTATTACGGTCATAGACCAGCAATAGACATCACTTTTTACAATATACTAAAAAAATAGTACTGACATTAATAACATCCCTGTTAAGAAAATACATGTTCTCAAAATGTTAGGGTCACTCCCTAGTTTACGTGAATGGAAAGCCGATAAGTGTGTGAGTAAATATAATGTTCCAAAAATTATTAGAGATATCTCCAAAAAATTAGCACAAGTTGACGGCTATAAATCTGTAACCAATTTTTTTTCTTGTGGACATTGCAGCAACACAGTATTTTGCCACTGCATGCGTGATAGAAGGGTTTGAATCCTGGAGGAGAAAGCCTACATAAAAATTGTCTGCCCTCCCTGGCAATCTCTCTAATAAGGGAGAATATATGCTGTCCTATAAACTCAGTATAACTCACAGTACAATAAAACATGTGAGATGTCTTTGACTTCTCCTTTACCACATATACATACCTGTTCTGCTACTGGTGTTCTCTTATACCTGCCCTGGAGGAGTGCTGAGGGAAGAATGTTAAATCTGGCTCTGAAGAAAGCTATTCTTTGTTTTGGGAAGGTCAGATCATTCAGATATCTTGCTGATTCCCATACACCCTGTTTGATTCTATCCCTACTGTGGCAAGGCAACCTATTTAGTTCTTGTTGGAACTCCATGTCCTTCATTCTATTGGATATTACTTGCTTTGCTTGGTCAAAGCCTAGGGACATTAAGAATATGGAAGAGAGCCCATAAGAGCCCAATTTATGATCTATCGCCTGCTTCCAGGGGGAAGGGAAGTTGTCAATCAGCACTAACGGGGACAGTCCCTCTGAAAAGAAATGCATTTTAAATCTGTGAATGATCGTCATCTTCCAGGCTCTTACCTGGATTTGGGGCATGCCTGTCTCAATTCTTAATTGGGCATTTGGGGTTCCTTTGGGTGCAGCTAAGATGGCTCACAGGAATTTGGTTTGTGTGGTTTCTAACAAGTTTTTCTTTGCAAGGATTCCTGTTTGTGCCCCATATAGAATTTGCGCCAATGTTTTGGCCTCAAAAAGTTTTAAGGCAGCAGGTACTAATTGACCTCTGCCTGTGTAAAAGTAATGTTTAATTGCACTTAAGGATCTATTGGCTGCTTGCAATGTATGATCCAGGTGTGCCTTCCATGTCCCTTGTGAGTGGAAAACCACCCGAAGGTATCTAAATGTTCTAACTTGTTCCAAACTATGTCCCTCTATTTTCCAGGAGTATTGGCTGAATCTTTTAGTAAAAACTAAAATTTTTGATTTATCAAAGTTAAGGACCAACTTGTTCTCTCTGCAGTGGCCAAGTGTTGCCCTAATTGCTCTCTTCAGTCCTACAGGAGTTTGTGAAATAATGATGGCATATAGAAGAATTGGGATTTTGTGATGTGCTAGGTTGGGCGGATGCAGATCAGGGTTTTGTAAGAGATCGATCAGGGAGTTGATATATAAGTTAAAAAGGGAGGGAGACAGGATGCAACCCTGCCGTACCCCTTTTTGTATCCTTACTGAGCCGGTTAAAGTCCTTTGAGGATTACACCTCACTTTCAAGGTGGAATTGGCGTACAATTTTTGTATGAGGAAAAGGAAGCGTTTATCGATAGTAGTGCCTTTTAATTTCTCTCATAGGGTGTTCCTAGATATTGAGTCGAAGGCCTGCTTAAAATCAAGGCCACAAAAAGAGAGGAATTTTTTTTATATGTGTATTTTTGTACTAGATCGTGAAGTACCAAAATATGATCCACCGTTGATCTTCCTTCTCTAAAACCGGCTTGTTAATCTTTAATTATCCCCCCCCCCGAAATTAGCCAATCCTGAAGTTTATAGTTTAGGTGTTTGGCATACATTTTACTAATAACACTCAGAAGACTAATGGGTCTATAATTGCCTGGGTCATTTCTACTACCTTTTTTTATAGATTGGTATGATAATTGCTAATCCCCAATCTCTTGGCATATGGCCCGTTCTGTCTATAAATATAAACAGAGATGCTAAAAGTGGAGCCCACCAACTGGGATTATTTTTTATTATTTCTGGCAGGACATTGTCAGCACCAGGTGTCTTATTAGCCTTGAGGGCTCCAATCAATCAGGATATCTCATCTGGTGTAACAGGGGGCCAGTAAGGGGTTTGGTCCAAATTAATTTGGCTCTCATTAGTTACATAGTCGGGGTCTGCATATAGCTCTCTAAAATATTCTTCCCAGGCATGAATCGGTGCCTGATTAGTTGGAGGTAGGGGGGATTTCCCCAATCCTCTGGTGATGTGCCAAAAAAGGGATGTTTTTTTTTTGTCCTGACTGATGCAATTAGTCTATGCCAAGACTCCTTCAGAGCCACTCTTTTCTTTTCTTTTAGAAGAGTCTTATATTGTGCCTTCAACTGCTTTAAGCAGTGAGTGTAATCCTCAAAAGGGCATTGGGCAGCAGTCTGTATTCAAACTGAACACATGAAGGAAGAAACAACTACCAGGAAAAATGCCCCGGAGGAAGAGCGATGGCAGTGTGTTGCTCAGAGGACAAAAAACCTGAGAAGACTGTTCCTGCGGGACTGTCCCTGCCTTCCCTTGGAGCTGAACAATTCAATTTCATATCCTCCCCATGGAAGAAAACATGCAGACATCTGGAGAAGAGTCTTCATCAAATCCTCCAGTGACAGGAAGAAAAGTAGCTCAGTGTCACAAAGAAGACAAGTCTGCTGAGTTCCCACAGAAAAAAGTTTTGTGGTGATGGTTGGTGACTCAATTCTCAGAAAAATAGAATCAGCAATTTATAGACCAGAGGTCCCCAACCTTTTGGGCACCAGGGACCGGTTCCATGGACAGAGGTTTTTCCATGGACCGGAGTGTGCATGGTTTTGTGTGCTGCCTTCATCCCACAGATGGGGCTTTGCTTGTTTGTATGGACCGGTTGTTGGCATGCTGTGGCCCAGTACCAGTCCATGGTACCAGTTGGGGATCCCTGATCTATGTTGTCTCTCAGGTGCAAAGATCAAAGATGTGATGGAGAGGATTATTCAAATAATCAACCCTGATTGTTATCCCTTTCTCCTCTTTCATGTTGGGACAAATGATACAAAAAAGAGCCTAAAAAATATGAAGGGGTTATGAGCAGCTAGCAGGAAGGCAAGACATAGGAGCACAGGTAGTAATGCATAGTTAGGAGCATAGATGGTGGTGTTTTTATCTATATATCTGATGGAAGGTCAACACCCAATGAGGATTTTAGAAGTAAAGTACTGGCTGAAGGAAGAGTTCTGTCGAGAGAACTTTGCATTTTTGGACCATGGTTTATATTACCTATATACCTGAGAGAAAGACCAATTCCATAATAAAAATACAAAAAGTCACAAAGGACTTCACCATCATTCTATCCTAAGACCTGGGAGAACAACCATGTTTTTCATAGTTTGCAAAAAGTCAATAAGGACTGCTGCCAAAGTAGGAGCGATACAGATCTCTGGGGGAGTGGTGGGGAATCTCATTCCAGAAGCTAGGATCCATCACCAAGAAGAAATGCTTTCTGGGTCCTGTAAGATAACATTGTTTGATCAACAGGACTGAGGACATGTCCATTCTATCTGACCTCATCAAACAGGCAGAAATATATAAATTAAACAGTTCTTCAAGAAGATAGAACCAGTGCTACACAGGGGTTTATAAATGATAACTAGAATCATATCCAGAAGCTGCTTGGTATCAGTACAGTTTATGAAACAGTAGAGAGACATGCATGTATATTATATTATAGAATAGAGCTGGAAGGGACCTTGGAGATCTTCTAGTCCAGTCCCCCGCTTAAGCAGGAAAACCTATACCATCTCAGACAAGTGTCTGTCTAGCCTCTTCTTAAAAATCTCCAGTGATGGAGCGCCCACAATTTCTGGAGGCAAGCTGTTCCACTGGTTAATTGTCCTCACTGTCAGGAAATTTCTCCTTAATTCTAGGTTGCTTCTCTCTTTGTTCAGTTTCCAACCATTGTTTCTTGTCCTGCCCTCTGGTGCTTTGGTGAATAACGTGACCCCCTCTTCTTTGTGGCAATCCTCAAATACTGGAATACTGCTATCATGTCTTCCCTATTTCTTCTTTTCTTTAGACTAGCCAAACCCAAGTCCTGCAGTCGTCTCCAGGCCTTTGATCATCTTAGTTGCTCTTCTCCCTCAACATCTTTTTTGTGATATGGTGACCAAAATTGACTGCACTATTCCAGGTGTGGTCTTACTAGGGTGTTATTCATCATTGTCATGCTACTGCATTCTTGACCATCCATAGTTTCTGTATCGTCTTTTAAGGGCATTCCCATGTGGAACACATTCTCATAATTCAATTGTGAGATGATCAAAAGAGGAGTGATTGTGTGAAAGACTTCTACAGTTCATGTATTTTTATTGTGATTACAAAAATAATAATTCAGTAAATTTCCAAAATGCACAGGAAAATTTTATTTTGCCATTCTGCTGTATTTATTTTATGAATCACGGCAGACTGTTTTAATTTAAAAAAAAACCCAATTAATTCTTAAGTTCTATTTCATTTCTGCTATTACAAATTATTGAAATAATTTTTGTTTCTGAAATGATGGAGTTCAAAATAAAGATGTAAGAGATGTAACTAGTTTTTTCCCCTTCACTTAAACATGTAATGATGAATTTAAGGCTGAAAAAATTATTGCTATGTAATTATTGAACTGAAGGTAATAGTTTACATTTTTTACGACCAGTGGGAGATTCTAATTAGGCATGGTTTTAAAACATGTGCTAATTCAATCGTTAGGTTTTTTTTTTTTTTACAAAAATGCACTAGCCAATTAACATGAATGTGATGCAATAAGGACTTGACCACTTCTATGTATTAACAAGTCTTCCTTTATGCTGCAGGATTATTTAAAATCCATTGATTTCCATCCCAGTTCTCAAAATTTATAGTCACTAAACAATCCCAAAATCCATAAGGCAGGAGTGTCCAACATAATTTATTGACCAGATACTTTTGTCCATTGAGTTGTTACACAGAGCTTCACCACAAAAGTGAATAATTCAGTTTAAAATATAAAGGCAGTAAAACAAAACAAGTTAAATGAACTCAGTATAGTTATTATTATTATTTGATGAGGTAATTTACATAAACTTAAATACTTAATAAATCTGCAGATCAATCCATGCTCCCTTCTACTAATTTTTGTATATTTTCTTCTTAGACATAGAATCCCATACAAACACATATTGTGTCATAGTCTCTTTCTGCTTCTGCTCTCTTTGTCTCCTTCTATCCCAGCTTTGGATAGGCTAGAAAATTTCTTTCACCTTTGAAATATTTATCAGCACACTTCTCTAATAATGTGGTCAGTTAAAGTCTAGAGGATATGATAATGGATGTTTCTATCTTTCCTTCTGAGTCCATCTGTTTCTTCATGCATTACCTTTTATTTTTCATACATCCTTTTTTTCTCATCTTTCTTTTTGAAGGTCTCAATTTTATCAGCCATGAACTTTAATTTTCTGTTTCTTCTCAGCTCATTCTTTCTTTCTTTGTGTACATGCCCATGCCCATTGTAAGTTATGATGGTCGTAAAAGGGATCAGTCAAGTGATCAACCGAACTTTATGATTTTTGTAGCAGTTGTATGTGCCAACACTATGGACATTAAGTGAACAGTAGTTGTTAAGTATTCCAGTGTTTTCTATGGCATGGTTTTGTCAAAAACTGGAAGTAATCGCTGGTTTTTGGCAACCCCATCATATGGTCACATGACCATGCTATGCTGCAAACAGTTGTAAATGTAGCCAAGTTGTGGAGAACCGGAAATGTCTGTGGGGGTGGTGCAACTATATGAACTTCAAATCTGGGACATAAGTTCCCTTTTTCAGATAGGTCGCAAGTTTGAATGGTCACTAAGGGATTGCTCATAAGTTGAGAATTATTGTATATAGTTTTAATTTGACGCTCATTCATTCTCTCTGATATGATGAAACTACCTGATCATACTGTTTCATACTGATCACTCACTTTTGTATTCAATCTGCATTGATTCCATACATGTTCATTCTTAGAACACAGAATAACAGAGTTGGAGGTTTTGAGAACCTTGGAGGTCTTCTAGTCCAACCCCCTGCTTGAGCAGGAGACCCTATACCACAAGTCGGCAACCTGTAGCTACGGAGCCGCATGCAGCTCTTTGAGCCTTTCCCTGCAGCTCCCGGTCTCCTCTGCCATTTGCAAAGGGAGACAGAGAGAGGCACTTGTGCTTTTCTTCTCTCTCCCCCCCCCTCTCTCTCTGTGTGTAAAAGAGAGAGTGGCCTCACCCTGTTCCACGAGCTGACAAGTTATTGGGTGGGGCTCCTGCCTTGGCTTCATCTCTGCAGGAAACAGGAACAGCAGGAGAGAGCTAGCTAGCCCAGCTATGCTGACTCAGGAATTCTGGGAGTTGAAGTCCATGAGTCATAAAAGAGCCAAGATTGCCTACCCCTGAGCTAGCCCAATAAGAATGTGTGTCAGCTTGTTGGAGAACAGCTTGAAGCCAGCTTGCCAGGTGAGCAGAAGATCGGAGAGAGGGAGAGGGAGTGGAGAGGGAAATAGAGAGAGGGAGAGAAAGAGAGAGAGAGAGAAGGAGAGGAAAGAGAGAAAGAGAGAGAGAGAGGGAGGGAGGGAGAGGAAAGAGATAGAGGGGGGAAGCGCAAGTGCCCCCCCCTCTCTCTCTCTCACACACACACACACACTCACACACACACACACACACACACACACACACTGAGTGGGGGAAGATGACTGGCAGACCAAGGACAGAAAGAGAGAGAGGGAGAGAGAGAGAGGGACACACACACACACACACACACACACACACACACACACACACACACGTCTATAATAAAGGTAAAAAAGGATATATGCAGTGTTATCTTCATTTTAGATATCAAAAGGGTTTTGCAGCTCCCAATGTTTTGTTTTCGGTGGGAAATGGGTCAGAGTGGCTCTTTGAGTGTTTTGGGTTGCCTATCTCTGCCCTATACCATTTCAGACAAGTGGCTGTCCAGTCTCTTCTTAAAAGCCTCCAGTGATAGGGCATCTACAGGTTGTGAAGGCAAGTCATTCTACTGGTTAATTGTTCTTACCATTAAGATATTTCTCCTTAGTTCTAGGTTGCTTCTCTCCTTGATTAGTTTCTATCCACTGTATCTTGTCTTGCCTTCTAGTGCTTTGGAAAACAGGTTGACCCTCATCTTTGTGGTAGCCCCTCAAATATCATGTCACTATCCAATTCCTGCAATCGTTCTTCATAGATTTTAGCCTCCAACCCCTTACATCCAGATCTTGTTGATCTCTGCCCTAATGCAGTAATCAAAATTTCCCTCTATTAATGCAGTAGGATTGCATTGTCTTTTTTTGCCTGCTACTGCACACGATTGGCTCACATTTAAGTGATTGTCCACTAGGACTCCAAGACCACTCTCAGAGTTATTGCTATTGAGTCACGTTTCATCCAGTCAGTATCTGTACAAATGGTTTTTCTTGCCTAAGTGTAAAATCTTACTTTTAACCACATTGAATTTCATTTTGTTAGATAGGGCTCAGTGTTCAAGTTTGTTGAGATCCATCTGGATCTTAAGCCTTTCTTCTGGGGTGTTGGCTATTCTTGCTATCTTGTGTCATCTGCAAATTTGATAAGTTTCTCTTCTATTACCTCATCTAAATCATTTATGAAGATATGGAAGAGTACTCAGCCTAAAACCACACTGTCCACCTTCCTCCAAGTGAACACAGTTCCAATAGGGACTACACATTGAGTATGGTTTGTCAGCCAGTTGCAAATCCATCTGGTGATGGTGCTATCTATCCCACATTTTTCTAGCTTGCCAAGAAGTAGCTTTTGGTTTACTTTGTCAAATGCCTTGCTGAAATCTAAGTATATTATGTCCACAGCATCTCACTGATCCACTAATTTAATCACTTGGCCCAAGGATGAAATGAGATGAGTTTGGCATGATCCGTTTTTGGTTAATAACTTGGTTATAACTTTGTTTATTTCTATGTGTTTGCAGATTTGTTGCTTGATTAACTTTTCCAAGATCTTCCCAGATATTGATGTCAGCCTGATTGGTCTGTAGTTTCTTGGATCTGTTTCCCCTCCCCCTTTTTTTGAAGATGGGAACCACATATTTTTTTTTCCTGTCCTCAGGTAGTTCCCCAGTGCTCCAAGAATTTTAAAAGGTATGGGTCAATGATTCAGAGATCATGTCTGCTAGTTCCCTCAGAACTCTGGAATGTAATCCATCAGGACCCAGTGATCTCAATTCATCTGGAGTTGATAGTTTGCTAATTTGTGTTCCGAATGTGTCTTTTATGTTTCTGTTTTTGGTAAGTTGATTTTATTTTCTGTTTGAGTGAAGATAGATGTAAAGAATGAATTAATGAAAACTCTGCAAAGAATGAATTAATGAAAGCTCTGCTTTCTCTCTCCTGGTTGTTACTTCCTTGCCATGACCTGCCATTAGTGGACCAATTAGTTTTTTCACTTTTTTCTTGTTTTTTATCTATTGAAAGAAACCTTTTTAAAATTTATTTTTTGACATTTGTTTAAAGTCTTACTTTGTTCTGAGCCTTAGTTTTCCTAACTTCATCTTTGCAGGTTTGGGCTATTTGCTGGTATTATGCCTTAGTTATATGTTATACTGTCTCCCAAAGTTTCTGCAACTTCATTCCATTTTTTTGTAGTTATCCTTTTTTTTTCTTTCAGTTTGTCCAAGAGCTCTTTGTGCAACTATGTTTTCTTTGTTTTCTTGTTTTTCTTTTTCAGTGGTACCTAGCTGGCCTGGGCTTTTATTATCATATTTTTCAAAGTTTCCCAAGCTTCCTGAGTTGATTTCGTCTTTAAAATTTTCACCCATAGGTTCCTTCCCAAACTTTCTCTGAATTTGTCAAAATCAACTCTTTTAAAGTATAAGACATTGGTTTAGTTATGTTCTGTTGCTTGTTTCTATATTATATTGAATTCTAATATGACATGGCTACGCTCCACCAAAGTCCTTGCAACTTCAACCCCCTCTATCTCTCTTCTCTGAACAGCTTCTCTAGTATAGCTCTCCTTCTAGTTCCCTCCTTTACCTTCTGGGTGACAAAGTTGTTAGCTATGTTGGTCAGGAACCTGTTCGACCTACCACTTGTTGCAGAGTTGGTCTCCCAGTTGATGTCAGAATAGTTAAAATCCCCCATTACTATTGTGGTATATTTTCTACATACTTTTGTTAACTGGGTAGCAAACAGTTCATCTGTTTTTTCTACTTGGTTGGGTGTCCTGTAAGCATAGATCTATGGCAATGTCATTCTTTTTTTCCTTTTATATTGACCCATAAGCACTCTAGCAGGCTTTCATCCTTGGTTTTGTGCAGCTCTGTAGAGAGATGATTCTTACATATAATGGTCTCTTAATTCTATCTAAGAATTATTGTATCACCACTTAAGGAGGTGGTCTCTTAATTCTGTCTCTTCTGTATCTCGCATGCATTTTAAAGTAACCTATTTCTGCAGTTTTCAATCTTTCTATTTCTCCTGACATATCCAAGTCTCACTTATATAATAAAATATAAATATGCATGCTGTTACATTTTATTTCTTTTAACAAATTTTCATTTCTCATAATAGAATATATACAGTAGAACATCATCTCTAACATTTACCCATCTGTTCTCCTATCTCTTGTAAATGTTCTATCAAAACACACAAAATTATTTACTTGCTCTATTTTTTTGCCATTTACTACTATCTTGAAGATTTCCTTGGTTTTTCCTTTCAGACACAATACCTTTGGTCATAGATTGGTTTTCAGTTTATTCCCCTTGTTGTATCATATAGCATATCTAATGATCATTACAGATAATTTGTATTCTCAGAGCAACATGGCTTAATCTGAATGCAAATCTAAATGCATATTTTGGTCCTAGCATACTTCTGTCATCACTATTAGCATTTTCTGTACATTTATCTATACATATTGTCATCAAGCAAGGCAATTTAACACGTCCTTTTCTTGCTTAGTGTCAGTACTGAACTATATATTCAGCATTTTGTTTATTCTATTGCATCCATATGTTCATTACATACCACTCTTATCTAATTCAGGAGTCTTAAATATTCATGAAGAGATTCCATTAAATCACCAGAATCAGCCAAGTGTGATAGGCAGTATAGAAATTTGATAATTAATAAATAAATGATTCCAGCCTATTCACTTTTTCCCTATCAATAAATAGGCAGCAAACATTTTTAATTCATTAATTTCTTAATGCTTCTGAACAACAAAAATATTGTCTCATATCTGTTGCCCAACATAAAATCAATATACTGCATTTTACTAATTTTGTTATTGTTACCTCTTTATTTCTCATTATCATAACTTTTGAAACACTATAAAACTATATTTTCACTGTGTTCCATGTCATTTTTACCCTCATTCCTTTTGTTTATTTTCTATTCATTCTATGATATTCTAATAGTCTAATACTTTTTTATACAAGACATATACTTACTTTTTCTTCAGTGTAGTCTATTTTCAGTTTACTTTATTAAACTCCTTTTCTTTTTCCCAGTTCCTTCCCCTCATTCCCCAAGATCCACTTGATTCTTCTGCAAAATCCAGGAAGATCATTTTTTTTTAATTACATGCAAAAAGAAAAGAAAGGAAATAGTAATGGAAAAATGTACATATTCATGTGTTCTTATGTACTCAACCAGAATCTCTTAATCCAATATTTCTCAACCTTAGCAATTTTAGTGGCTTGCTCTGGAATTCTGGGAGTTGAAGTCCACTCATCTTAAAGCTTCTGTTGAGAAATACTTCCTTAACCCATGATAATTTTTTGTAAAGTGAGTGGGCAGCCATATAAATTTTCTAAATAAATAAAATAAATAAACCCATTTAAAATTTTGAAAAAGTTAAGGACAGCCATAAAATGGCAGCTATGGTCAGCATAATGAAAACACTTATAGAAGGTTAACCAATAAGTAAGGTCACCCCAGACCATTCAGTCAAGCATCCTAAAATATTATCTTCCATCCTACCTTTTATTTGGACAGTTAGAAGCAAAACAGTAGACAATTGCCATCCATCAACCATAAGAATATTTTTGAAATCTATGTTAGGTTTAGAGGCATTATTGGAAATACAAATTAAATTAAATAATTAAATTAAATTGTTGTTATTTTCTTTTGCATTTTTAGTGTCCATAGTCCTTCTTCCATAAGCCTTAATTATCTTGAGTATTAACAGTGCGTGGTGATTTCTAGTGCATATAGTTTTGTTTTGGAGAAATAAAATGAAATGTATGGATCTGAATACAGGTAGTCTTTGACTTACAACAGTTCATTTAGTGACCGCTCAAAGTTAGAATGGCACTGAAAAATGTTGACTTATGACCGTTTTTCAGTTACAACCGTTGCAGCATCCCCATGATCATGTGTTCAAAATTTGGATGCTTGGTAATTGGTTAATATTCATAACTGTCGGTGTGTCCTAAGATTATGTGATCAGCTTTTGCAACCTTCTGATCTGATAAGCAAAATAATTGGGAAGCCAGATTGACTTAATAACTGTATTACTAATTTATCAACTGCAGTGATTCACTTAACAAGAAGTGGATGTTGATGGAACCCTCTATCATCACAAATGGTGTAGGGTTTCCTGCCCGAGCAGGACGTTGGACTAGATGACCTCCAAGGTCCCTTCCAACTTTACTACTACTATTATTATTATTAATTGCGTGGATCTGTGTGTGGCTGAGCAGCCTGACTTGCAGCCTAATTCTCCATAACCAGTGGACAGGCCAGATTCACCTGGCATTACTGGGCCACACTTACCCACTGACAATAGGGAACACATCATATTGATGCCACAGACCAATGCTAATGTATACCTGACAGCAGTCAAATGTCCCAGTAAATGGTGAGAAGAGCCCAGCAACCTCACCGAGGTTGGAGAAACTCTTAGTAGAAAGAGGGCCAGTCTTCACCTGTAGTGGCAGATGTTCACAACCACCCAACAGACTTAACCTATAGCAGTGATGGCGAACCTTTTAGAGACCGAGTGCCCAAACTGCAACTCAAAACCACTTATGCATCGTTGGGTGCCGGGTGGGTGTGGCCCATTGGCTGGGTGTGGCCCATTGGCTGGGCATGCCCATTTGGTGGGCGTGGCTGTGGTGGTAATGGCAGACTGGGTGGGACTAAAAAGTGCAATCAATCAGTTCCAACTTTGCAAGATTTTTTTTCCCACGAGAAGTTGAAATTGACTGATTGAACCTTTTTTTTTTTTTTTTGCACACGGTGGCAGAAGCCTAAAGCAAAAAGGTTTTATAAAACCCAGCTGAAGGCCCAGGACTGGGGCGACAGCACGTGTGCCCACAGAGAGGGCCCTGAGTACCGCCTCTGGCACCCGTGCCATAGGTTCCCCACCACTGACCTATAGGAAGTATTGTTGCTAGTTCTCATCCAAAATTTCATAATGTTGTTTGGTTAACATGAAAAGGGGAAGATGTTATGGGTGTTATGTTTACCTTATATGCAGCTCTTATCATTCATCTCTATTGTATTTGTTTCCTGTGTCACATTACTACTCTATGATTCATCTCTATTGTTCCTGTGATGCATTTCCTGTTCCTGTTGTATTCGCGCTCTCTAAAAAAGATGGCTTCTGCACAGTGATGGCTTGTATTGTATTTACTTACTCCACATGAAGCCTGGTAAGAAAGGTTGTAAAATGGGGCAAAACTCACTTTACAAGTATTCCATTTAACAACATCAACAACAACATCTCTATCGCCAGTAAGAATTTGACTTTTGCTCAGTTACCTCAATGGCATGCTTTGGTGTGCGTTAGAAATATGTAGCATTTTTAATTCATATCAGCAAACGTAATTTATGTAAAACTCATGACTACATATTACATTTGACCAAAGTGCTCAGAAGAGTATTTAATAAAGGAGATTCGTGTGAGCAAAGTCTTTTCTGAAGTATTGAGGCAGCTGTATCTGGCAAAGGATTGGACAGCTCTTTGAAAGTTTTTTGAGGACATCTCCATAAATATGTGACTTTTTGTCTTTTTCACTGTACATAACAAATGATTTTAGATGCGAGTGATTAGATAGCAGAAAAATACAATTAATCTGATATATGTCTACATTATCTGCAGCTTTGCATATTGAAATTTTCCTTCTAAAAGAGCAGCGATTTCATATTTCATATTAAATGCAATTTCACTTATATAATTGCTGAATCTAGGCTTTCAGCCAGTATGGTTTTAAAAAGAATTTTGGTATACCTTCACTAATACATAGTTACTTAGCTATTAATTATTTGGAATTATAAAGTCCATTAGAAATATGTGTATGAGGCTTAAGCAATTTATTGCAGTCAAGTTTCTGGCTAGGAGCTGATTTCTGTCTCTAAACTAAAATGACAATAGAAATCCTTGCAGCAGTATGCATCATTTTCTTCAAGCAATTTTCTGCATATTTGTTGGAAATACCTGTATCCTTATTTTATGAGGAATGGATATATTCCAAAATGATTGACCCATTGTTCTCTTCAAAATAGCATCTGTGTGAAGAAAGTAATCTTTTCAGAGTTAATAACAGCAGTTATCAGTATGATTTTAAATGTTAAGTTGTAATGTTCACACATATTTAGCTGAACATTGATTGCTAAATGATTGCTTAAATATGTGTAGAGTGCTTCCAGACTATTTCACGATAGCCTTCAGTTCTGGATGCTTTCCAAAGTCTAGGAATATCAGAATTGTAGTTATTTCTACAATTCTTTAGGCCACCTCATAAATATTTAATAATAATAATAATAATAATAATAATAATAATAATAATAATAATAATAATAATAATAATAATGATGTTGGAAGGGACCTTGGAGGTCATCTAGTCCAACCCTCTGCTCAGGCAGGAAACCCTATACCATTTCAGACAAATGGCTGAATTTGAAATTTGAAATATTAGTTATTGTACCAAAGTTCAGAATAGTGCAAAGGAAAATAATTCAAATTATAAGGAGATTGGGTTGATAGTTGTGGGATCACCTCTCCTATTGTTCCTGCTCTCAGATCTAGTTGAGAAAGCACAGTCTGGGTCTCTTCTATCAAACAGTCTCATCTTTTTGAAACCCAGAATTATTGCTTCTCAGTGGTAGTATCTGCTCTGTGGAACAAGCATCTACCAAGAGATCAGGATGGCCTTGACCCTGTTAGACTTCAGCAAGATGCTGAAGACCTGACTTCAGGTATTTAGGTCAGGAGATTAGGTGAACTCTGCTGCTGTTGATTTGTTTCTCTTATGAATGAGGTTTTCATTTTATCCTTGGGATCCAGGGATTATATGGTTTTTGTGTTTTAATCTCAGTATGCTGCCCAGAGTCACCTTGGGTTAGGATGGCCATATAAATCAATAAATAATAAATTATACAGGTGAAGCCGACTAAAATTAATAGCACTTACATTAACAGTATGTTACTTTGTACTCAGATTAGTTTTTGTTGATCCTGATCAAGTGCTTGTAGATGGATTGTCCCAAAGGTGCTTTTTCAGGAGGCAAATGGACTTCCTTGTTTTTCTTTGAAGATGTTTCGCTTCTCATCCAAGAAGCTTCTTCAGCTCTGACTGGATGAATAAAGATTCTTGGATAAGAAGCAAAACATCTTCAAAGAAAAACAAGAAAGTCCAGTTGCCTCCTGAAAAGCACCTTTGGGACAACCATGACCTGGATGACCGAGAATCTCCATAGATTTGTAGATGGATTGATATTTGACATTGAAATTTCATTTCTGTGAGAAGTTTTCCAGTCATACATTTAATATTTTTACAAGATAATTTGTGTAATTAGAATAGTTGATAATGATATAAAATGAGAAGGCATATTGAAAGGTTTGGAAGCTATTGAAATATAACTGCTGAATTAAAATCTCAGCTATTTTAGTTTTTTTTTTTCTTCTGGTTTTTGGAGTAGCTGTTTATTCTTTCAATTTTTCATTAGAAAAGATGTGTTTCCTGCAATTAGTGTATCCATATGGTAATTGTATCTTTCCTTTGTGTCTTTTGCTGCGCACCATGTGCAGGAAGTTGAGGTTTGTATATATATTTTTTATGCATTTCTGTCTTTCCCCATTCATGTATTTGCACTCTTTTTCCCATTCTAAGCATGTGCTTTCTTTTTCTGCTGCAGGATGATTATTTTCGTACATGGAGTCCGCTTACATCCTTTGATCAAGGTAAGAAATGATCTTTATCATAAAGGGTGATTTTAATGTTCTTTATATTTATAATAACGGACAGAAAAGTGAAAGCTGCTGTTTAAGTTATCTTTCTAGGTATTCACCTTGAACCTACTTTTTACAAAGTGAATTTAAAGCAAGTCTACGTGCATTGCCTTAAGTGTCTTACACTTAATGCAGTAATTAACAAAAAGGCGTAGAAAGTGATAGCATGTTAAATTAGATTAATTTTTCTTCTCAGAAGAATTATTCCTCAATAGATTAATTATATATTTTTTATATTAAATGGCAAATACCCCATATTTAATTTTACTGATAACTGTTATCATTGAAGCTGTCACAGTACTGTAAATGGTTTTTAAGATATAAGATGAAAGCATTTCATCATTCAATTTGTATCACAGTAAAACTTGCTATTTCCCTCCTCCCTCAGGAAGACTTCAGTATCACATGAAATTGTGTAGCCAGTGTTGGATGATTCTTTATACTTCCCGTAACAGTTGTATAAAATTGTGTGTAAGGAGATGGATGAGATTATTTTTAAAATGTGATTTATACAACACTCATTTTTATTTCATTTTCAAATGTGATCCAGATCTTTATTTTATTGTTATCCCCTGAACTGATATCAGAAAGAACAGTTAATAATGGGTTCTTCATATATGGTTAAGGATATTAGTGGCATGCAGTATATAAGTGTGATTTATTAATTGTAACTGTAATTCAGAGGGATAGAGGTTCATTACATCCCAGACCCTGATCAACCTTATTTTTCAACTGCTATTTCACATGAACAGACAAACAGATACAGTTTGGCAATTCATTTCTCTAAACTTCTATTAATATTAAATTGAAGAGTACTATTACAAACCAGCTTATTCCTTATGTCCACAGTATCTACAGATGCCTTCTGTGATTTTTCCCCTCTGTTATTTTTTATTACTACTGTCATATAACATTTCCAATTTATATGGCCTAGGGCAGTGATGGCAAACCTTTTAGAGACCGAATGCCCAAAAACTGGCCCTGCCCCTGCTCCACCTCCCTGCTCCGGCCCTGCTCCGCCTCCCATCCCCCACCCCGCCTGCCCACAGGACCACTCACTGCTTCCAGGGCCCGCCGCAGATCACCCAGGCAGCCCAGCAGTGCTATGACGGCCACACCCTCTGCCCACATCCTGCAGCATCAACTGCATGATGGGGTATGAGGGCAGAGTCTTGTCTACGCTGCCTGGCTACCATGTCCTTGGCTGTGCTGCTCCATGTGGGCCACACTCGAGGGCGACTCTCCTTCAGGGGGGCTGCTGGAGAGGAGGGGGTCATGGGAGGAGGCAAGGCTGGGGCAATGGCACATGTGCCTACGGAGAGGGCTCCGAGTGCCGCCTCTGGCACCCCGCACCCCTGCCATAGGTTCGCCACCACTAGCCTAGGGTGTGGTCCCCAAAAAATCTGGGGGTCTCCAGATTCATGGAGGCTGTTCACCTCCTCCCAGTAATAAACCATTCAAACAAAACAGATTTGGAAATCCAAAAGAGAAGAGATGCAAAGTATAAGTGGAACTATGAAACTAACAAAATTGACAGTAAATGATGGTTGTACTGTTTCTTAAATTTGGTCCTTTACTAAGTGGTTATAGACGAAAGCATAACTATCTTAGTCCTAAAAGTAACTGGATATGAAATATACATTTGAATTCTGATTCTGGTTTTTAATTTTGTTAGATAAATAGCAAAAAATAAAACTGTTTACATTCGGTAACCAATTAAACCAGATTTCACTGGGAAATATTTAACTTTTCAAAGGCAGCTATTATGAATTGAAATACCAATAATTAATATTACAAAAATGTATAATAACTTTCTTTGATGCTAAATGTCACATTATTATAATAAAATGCTATTGAATTTATTTAGTTAAAAATCTCATTAAAAACAGTAGTGGATATACCGTATATGCCGGCGTACAAGGTGACCCGGCGTATAAGATGACCCCCATCTTTGTCGCCGAGTCGCATTCCTAGAACGTCGTCTTATACGCCGGAAACTACCAGTATTTCCGGCGTATAAGACGACTCGGCGTAAAAGACGACCCCAGTCTTTGGTGCCGATTTTAATGCTTGCGGAAGTCGCCTTATACGCTGGCATATACGGTAGTATCTTTCTTTATATTACAGTGTTTTATGATGAATGAACTCATAACCCTGTCAGTTAAAAATGCTACTTATCATGCTTACTCACAATCAGCCTACATTGTATATAGCTTTTAACAAACACATTGTACAGATTTTTCTGGATGATGAAGATAGAAATCTGGATCACGTCTGGATAGTGTATTTTTAGAAAAGAACATCCACCATTGTATGTTTTGATCCTATAGTTTTAAATGCATTCTGAAATTTGCATAGTACTTACTAGACAATTACATTGCATTCTATTATCAGTATTCCATCTTAATAGCCAGACTTAATGCAGTCTCCAGGCTTCAGCATTTTTCCATTTTCCTTTATTTGACACCTAGTTTGATGAAGAGCTTAAGTGAATTTAAAAACCGGCAAACAGTTCTCTTTTGTTTTGATTTTCTTTTTTATCGGCATAGTAAAATAAATTGTCTAATAGGAATTTTGGAATTTTTCTGATTAGAAATAAAACAGCCCTTGGTTTTTCAACTTCTTTAATACTTAAACTGCAGCACATGCATTTATTGCGGACCCATAGATATAGCATACACTTAAATTTTTAAGATGAATTCCAATAAGACAGTCATAATGATTTGGGTATTTTTACTACCATTCCTCCTTATTGTATTTACTGATTTCTCTCTAGAAAGCTCCTGCAATAAATAGAAAATAAAGTCCTCTATTGGGTTTTAACAATTTAACTCTAAATTGTTAGATAAAAATTCAGGGTAGAATTTCTACAGGTATTTTAAGTTTATATGATTTGATACTACACTTTAAAGGACAGTTATTTCAAAATTCATACATCTAAATTACGCTTAACAAATTTGTGTAATATTAACTTAGAGACTATTTATTAGAACAAGTTGAAAGACATTAGATGGATTATATAGAAAATGGATAGAACATTTATTATTTGTTAATATTTATTTGTCTTGTTTGCTGCTCTGTCTGTCTCTGTTCATCAGACTGGTGGCTTGGTTTTTGGGCTGACCTGGTCAACTTGTGTTTGTTAAAAATACACAACTTTCCATTACTATAGAAAGGTTTCTAATAAGAAAGCAAATAGTACTAGGACTTAACTCTTAAATAACTGAATACTTAAACTCTTAAAAAAACCCTAAATACTTAAATAACTTAACACTTAAATATGAGCAGAAGTGTGTTGCAGCTGCCCAAAAAGATGTTGAGACTTTAAGAAGAGTTGAGAGAAGAACCACAAAGGTGAATGGGGGACTGGAGGCTAAAACATACAAAGAACAGTTGCGTGAATTGGGGATGTCTAATTTAATGAAAAAGAAGAAGTAGGGATAATATGAAAGCAGTGTTCCAATATCTAAGAGGCTGCAACAAAGAAGAGGTGAACCTATTTTCCAATCTACCTGAAGGCAGGACAAAGCATGGATAAAAACTAATCAAGGAAAGAAACAACCTAGAACTACAGAGAAATGTCCTTAATCAGTGGAATGATTTGCCTTCAGAAGTTGTGGGTGCTCCAACACTGGAGGTTTTTAAAAAGAGATTGGACAACTATTTGCCTGAAATGATATAGAGTTTCCTGCATGAACAGGAGTTGAAATAGAAGACCTCCAAGTTGCCTTTCAACTCTGTTACTCTGTTAACTCCATGGGCTGTTAATGAAGAGTACTTTTGGTGTAGGATTCAACATGAGTTATTCAGCTGTGAATGTGAGAAACAGAGAAGAGATCCCACAGATTGATCCTGAAACACAAGTCATAATCATGCAAGTTCAGTGCTAGTTGAAAGCAAACATGACTGGCTCCAGTATGATTTTAAAATGGTCAAGGTTTATTGCAGTATTTGCTCTCAGCCAATGTCCCAAATGTGCTTTTTCAAAAGGCAATTGGACTTTGTTTTTTCCTAAAAAAAGAAAAGTTCATTGGATTTCTCCAATTTCTATCTTGGCAAAAGCAGAGGGATATGTACAGAAATTTGCTACTTGCCACACATTGTAATATTACTTTGTTTCACTGATTAGGCTCCCTAAACTCAGATTCAAAGTAAACTAACATACAGGAAATCTTATTTTAGCTTCTACCAAGAAAAGTTCAAAGTAATAGAAGAACAACTTTGAATCATTCTGGACAAAGACTCATGGAACAATTAGAAAGTCCAAGTCTTCTTAGGAACAAATGGTTCCTCGATCCATTATTCTGAATACAAGCCCTACCAATTTGAATCTCCTAAGGAGATCCTCTCTCATCCCATAGAAAACCCCACCTGTGACATTGTTGATAAAACTGAAGTCTTCTGTAAGACTTCCATAAGACAGTAGAGTGGCGTATACAATGCACATTTTTACAGAACTGCTTGTGGAGTAGAGACTTTTTATGCTAATGGCAACTGCCAAGGAACAGAATGTAAAATGTTCAGCTCTTAAAGTAATGGCTGATCTTTGAAATTGTGAAAAAAAAAACAATCTTTGACAGTTATTGCCACAATTAATTAAATTGATAAAATAGCCCTGATCATTTCCATAATATTTTTCTAAACCCATCCCGTTCCAACCTCCTAGAACAGTGATGGTGAAACTTTTAGAGACCGAGTGCCCAAATTGCAACCCAAAACCCACTTATGTATCGTCGGGTGCCGGGTGTGCGTGGCCCATTGGCTGGGTGTGGCCCATTGGGTGGGCGTGGCTGCAGTGGTAACAGCAGACTGGATGGGACTAAAAAGTTCAATCAATCAATTCCAACTTTACAAGATCTTTTTTTTTCCCGCAAAAAGTTGAAATTGACTGAACCTTTTTTTTTTTTGTTTTGTACATGGCGGTGGAGGCCTAAAGCAAAAAGGGTTTATAAAACCCAGCTGAAGGCCTAAGACTGGGGTGACGGCGCGTGTGCCCACAGAAAGGGTGGCACGCGTGCCATAGGTTCGCCACCACTGTCCTAGAAGTTAACAAGTATACAGCTACATGATAAGGTTGGATAGACTGCGGGGCACAGGCAGGCTGGACTGTGCTCAGTTTGAAGCCCACATGCATCGAGATGAATAACTGAACTGAGCTTGATTTACACATTTGCTCTATATTTATAGAAGTAACCACAACATAAATTCTGAGATTTCACTTTAATTTGATTTTAATGTAGTGTTTTAATTAATTCGTAATCAGATGTTAATGTTGTGTATAATGAATATTATGAATGCAATCAACTCTACATATATAACTGATATGTGTGTGTATTCAAATATGCAAGTTTATCTTTATGTATAACTAAATAGGCCAATACTATTGTGAAGCCAGATAAATGTTAGTTTGTGCTGATTAACAAAAAGTAACAAAAACTCCACATTTGACTGATAATAATTGAAGTGGATTTTTTTTTCTTGTAATGTAGACACATACAGAGTACACTGCTTGTTGTTGTTTAAAATTCTACATAACACTACTATGCAATTTAGGAAAATGTCCTTAGATTTAACAAATTACATGTATTATAATTTTGAAGTAAGAACAATTTTAAAATGTAATTGTAAATGTATATAACAAAAACCAAATTAAACTATATTTCTCCAGTCTGGACTGTTTCAAAACCGCCGTATTGCATGTCAATTTTCTAGCATTCAAGGATGAAAGTTACGGCTGTTCGTTTAGCAACCTTTCAAAACTTTTTTCACATTGAAAAAAATAAGTTCTCACGGTCACATGATCAGATCTTGGGGACTTGGCAACTAGCATGTATTTACGATGGTTGCAGCATTCTGGGATCACATTTGATTACCATTTGTGGCCTTCCCAGCCAGCTTCCAGCAAGCCAGGTCAATGGGGGAAGCTGAATTTACGTACTTAACAACTACATGATCTATTTAATGACCACAGTGATTTACTTAATGACTATCACAAAAAGGGTTGTAAACTTGGGTACAACTACTTAAGACTACTTTCTTTAGCTACAAAGGTTCCAGTCTCAATTGCAGTCGTAAGATGAGGACTATTTTAGTGATACAGATTTTAAAGCTGCAAATATAGGTAGAGAGGTAGAGGCTGTAAAATGATTTATAACTCAAGTCTTTACAACTTGGTAAGATCTAGTCAAATTATTACACCAACCTTATATTGTATTACTGGAAATTATAAGAAAACATTAATCTTGCCAATTTTTATTCTTTCCAATTATGAGCACCATAAAATTATAACATGCATTTTGTTAGAAAGAGTACTATTGAATATTTTTATAGGAATAGCTACTTCATGGAAAAGATTTAATATGATTATGGGTATTAAAATGTACACCTGCATAAAACTTCCCATGAATACTAAATAGTTTGTATATAACTTTGTATATATAATTAATTGTTTAAACTCTGAGCTTCATAATATTTATCCAGATAAGCTACAATGCTATTTGTAAATCTTTAGATAGAAGCTTAACTTCTGAAAGCACATGAATATATAAGCTATAGTTATACATTTTCTTTCAAAACAACTACCGCCATACTGCATGGTGGCACAGTGATTAGAAGGCAGTATTGCAAGCTAACACTGCACACAGCCAGGAGTTCAATCCTGACCAGCTCCAATTTGACTCAGCTTTCCATCTTTCTGAGGTCAGTAAATTAAGGACCAGGATTGTTGGGGTCAATATGCTGACATTTGTAAACCGGCCAGAGAGTGCTGTAAAGTTCTATGGAATGGTATATAAGTGCTATTAAATAGATATTTTTTGATCTGTGAAGTAGCTTATTACAGAAAATTTTAAGTTGGATATAAAAAGCTACATTGTGAGTTATTTCTTTTCTCTTTAATTTTGAACAAATGAAACAATTTCGATATAATATTTAAAATGGTTCAGAATTTGCTCTGATGCTAAACTGTAATAATGTACAACATGGGATAACACTTTTTTTGGGGGGTGAGGGGGAGGTAGGATTGTATTCTGTTGGCATTCTGTTGTTTATTTTACTTGTATATAAAGTATGTTTAATGTCTTGCCCAACATAAGTAGACCTAATGATACATTTGCATTTTGGATACTATGTATGTGAATGTTGCTATTTACAGTTATCGGACACTGGGTCCTTAGGCTATATTAAATATTATATACAATATACTAATATCTACCAGATTCAGAAACCATAAAAGTATTCCCAATGAGGAACATTTTTGTCCATTCTATAAGTTGACCCTAATAATTTTAAAACCTTTAATATTTTTGTTAATGCTTGTATTTTCCTTGGTAGAACTCTGGATGAAAAATGATTTATGACAATAATAATTTCATAAAATTTAAACAGAAAGTAGTGTAGTAGCAGCTGTACACTCTGGGTGGTTAATTTATTAAACTGCCAGGAGTGATTGGAGCTATTATATCAGTATCATTTGCACTTTATGTTAACTGTAGAATGCTATCAATATGAATATAAGTACCGTATTTTCCGGTGTATAAGACGACTTTCTAAACTCTGAAAATCTTCTCAGAAGTCAGGGATCGTCTTATACGCAGGAATATACGGGTAGCTGTTCTCTGAATTTAAAACCAATCTGCCCCCTAGTGGCCAGCCCTATTTTTTTTACAGAAATAAGCACTAACAGGACAAAGCTTTCTAGCAGCAAAGGAGCTCCTATTGTGCTCATCTATAAACAGAAATTCAATATTGTACTGTATTTTCTGACGTATAAGATGACTTTCTAAACTCTGAAAATTCTCAAAAGTTGGGGGTCGTCTTATACGCCTAGTCGCCTTATATGCCGGAATATACGGTACATGTATTCTTTGTTTTATGTTCCCACTTTAGTGCTGTTTTAGAAATGCCTCACTTAATTTTATTATTTATTAATTCAAATATCTAGCCATTCTTCTCACTATGGTGATTCAAGAAAACTAACAGCATTTAAAATTTGAATGCAAACAATATAAACAATCAATACATATAACAGCAATCATTGATATCTGGTATCTATCCAAAAACAAACCTTGAGGTCACTGTTGCATATGCAACCTATGAAATTCATTATCACAAGACATAGCGATGACTACTAATTTGGATGGCTTTAAAAGCAGATTGGATAAATTTCATGAACTATTCTATCATGATTCTTAATGAATAAATGTTATTCTGGATTGTAGGTGATATTCTTTCAAATACCAATTGCAAGAAAACAACGGGGAGAGGGAAACAGGATGTCTGTAATGCTAATGAGCATCTCAGAGTCATCTATTGGCCCTATGGCAGGCATGTCAAACTGCCGGCCCACGGGCTGGATGTGTCACGCTGAAACTTCACCCAACCCATTGCCAGCAATGGGGAAAATGTCACGATACATCGCATGATGTCATGTGATGTCCTTAATCAGTTTGACATGCCTGCTATGGAATAGCTACCATGCCACTGGATGTCAAATGAAATACAGAAAGTGTTTCTGTTTTTACAGCTACCTTTTAAAGTCTTATTAGTGAGTACATAAACTATCATTAAATCATTTACCTCTTTGAAGAAAAGATGCACCAAGGCTTTTCAAAAAACTAATCAAAAGATGGTTTGTAAACTAAGGAGTCATCTTGTCAGAAGTTTAGATTTTATTCTTAATTAGACTTTTAGTCTATATCATTCTGCACCTCTTTAATACCCTCCATACATTTTCACCCGGCTTGGCTTAATGGAGTCAGAATACAAAACTGAAAAGGATATTGGGAAATAAATACAAGCTGTTCTCTACAACCATGTAAAGTTGGAATATTTATTTTGCAAGTTACTTACCCGGTCTTTTGAATCCCAGGCAAACAGGAAAAGTATTTGTATTCAGGAGACCTCATGAAATGCAAAACATTTGAAAGAAGCTCTTTGCAATGGTTATACTGCAATTTGCATAAAAAGCAATACATTTTCAAATCATTAAATCACCTGCACTGACTGCTTTGGAAACTACTCCTGGTTGTCTATATATCATTGTGCATGCCCAAGTTTTACTCTTGTTTCCTGAATACAGACTCCAATAAATACAAATATTTCTGAATATATTTAAAGAATATAGTAAATTACTAACCTTGCATTTTAATGAGTATCTAAGAGCTTGCTTACATAGCCTTGTGTTCGTTGAGTTCATGTTCTTTCCTCCTTCATTTTTTGAATTTGTGCTAGGTACAACTTAATACTGTTAAATAGTTTTATGGGATAGTCCTACTTGGAATATATTACAATAATTTAATTTTTGTTATACTGAAGCCAAAATCACGTTAAGCAGTTTTGTAACAACACTTTTCTTTCAGTTTGCAATATTTGTCTTTTGGTTTAGCTTAACACACTCCATGTAGTTATCTCAGAGTAAGATCGAAAAGCATAGAAGTTTGTCCAATTCGGTTCATCACCCTAACAACAAGGATGATCAGAGCACTAAAAATTAAGCCTATGAAGAGAAAGAACTGGTTATGTTTAACCTTGAGAAGATTAAATGGGAAGACACAACATGATTGATTACATGAATGACAGTTTAATTTGTTTATATCTAATTTGTATATTATATTTTACTTGTCTTTCAAAAGATAAAGGTTGTAGGTTATACTTATCTTTCCTGATTTTGTGATAGGTATAGTTATCTTCCCTGATTTTATTTTCAAACATCAGCCCTTTGGGAAATGTTAACCCAAAACATAGCATTATTGTATGATAGTATCAAACTTCAGGTTTAGAATTAAATTTGTACCTTCTCAAGTAGATTGAAATCTGAACCTCCTCAGTCCAAGTTGATTGAATCTTTATCCTTTAACACAGACATGTCAAACACAAGGCCCGGGGGCCGGATGCGGCCCGCAAAGTGGTTTCATGTGCCCTGCAAAGCCATCCTGGAAACAGTGAGGGAATGGCCCCCACTTCCTTAGCCCTGGCCCAGGCCGGCCAGGAGCCAATGAACAATTTTGTGGTGGCCATCTATGCTGAAACGCATTCAGTCTTAGCTCTACAAAGCCATCTGGAAACAGCAAGGAACCAGCCTCTGCTGTGTCTGCCCCGCCCCCTGGATGCATGCTGGGGAGGTGTCATCTTTTGTGAGGAATGAAGAAATAGACTATGCCTTGGCATTTGTCCCAGTCCCACCCCCTCCTGCCAGAGACCCTCAGATCTGTCCCACTCCTGCCCAGGCCCCCATAGGCACCCTTGACGCGAACGATGTAAAGCTGGTCATGCCCACCCAGTAGGCCACACCCACTCCATCCACACTCACCCTGGCAGCACCCCCCCGCCCCCCGAGGGCAACCACAATGCTGATGCGACCCTCAATGAAATTGAGTCTGACACCCCTGCTTTAACAGATAAACCAGGGTTTGGATGCAGTATATATAAGGCAGCTTTTCTATAAATAAATAGTCCTTCCCATATTTTACTATTCTCTGTGTGTCCTACATAGACTTTTGAATTTTAACTAGACGGCTGATGATTTACAGCACTTTAAAGCAGGTTTATTAGATTGTCTCATTCCTAAGTCAATTATGATTTGGTAAGATAGGTTGTATAACAATGTTTTTATATATAATTAGGCAGACTTACATTTGGGTATGAAACATAGGATTTCCGACTACATAAATGATGTCGTAGGCATCCACTAGTGATGGCTGTGGCTCTGGCAGGCGTGGTGAAGCGACATGTATAATGATGCCAGTTGTGTCTTTGGAGGTTTTTTTGCATAAAAATGTTATAATTAAAAAATTTGATTAATTTGCATCATAACACATGCAACATCAGTGTAAAAGTAGTCCTCGACTTACTAATGATTCATTTAGTGACTGTTCAATGTTACAATGGCACTGAAAAATGGGATTTATGACTGTTTTTCAGACTTGTGACCATTGCAGCATCCAATGGTCATGTGATCTCAATTGGATGCTTCGCAACTGAGTCAGTTTTATGACAGTTGCAGTGTCTTGGGTTATGTAATCACCATTTGCAGCCTTCTGACAAGCAAAGCCAATGGGAAGGCCAGATCGACTTAACAACTGTGTTACTAACTTAACAACTGCAGTGATTCATTTAACAACGCTGGCAAGAAAGATCATAAAATGGGGTAAAATTCACTTAACAAATGTTAGCAACTTAGCAACAGAAATGTTAGGCTCAATTGTGGTCATAAGTCAAGGACTGTTGTTGTTGTTAATTGCGAAGTCGTGTCCGACCCATCGTGACCCCATGGACAACGTTCCTCCAGGCCTTCTTGTCCTCTACCATCTTCTGGAGTCCATTTAAGTTCACGCCTACTGCTTCAGGGACTCCATCCAGCCATCTCGTTCTCTGTTGTCAAGGACTACGTGTATACTTATTATGACTTTCATCAGACTTTCAACCAACACTGGCAATAATTTTGTATGGCGTTTATTTGCCGTCCACTCATATTTTTTTTATCATTTGTAATTTTTTGGAATCACGTTTCACTAAGAAAGCAAGAACTTTAGCTTGCTGAAAATGAATTAAGGTAGAGCATTGATTTAAGTGATCTTGATCAATAGAGTTCAATTTTTGTCTAATGGTGTATGCTTTTCTGCATGCATTAAATTACATTCCCATTAGCCATTAATGTCTGAAGAAAGCGCTTAGTGATAAGGCCTTATCTCTATCAGTCTTCAAACTAGTTTTATAAATAATGCTCCGTGGGTCAAGAGGCATTCTTGCAAAATAAAAAAAAAAAAGGTAGATGGCTGCAAGCCAGGTCTTTATTTTAATACATAATCAATAAGCTAGCAGATATCCTGGGGATTTAAGAAGTGGCTTTGGAAACTGAGCAGGTTTTTTTTTAAAAAAAATATTGGATATAGTTGTTTCTTTTGTGTAATCTCTGTGTATACTTTTGGGAATGATATATAATGCAATTTCATTGAATACTAGCCATTTGTCTTCTATGTAATTAGTATTTTGTTTTGCTTTGGAGGAAAAATGGGATTTGGCATGTGGATTTCAGACATACAGTAGTGGCCAAAATTGTGGAAACCTTTTGGGAAAAGTGTATTTTTGAGGTTTGATGGCTAATAACACCACTTTCTTTTTGGAGTAGTACCATAAAATTATATATCAATGGAAAGATAATTTAATCAAGAATGTGAGGCAACATCGTTTGTTCAACTATCTGTACTGTATTCTATGAAAAGTTATAGCCAAATAACCAGAAAAAGGAAGCACAACTTGCTTAGGTTGATATCAGTTAGCTTTCCTTCATCTGATTGTAGCCAATGAATATGAGTGTTTAGAGAGCCAATCAGATGTCATTTTGTTTTGCCAATGAGCCAATCAGATCACAGTAGGATTCAGTTATTGGTGTCATGTATTGAAGCTGAAAGGAGCACATTTGTCAGTGTGCTAAGTGATTGCTATCAAGTTGGTTGGGGTTTTTTGTGTTCTTTCATTTAGTGAGCTTGTAAAATGTAATAAAATTAAAGTAATGGTGCACAGAGTTGACTGGTCGCCCAGAAAGCGATGTAAAATAGTATTATTAAGTGAACAAGGCTACAGTTATAAAGAAATTAGAAGAAAAATTGGTGGAAACTTAACCAAAGGTGGCATTTCTACTGTACACTTTTCCCAAAAGGTTTCCACAATTTTGGCCACTACTGTACACCTCTGCTACAAAGTCTGTTTCTTGCCCAAGTTACTTTTGAGTTTGCTTTCTGTGAAAGAAGAATTTGATTCAGAAAGCAAAGTTTCTCTAAGTTTAAAACAGATTATAAAACAAGTTAGTTAATATAAGCTTGATTATAGGGCAGAGGTGGGAAGTTTCATATTTAGGAGGAGGAGATGAAGGTGAAGAAGATGCAGCTGCTACTACAATCTTAATTTTGTTCTATACTGGCTCTAAAACCTATAGTAAGCTTGCTGGTGTAAATACAATGACAGTTACTGTAGCTGCTTGTTCTCATTTGGTTTTTCAGTGCTGAAGTTGAAATTTTATAAGAAAATGTAAATTTATCAATAATGATCTAAACAGATTCAGATTATTTTATTTCCTATATGTAAGACCATGAAAAATATATTAGAATATTAATTTTGAATACTTATTTTAACATTAAAAAAGGAGTAGTGTGGATGTTTCTTTTTACTTTTGCCAGATGTACAGGTGATGCTTAATTACTAATTTATGAATACTTCCCTTATTAAAATGAATAATTAATACTAACATATCTGTATATCTGTAGAGAAGGTGTTTTTTTAAAAAAATATTCTCTACAATTGTTTTTAGCTCTAGACCCAGCTAAAGATCCATGCTTAAAGATGAAATGTACTCGTCATAAGGTATGCATTGCACAAGATCAACAAACAGCTGTTTGCATTAGCCACCGGAGACTGACACACAGGTAAATATCTCCATGTTATTGATCTATAATCAGGGCTATTAATCTATATTTGTATTCAGTGCTGAATTTTTGCATCATTTCAGACCAAGGTAAACAAAATGTGTGAGAATATATGCACATTGTGAACATTCTGTATATGAAAAGATCCTTCATAGACTCACTGAGTAGGTAACTTATCCTCAATTCAATCCTGTGGGTTGAACTTAATATTATACAGATTTTGCTTATTTTCAATAAGGTTTCTGTGGGAATAGTTTCTGACGAACTGTAGTATTGTGAGTTTTTTTTTAAATGATACTAATTGTATTTCAAGTACTATCAAAGAAACCAAACATTGGCAGACACACTTTTTGGGAATTTCTACAAAGTATTTTATAAATTAAAATTCATTGGAAAATTAATATTTTTTCAGAAGGATGAAATACTGTACTTTCCGGCATATAAGACGACTTTCACAAGCTTTAAAATTGGTGCCGAAGTCAGGGATCGTCTTATACGCCGAGTCGTCTTATAGGCCAGAAATAACGGTAGTTTCCGGCGTATAAGATAACTTTCTAGGCATGCGACTCGGCACTGAAGACGGGGGTCATCTTATACGCCGGAATATACGGTACTGAAAGCAAAACACACTCCCCTTTAACTTGCTGTAGTGGTATGTGGGCATGATCTTGGGAGGCAGGATAAAGGGACCCATCTAAGAAACTAGTCAAATAAAAGGCAGCTGGGCCCTCAGCAGGAAAAGGCTTAGAAATGACCCTCCCTTATTTTTGGAATTTAAAGGGAACATGGAAAGAGAAGTACTTTCACACTTGCAAGATTCTGTTTATAATAAGATTTAGTTTTATAATAAAGAATTAGCCCATCTGGTTTCATTTCCTGTCTCATTTACCTAATAAGACTGACAATTACATGCAGGTGGTCCTTGACTTACAACAGTTCATTTAGTGACCATTCAAAGTTACAACAGCACTGAAAAGATGACCATTTTTCACATTTATGACAGATGCAAAGTTCCCATAGTAATGTATCTCTTAGCTATATGGCAGTGATGGTGAACCTTTTAGAGCAGTGGTTCTCAATCTGTGGGTCGGGACCCCATTTGGGGTCGAACGACCATTTCATAGGGGTCGCCAAACAAGGCTGTCCGCCATTTTTTCCCCCTTTTCTTTGGCCAGGCCCCTGGCACCCAGTGATATATAAGTGGTTGGGGGTCACCACAACATGGGGAACTGTATTATGGGATCGCGGCATTAGAAAGGTTGAGAATCACTGTTTTAGAGACTACAACCCAAAACCTACTTATGCATTGTCGAGTGCCGGGTGGTTGTGCCTCATTGGGTGGGCATAGCCCATTGGGTGGGTGTGGCCAGTTAGGTGGGTGTGGCCAATTGGGTGGGCATGGCCAATTGGGTGGGCATGGCTGTGGTGGTAATGGCAGAATGGGTGGGACTAAAAAGTTCAATCAAGCAATTCCAACTTTGCAAGATCTTTTTTTCCCCGCAAGAAGTTGAAATTGACTGATTGAACCTTTTTTTTTTTTTTTTTTTTTGCAAACAGCGGCAGAGACCTGAAGTGAAAAGGTTTTATAAAACCCAGTTGAAGGCCTAGGACTGGGGTGAGGTTTGCCCACAGAGAGGGCTCTGAGTGCTGCCTCTGGCACCCGTGCCATAGGTTCGCCACCACTGTTATATGGCATAGAGACTTGTGATGTTTCAGACTTTCCTTTATCTGTTGGGATATAAATCACCTTGTGAGAGATAATCAAGATTAAATTTTAACAAAAACATATTAAAGTATCTTTTTTATATTTAATAGTGAATTAGATAAATTGCAACATTTAGAATTGAGGAAAAACAGTAAATTGAAAAAAAGGGATAAAATGGAACAGATAATGTGATTAAGTAGACCGCAAGAGGTCACTGGCCAATTACAAAACTTTCTACAAGGTTTTAGGATAGAGAGTATCAAATTAATATAAAATTCTTTAAAAATTCTAAAGGAAACATATATTCATGCTTCAATTAAAAATGTTAATATTTAATTTTGTAAGGGTAACAGTTTCACACAGAAAAAAAAAAAAACCCATCAGGGTTCCTTGTTAAAACTCATGTAATAAATCCCTTCCAAGTGTTTCCAGTATCACTAGGAACACCAATGTAGTCAGGCATAAAGCTGTGCCAGTGGTGGCTCCCTTGAAATCTGATGTCTCCACCTCCTTTAGAACTTATCAGAAGCAGCACCTATGAAGAACATGGAAATATAAAACTATGGAGCTCCTAAATGAGATCAATGAGATTCCATTTTACCTGTATGTTCTGCAGGTAATTGCTTCTTGAAATCAGAGCAAAAGACAGTCCAGATGTATTTTCCCTGTGCTTATGCCTGTAAAAGAACTATTTTAGTGAATAACAAAGAAAGTATGAAAATTTAACGTAATGATATTGTAACCTTCGAGGAAATACACAGGATTTTTCATGCCTCAAAGTAAAATACTCTCTATAGTGAGCATTTAAAAATTAATTATGTTCTATGATACTAGATACTAGATGAGTAACAACTATGGCATCCTTGGTGTAATCTCTGAGTTTGTTTGGAGACATTTTCACTACCCATCTAGGCAACATCATCAGTGCTAGTGACTGTGTGGGTTGCTTCCTGTTTATATAAGTTAAACTGTTTATAAACAGTTAAATAAGAACTATGTATTTTATACAGTGTAATAGTCTGATTGAGCGGGAGAAAATTCATATCCTATCTACTTTCATGCAATAAATCTTGATACCTCCATAGAAAGTAGGAAAAATATAAACTTGAAACTGAAAATTCTGTATAAAAAAATCTCTGTTTTAGACAGAATCACAAATTATGTCTCAGTCCAAGTAAATTTGTAAGAATGACAATGATGTTATATTCATGCCTGTTCCTATATTTTACATATTTGTGTAATTGATGTATATATAGTACGTGTACATATTTTATAGGGTTTTACTTATTGTTGACAGATTGCTATGAAACATAAAGATGTTTCTTTGCTGATCAGCATGATCTAATTCTAAATGATTGGATATCAAATGTGAAATTTAGACCAGCAGTTAGACACTAGCATTTTACACAAGTAAAATTTCAATGAGGAAGTATGAAAGACAATATACGTACATATTTTGTGCCGTCTATGTATGTCAGTACTTTTACAGTTATTTAAGCATTTAGATAGATTGTATAATCTTTGCTTTCCATTTAATAGATTTTTTTCCTGTAATGCAGCTGCTATCTTAAAAAAACAAGATGAGCCACCCCTTTTCAAGTTGAGGGAACACATTTTATTGCCAAGTTTATGCTTTCACTGGTGGCTGATAAGCACAGCTCTCAAAATAGATAGCTTTAATTGAGTGCACCTGCACTGATGAAGAAGGTGTATCATCTTTTAGAAAAAATATTTTCCTTCACAGAAATTCTAGCTTGTGTTGATAAATTTCAGATTTAATAAGATTTAAATATAAGATTATGAGGAATCATACTTCCTAGTGGATATCTGGGTCTTGATTTATTTAATACACCTCAAATCCCCTTCCTTACAGAGAAATGGATTGAAGCTAGAATAGCTTTTCTGTATGCAATATCTAAAACTGGAGTGCTGATATAATTTACCGTACTTAACTAGTACTTTGTAAAGTATTGCCTTTTCTGTCTGTCTGTCTGTCTGTCTGTCTGCCTATCTACCTACTTATTAAATTTGTATGCTGCCTATATCTCTACCAAGCGACTCTAGGCGGCTTGGTTTACAATATAGTACAATATAGAGCAGTGGTTCTCAACCTGCGGGTCAGGACCCCATTTGGGGTCGAACGACCATTTCACGGGGGTCGCCAAACAATGCAGTCCGCCATTTTTTCCCCCTTTTACTTAGCTGTGCTACTCCCTTTTATTCTATTGGCTTTTGAAAGCCAATAGAATAGACTCTCTTGAATAGAGTCTAATTCTATTGGCTTTCAAAAGCCAATAGGAATTGTCCAGGCTGTCTCTGCCCTGCTGAGCCCGCCAAAAGTCCCATTCTGCAAACGGTGCTGCACCAGGTGAGTAGTCCTCGACTTACGACCGGTTGAGTAGTCCTCGACTTACAACCGGTTGGGGGGTCGCGGCATTAAAAAGGTTGAGAACCACTGATATAGAGTATAGGAGTTCTTTGGTGAAGTAGTACAGAAAAAGAGAATGATGCTATTTTTCCCGTGTTTACTTGTTTGTTCAATTTCTTGGGTCCCCTCTTGGAGTCAAACATTCTGGGGCAGCTTACAATTAAAAAAAAAATAAATTACAGTTAAAAATATTAAAAACATTTTAAAACAGTAAAAGCAGTTAAACCAATAAAAATATCCAAATTACATAGAAGCTAATGCTTAGTAATAGTTGGAAGGGACCTTGGAGGTCATCTAGTCCAACCCTCTGCTCAGGCAAAATACTTCGTCAGTTAGCAATATAGCAAGGAAATGAGGCCCTTGACATATTCAGCCTCCCAGGCTCAGGAATGTAGCTAGCTTTTTTCGGGCCCTATAAAAGGCTAACAGAGTTTCTATATTATCTCATTAAAGGAAAGACTGGAATAGTGATTGAGAAACTGCCCCCATTCTCTCCTGCCTCCTTTTCCCTTACCTAATTTATAACTAGAAACTAATAACAAATATTTTATAGAACTTAGTTCTATTAGCTAGTGAATAGCATGGTGGTCATAAATTTATTATGATTCTATCCTTGGATTGAAACTTAATACTATACAATGAAAGCAAGGAAAGCAATGTTGCTTTATTTTTATTTATTTATTTTTTGACTCTGAACTACTTTCTGTACAGAAACTTATCAGCCTGGATTCACATTTGTATTGGATTCCACTACAGGATTTAACTCTTAAAAAGCTCTGATCTGGGCTTTTTTCTTTTTTAATTTTTGATGGAATTTTTCCTTTGCTTTTTTTTCTTCACACCTTCATTGTGAGAAATAATATTTTAATGTTCTTTGTGGCCATTTTGTTGCAATACATTTATCCGTTTTGTCTTTGAAAGGAATTGTTTTCTTTGGCTATGTAAGTTCCGATACAAGAGAGTCTGCTTTATATTAAACCTTCAAATAATGCACCAAGTTAAAGATAAAGTGTGGTGGGCTACCTTCACAGAAAAAAAAAAATAGTCTACAAGTTCAAATTGAAAACTTTGGTAAAAAGCTTGATAAAATTACCTGAATCTCAAATCAACCTAAAGAGAATACCCAGATGCAAATCAAGCATCTCACAGCCAAGCCAGACTACAACTGGGTGGACTGTAATCTAAATTCATGCTGGAAGATTTGAAGAATGAGCAGTTTGGCTGGAAAGCAGAAGACCTGCTGCAGAAATTTGAAGGAGATCTGGATTTTACAGACTTATAATGGCAGATTCAATGAGTGATGAAGTGGATTCCCTTAAGAAGATGGACTTATCATACCTAATTGATAAACAATTTGGACTGGCCTTTCCTGAGAAAATGGATTGATGTTGGAAAGTGGATTTATTATATCTAACCAGAAAACAATTGGCAAGAGACTTGACACCTTGGTTCACAGTGAGACTGCTTCAACAATAGATTTGGTAGAGAGTTTAGGATATTGGATGACATATTGTTGGCAAACCTTCCACTAAAAATTTTAAGGGAAAGTTTTATTATTATTACCGTAAATGCCGGCGTACAAGGCGACCCGGCGTATAAGACGACCCCCGTCTTTATAGCCGGGCTGCATTCCTAGAACGTCGTCTTATACGCCGGAAACTACCAGTATTTCCGGCGTATAAGACGACTCGGCATATAAGACGACCCCCGTCTTTGGCGCCGATTTCAGCGCTCGCAGAAGTCGCCTTATAAGCCGGCATTTACGGTATTGATCCCACATGAGATGATTGTGGTGACTTGTGGCAGATAAAAAGCCACTTTCTATGAGTTAAATACAATGACAGATTGTTAACAGAGGGCTTTGAAGTTTAATTTTGCTATTGATTAACCTGTTAACTATTTTGTTTTTACATATAACAGGTAGATGGCAAGCTAAGTTGGTTATAAATAGATGTAGAGGTTTATAGATTGTAGGCCTGCTTCTCAAGGAGGAGAAACTAACATTGTTGCAATATATTTATAAGTAATCAACCAGGGGGATAATATCTGTATATGTGGTTTTGGTTTTTGTCCTCTTTAATGCACTTTATAAAAGTGTTCTGTCCATTTTTATTGTTGTTGTTCTTTGTATTTGTATTTTAAATTTTTGAACATTTTTTTAAAAAAGAAACTTAATACTATACAAAGCTCACTTTCAAATTCTTTGTGCTAATGACAATCCATAACACAATCTACATAGTATGATTAATAACTGTGATCATTGTCTGGTTATATCAGTAAAATAAACAAGGCTAAATTATGCAAGGGTTATAAAATAAACAGAACATCAAGAGAAAAGAATAAAGAGAAAAGAGCAACTCAGTAATAACCTAAGAACAATTCTACCAGACATTTTTTTCTGTATGACTTAGATTATTTGGAGGATAATAACCTAATTAATATGGCTTAAATATGCTAAATGGGATGGTAGATGCTAGCTTCTGGTAATGTGGCAAGAGCAGCCAAATAGAAACAATTGCGCCCAATACATTATTGATAAACCAGAAATCTGTTTGTTGTTTTTATTGTATCTAAAGTATATTTTATCCAAGAAACAGGTTAATACTTCTAATAAGATACCTTGTCCCATTGTGTCAGAGGCACTGTTTAAGGCACTTCCAGATTGAAAGGATCAGCCAATGATATCATTGTTGTCAGGAGACACCTGGTGCAGGGCTCTTTACATGTTCCCATTAATGTGTCCACCAATGTGGTGCCTATTTATCTACTCGCATTTATACGCTTTCAATTGGCAAGATGGGCAGGAGCTGGAGCAAATAATAGGAGTTCACCCCATCACACAGCAGCACTTGGGTTTCGAATGCGGACGTTGATTGTTAACCCACAACATGAGCCACTGCTCTTGTAACTAAGAGTTAGTTGAAGAATATGCAATAGCGATCTTAAAAATTTTGATTTGTAGTCTACTTAAAGCCATCTTGAATCTTTGCAGTAGTAAACCTGTGAACTATGAAATAGGAGGCTAAGTGCTATGACTATAGTGGTGGCGCAGCAGTTAGAGTGCAGTACTGCAGGCCATTTTAGCTGACTATGTTCAGCAGGTCAGCGGTTCAAATCTCACCGGCTCAAGATTGACTCAGCCTTCCATCCTTCCGGGGTAGGTAAAATGAGGACCCAGATTGTTGGGGGCAATGTAAATATATATATACATTACTTACTGGTGTACACCGCTTAGAGAGTGCTTGCACTTAAAGCGGTATATAAGTCTCATAAATAAATAAATAAAAAAGGTACTTCCCCCTTGTTTTGCTTCCTTAAGAATGATGGGATTGAAAAATATTTCCCAGATATTTAAAGGTTTCAATTTGTTCTACATATGTGTAATTTATTTTCCAGTGAAAATTATGGGTAGTAAGCTTTTCAGTAAAGACTATTATTTTTGTCTCAGAATGATTGATTTGTCTCTATAGTATAAGGCAGGGCTTTAGAAACTGAACCTTAAGTCTATTTATCTTGCAGAGAGCAGGGCTGCACCATCACGTTAAAGAACTGGGATTGGTTTGTCTGTCAGTTTGTAGGGATGAAATTCCTTGTTTGTGAGTGTTAACGAAATAATGGAAATAATGATGGTGATAGTTTTTTAATTATGCTGCATGACTCTTTTGTGTGGTTGATAACAATAACAATCACAATAAAACATAACAAATAAAGATAAAACAAGGTATGTGGGATGAAGTGAGGGGTGTCTTAGCTCTTTTAAACAACAGAGTGGAGGCCATCCAGATCTTAGGGGGAACTTTGTTCCAGTGGACAGGCACTGCCGCAGAAAAGGTGCAGTTCCGGGACCCTGCAGACTGAGAAGCTTTCTCCCAAAATGGAAGATTGGGGTATGGTTGCTGGTCATTGAAGAGGATGGCCTCTTTAGGTGGTACACCATCACCTTTTTCAAGGTAGGAGGTACCCTCCTTCAGAAAGGTCAGCACCACAGCCAGGATCCAACCAATACACCTAGACATTAGACAGATTAGATTAAGCACATCTTACTTCCAATGAAATATTTTCATGAAGTCTCATGATTAAAAGTTTTTGATCAAGTGAATAAAGTTGAGTTTTTGTTTTATTTTTCTCCTGTAAGTAAAGAACTGAAGATAAAATGTAGTAAAAATCATTCATTTTTATATGGTCTCCACAGTCTCTATCCTAATCATTCCTGATTCTGTCTATATAATAACATGAGCAAAATATCTCCCCTACATTTGTCTGATCAGTTGTGTATTCTGTGCTACTTGGTTACTGTTCATTGAGACTGATGACATAAAAGCTAACAAAAAATCAAAATATTGAACGAGAGACTCAATTTTGCACAATATTCAAAGCAGTATCATTTATTTTGGATCATCTCTGACAGTAGATAGTTTAATCTGAAGTCTCCGATGGAATAATGTGAGTTCCCACTTGAATGCTGACATTTTTTCTTTATATTTTCCTAGAGTTTTCATAAAGCATAGCCCTTTGGAAAATATTTGTAAGTGTTCTAAAATACTTTTTTAAAAAAAATTGAAAGAAGGCATGCTTTAAAATAATTTCTATATGAAACATGATTTTCAGTTGAAGCAGCTTGACAAGCTAATCAAATGGAAGAAAGTATACTGCCATTAATTAATTGGTGTTTTTCAGCTATAGCAAATTTTAAATGTATGGAACAACACAGAGAGTTATTCTCTCAGCTGGGGAATTCTGGGAGTTGTAGTCCCATATTTTAAATAGCTAAGTTGAAAACCACTATTTTAAATGTCTTAGTTTAGCTATAAAGGACATTCAGCAAAACTTCAACCAAATGTATTTATAGTGTACACATATTGTATTTTCAAATAAAAAGAGAAAAAGATACACGCATAAATATTTGGGATTTGCAAAACCCTTTCTATTCAGTATGCTGCATTTCAAGTGCAGAGAACCTATTCGAAGTGCAAGATAGGTTTTTTATTCACCCTGGAAGTACTCTGAGTTTGAAACATTATGTTTTGATCTCAAAACACTTCCAATATGTTTCAGATTCAAAGCACATCCAGGGTGAATGAAAAAAACATTGGTTGTTTTTCCCTCTCAAACTACTGTTCTATGTTTCAGACCTGGTGTTTTATACTGAAAATGAGATACTCTTAGAATAAAGAAGACTACATATTGAGCTTAGAGAGTAAAGAACACTACATATTGCTGAAAAATAGCTAGAACCTTTAACTATAAATATTATTAAAAGAATTTTAGAACTGCAAATGCAGCTTTACCAAGATCACATTTTCTCAACTAAACTATTGACATAATATCACAGGAGGATACATAGTCTGTGACTTTTATAACTTGCTTATATTTAAATAATTATTCTGATAGCTTTTGCATAAACATTTTCTTTTATAAAGAAAAATAAAAGTTTATTATTTTTGGCACCAAAACCTTTCAGGTTGATAGGCTGGGGAAAATGGCTTATCCCTTCTCAATTTGTGAAAATGTTGATAGTTGGTAAAAACAAAAAGAAGGCTAACTTTGAAAAATTGATTTGAGTTCTTTTGCAGCCTAAGGCAGTTTTTGGCAACTCAGAAACTTCTAGATAAACTAATTGAAATCTTAGCATTCTTAGCTATTTCAATGAACAATATTTTCAGCATTAAGAAAAAGAAACAAGTATTTGACCTGTTTCTAAAAACAAATTACTAATTATTTTGTTATTTACTATCTTTCAGACCAAATGAATCTTGCTTTATTACAATATATTTTTAAAAACCTTTTAAAAAGAATTTTAGACAATACTTCAGTAATGAATGTTAAACAAGAAAAATGACATACAGCTAGATCAGACATGTCACACCCGTGATGTCATGTTACGTCGCGCATCATATAGGGATGATTTTGACATTGCCGGCAATGGGGTGGGTGTGGCTTCCAGATGACGTGTCCGGCCTGTGGGCCAACAGTTTGACACCCCTGAGCTAGATAATTCCAAGGGAACATTATCCATGTTTTTCATGGAGAGAAATTAGACTCTAATAAACTGATTATTTGTAAGAGATTTTTGATATAATCATTCTATGCAAAAATGTAGATAGATAGATAGATAGATAGATAGATAGATAGATAGATAGATAGATAGATACTGTATATCTAGATATATACAGTATATAGAATCTTTTACATCATATTCATGCATATACATACATACATAAATATAGACATATACACATGCATATATATTGGCTATTCCTGTATTTAGTAAATGATTGAAAATTTCAACTTAACAGAATATCAGATTGGAAGGCACCTTGGAGATCATTTTAGTCTAACCCATTTCACAAGCAGGAGACACGATATACAATGACTGTCCAGTCTCTTCTTGACAACTTCTGAAGTAAGCCATTCCACTAGTTAATTGTTCTCACCATTAGGAAATTTCTCCTTAATTCTAGGTTGCTTCTCTCCTTGATTAGTTTCCATCCATTGGTTCTTGTTTTGTCTTCTGGTGCTTTGGTAAATAGTTTGCACCCTCATCTTTGCGGCAGCCCCTCAAATATAGAAACATGTTATCATGTCTCCACTAGTTCTTCTTTTCACTAGACATACCCAATTCCTGCAACCGTTTTTCATGTTTTATCCTCCAGCCCCCTAATCATCTCTTCTCTGTACACTTTCTAGAATCTCAACATCTTTTTTATATTGTGATGACCAAAACTGGACACAGTATTCCAAGTGTGGCTGTACTAAGGCTTTGTAAAGCCATAGTAATGCTTCACATGATCTTTATTCTATCCATCTATTAATGGAGCCTAGGACTGCATTGGCTGCTGCTGCACACTGTTGGTTCATATTTAAATGATTTTCCTTTTGGACTCCAGTATCACTCTCACAGTTACTGGCACTAAGCCAAGTTTCACCTAGCCTATACCTATGCAGTGGTTTTTTCTTGCGTAAGTGTCTACATTGAATTTCATTTTGTTAAATAGGGCCCGTTGTTCAAGTAGGTCAAGATCCCTTTGGATTTTGAACCTATATTCTGGGATATTGGCTATTCCTGCCAGCTTAGTGCCATCTGCAAATTTGATGAATTCTCCTTCTATTCTCTCATCTAGATCGTTTATGAAGATATTGAAGAGTACTGGGCCTAAAACGGAACTTTGAGGTACCCCACTATTTACTTCCTTCCATGTGGATGTAGTTCCATTAAGGGACAACACATTGAGTACAGTTTGTCAACCGGTTACAAATCCATGTGGCAGTGATGCTATCTATGCCATGTTTTTCTAGCTTACCAAGAAGTAGGTTGTGGTCTACTTTGTCAAATGCCTTACTGAAACTTAAGTGTACTATATCCACAGTATTTCACTGATCCATTAGTTTATTCACTTTGTCAAAAAGTGAAACAAGATTTGTTTGGCATGATGAACCCAGGTTGGCTTCTGGTTATAACTTTGCTTGCTTCTAGGTCAGTGGTTCTCAACCTTTTTAATGCTGCGACCCCAACCGGTCATAAGTCCAGGACTACCCAACTGGTCGTAAGTTGAGGACTTTCTCTGCCCAGGAGCGCCACGCATGCGTGGTGCCGCCCCCTGTGCCGGCGAGGCATAGCTGGCAAGGGGCAGCAATGGCGCAGGGCGACCACCGGCTGGGCCACCAGCTGGCCCAGCCCAAGGGAGGTAAGGCACCCGCCGGGCCCCACACACGCCAGCAAGCCTTCCTGTGCCCGCCAGCCTCCCATCTCCCACCCCTGGCCCTCTTTTACTTACATTTTTAGTAGTTGCTCAGCAGGGAGGGGTGGAAGCTTCCAGACAGCTCGCCTTCGCTGAAGATAACTTGCAGCACTGTTTGCAGAATGGGATTTTTGGTGGGCTCAGCAGGGCAGAGACAGCCTGGACAATTCCTATTGGCTTTTGAAAGCCAATAGAATTAAACTCTATTCAAGAGAGTCTATTCTATTGGCTTTCAAAAGCCAATAGAATAAAAGGGAGTAGCACAGCTAAGGAAAAGGGGAAAAAAATGGCGGACTGCGTTGTTTGGCGACCCCCGTGAAATGGTCGTTCGACCGCAGATGGGGTCCCGACCCACAGGTTGAGAACCACTGTTCTAGGTGTTCGCAGATTTGTTGCTTGATTATCTTTTCCAAGATCTTCCCAGGTTTCGGTCTGAAATTTCCTGGGAAAAAGCAAGCCAAAATATAAGAACTGCTGAATTGAGTCCACGTTTATTTAAATATAGATTCTTATAATGTATAGTGTTATATATTCTTTAATATTTTTTAAAAAAACATTTTTCCTGTATGACTTAGATTATGGAATGGCTTACTATGCTCTTATATTTTGTAATGGAATGGATGGATGATCTTGGGGAATGAGAGGAAGAGATGCTGCCCAGGGAACAATCACATAAGGGAGTCCCAGTGACTTAATGCTCAGAGAAAGAAACTTAGGAATGACCCATGAATGAAGCAGTTAAAAGTGGTAATGGGAAGTTTAGTACTTTCAGACTTGCAAGATTTTGTTACTGTAGCCTTGGAGTAAAGAAGAATTAGTTCATCTAGTCGTGTTTCCTGCCTAGTTTACCTGGGGGGGAGGGCTGACATTTTTGCATAGGCAATAATTTAGATGGAAACATCTTTCTTTTCTTATTTGCGTTGTAAAATCATTTTCCAGCTGGAATTCCTTTGCTTCTTCCACTAACTCAAGCTTTTTTTTGCTATTGTGTAATACTACGTAGCTTGTAAAATCATTAAGATTATTGTATGTTTAAGTTTCGCTGCCCTCTTGTTAATGTATAAGAAAACATGAGGTAGATGTAACTGGTAATCTTTTATTTAAATATGTCCATTTGGGGATAAGTGATGATGGATGAGTTGGTAGGTTGAACATGGATAGAGGAAAGGTAAAGAAAGAACGAAAGAATTCGATTGCAAAGTACATTTAATTGAAGCAATATTTCTAACTAATGTTTCATTTGGGGATTTATTTCAAATGCCTGCTTGTAAATATGTTAGCACATTATTCAAATTCAACGTACGAAAAATGGGAACCTCCAGCCCATTGAAGCTTTGGATCAAACTCATGAGGGCCTTCTTATTAGGAACAGTCTTATATCTCAATCCCATAGCCACCCTTATCCTTATCTGTTCTTGCTAAACCAGAAGATTGTTCTGGCATTCTACTTCTTTCTGTCCTCTTACTGAGTATTGTTTGTTTGTCTTACTGACTGAAAATGCACTGCTATGCTTTGGTGGAATGTGTTGGCATTCTTCGGAAATTTTTGTTCTGTCATTTTCTAGAGGTCTTTGAAGTTCCTTGGAAAAGCTCAAAGCATCTCAGAACATGGGATTTTTTTTGGGGGGGGGGAAACTTGTCTAAAGTTGTTTTGAAGACCTGAAAATATATATATTTTTTCCCGTTATATTTATTAGTGTGATTTTTTTTTAGCTTCATTCATGTAGCAATGGGTAAAAGTTCTGTTGGAGTGTCCCCTCCACTTCATTTCCACCCTTATCATTTGGGATGCTCTTCAGGGAACTTATATTTTCGGTGTACAGGAGAAAATTGGATTTCATATTTTAACTGAAGAAAGTTTCACATTCTTATGGTACAAACTCTCATGCCCAATGTAAAATAAAGCAATATAGGAAATCTTGATATAATGGCTTGGTTGAATGGAAGTGGGTGTCTTTTACACCAGAATGTCCATTAATATGTACGTTTTGGGATTCAGGGTGATTTGCATAAATTAAGTAATTATTTTATTACACAAATGCTGCATATTACCATAAATGATGTAAAATTTAAATGCCTTACCCTGACTCTGGCTACAATGGCCTTGTCCATTCCTTTAGGGGATGTGTGAATAATAATTTAGATTGTTTTATCAAATCTACACCGATAGGGTCTATTAAATTAATATTTCATGGTCATTTTTGTTAACTTTTATTGTGGAGTAAGGTCTTTGTATATATAGGTTTTAGTTTTACTAGTGCATGAGAAAATAAATGTTTGGCATTTAATGATAATGTAAACCTCAGAAAGTTGTGTTTTCCTCTTTTTTTATTCAGGGATCATAAATCTTTGAATCTAATTTAAACATATGACTTTGCTTGGTAAGCATGCAAGTGTTTCTTCTTATATACATTTAATTGCTTTGTTTTGTTATTCATAGCTACAATCTTAATTTACAGGATAAGACGGTATCATCAATTCAACGACATAACTATGTATATGTCTTAATAAATGGATCACCCCCTTGCTGAGAAATAAGGATGTTAGGATTTCTCCATTTTAGATTAAAAAAAAGAAAAGAAAGAAAACAAAACCTAGGACAGTTTTAATTTCTTCTACTATTTACAGGCATGTGGAACTTGTACTCCTTTTTAATTATGGTCGTCGCATTAGACAGATTGCACAGAAGCTGAAAACAATAAGGCTGTTTAGAAGGTCATCATTTTGTATTATAATGCTGCTGTCTGAAGAAGCCCAGCTGGCACAGTTGAATATCTTGGAAATTTTTAGTCTGATTAATTATTGTGATCTGTACAGTACTTGGTATATAGAAACATTTCATCATTCTTATGTCCTGAGCTCTGTTGAATCTAGAGAAAGCTTTCTGTTTCATTTTGTAATTTGTGCTGCCAATCTGCTAGCTTGGAAAAGTTTCAAACTTGTTTTATTATTTATGTTTATTTGTACAGGAAGTGATGTTACACGAAGGCTGAATTTACAGTCATTCCTTTGTAATGGACTAATGAGTAGGACTTTCTTAGTGACAATGGTAACATTATATAGCTTTAATTAACCCAATTACTCTGAAACTGTGCCATTGTGGTGAGTCTTAAACCACCCCACAAGGCATCATATTTTCCTTTGTCAAACCCTGAAAAGCATAAGAATGCTCAACTGTAATTTTATGCAGTTGGAAGAAGAAAGGGTTAAAAAGATTTGTGCCAGGTACACGAAACTCATGTGTTTTATTTATACAGAAAGATCACAATTAATGATTTGTACTTGCTAATTAATAAACAATGTTTTTGCATAGGTATAACATTCCATACTGATATGTCAAAAACGTGGGATTATACATTGTCATATAGATGATGGAAGTTATGTATCAAGGAAAGAATAGAGCCTCATGGAAAAGTAGATGAAACCCGAGACTTTAATGAAACCTGGGACTTTGGTTATTAGTGGAAAATGGGCAGTGCTATACAGTACAACTACATTGCTTCATCAGAATTTCTTACAAGTATTAAGCAAAGATGAATATAATTTTATGGAAGCTGGCCCAAGCAATCTCTGGCTACACTAGCTAGGAGCAGATGAGAATGTTTTAGATAATGGTTCATCATGTAATCAATATTATTTCTTGTGGCGGCTTACTATGTGCAAATATAGCTTCCATTTCAAACTAACTTTTGAAAAAGGCTCACATGTGAAGTGTCATCTGCTTACTATTAGTAAAATAAGCATACATTTTCATGCACATTATATGAACAGTAGAGTCTGAATGTAAAAAAGATTTCAATAAATAACCCTTCTACTTCTAAATAACCCTTCTTCTTCCAGAAGAAAAAGAAAACTAATCTAAAATAAACAGAGAAACAGCCCAGAACATATACTAGTAGGCAAGGAAATCCAATATTCAAAGAGAGAAGGAAACAAAAGCAACAATAATTAATTTAAGTTTTCCTCCAACTTTTTTTAAAGAGATGGATCTGTTACAGAATTGTAAAATTTGGCGCTTGTGACACTTCCTTGTGGTTACTTTTGGAAGATGTATTTTTTTTATTTTTTTTATTGAATAAAAAAAGGAATTAAAAACATTGAACATGGTAAATCAACATTTGACAGACATCTCAGTCCATATTTACATTAATTACAAATAAATCTCTTTACAGTAACATCATTCTAATCTCAATCTTAACTTATCTCATTACAATGACCTCCATTTTTTTCCCCACCGTCTATAAAATTTATTCCATATTTGATAAAAGTCTGTTTCATGCTGATTTTTTAATCTTTTAGTTATCCTGTCTAATCCTGCGCAATACATGATTTTCTGAATTGGAAGATGTATTTAGAGTGAGTTCTAATAAATAAATAAAAACAAGATTAGTCTTTCTTATTGTCATTATGACTTGGTTGCCTTCAGTATGGATTACTGCAATGTGCTCTACACAGGGCTGCCCTTAAAGATCGCTCAGAAGTTGCAGCTGGTCCAGAATGCAGCAGCATAGCAGTTACAGACATACTATATTACTTCACCCCCTCAAGAGGTACACTTGCTCCCAGTAGGTTTCTGGGTGCAATTTAAGGTGCTGGTTATCATCTATAACAGGGCTTTTCAACCAGTGGTATGGGTACCACTTGTGATACATTGGCACCTGGAAGGTGGTACGCGACCATCCTAGAAAAGTGGTAGTGGGGGAGGGGAATGAGCTGAACTGGTGGCAGCACCGCACAAGCCTAAGCGAGAGATGGCTGGAGCTGCAGGGCTGTCAGTGCTGCTTTCCAGCTGATCGGTGCTTTTGGGGGGCTGTCAGGGCTCGGGAAGCACCAGGATCAGTACCAGGCTCCAGTTGGAGCTCGGCACTGACGCAGGTGCTTCTGCTGGGCCCAGAAGAAGCACCAATCATCTGGAAAGCAGCACTGATCCTGGCGCTTCTGCTGAGCTCAGAAGAAGCGCCGATCAACTGGAATGTTGCAGCATCTCCAGGGTCTTGTGATTTACATTCAGATGCTTGGCAACTGATTCATATTTATGACAGTCACAGTGTCCCAGGATCATGTGAAGTGACCCAAACCTGCTGCAACCACCCAGCAGATGGGGGGAATAAAAACAAAATACCCCCCCACCCCGTCCCCGCTGCCAATCCTCAACAGAGATGCTCACAACAATGAAAACCTAGGACAGGAGGAAGAGCACCGCTGGGTGGGCAGGCAGGTGTCTTGCTCGGCTGTGGCTTGGGGGCACTTTTTTCAGTGCCGTTGTAACTTCGAACAGTCGCTAAGCGAACTGTTGTAAGTCGAGGACTATCTGTACTTTATCACTTTTTTCCTTTTTGGGGGGGGGTCGTCAAGTTTTTGACACCTTGCTAGGCGACTGGTGGTACTCGGATGTTGCCATTTCCTAAAAGTGGTACAATGGGTGAAAAGGTTGAAAAGCCTTGATCTATAAAGCCTTTCATGGCACACAAGTTATCTGTGGGACTGTCTCTTTCCAATTGTTTCTGTTCATCCCAATAGATCTGGCAAGATAAACTTTGTCTAGGTTTATCTTTAATAACAACTTGGAAGCTTTATTTAGTTTAGCATACAACAACTTAAGTAGTTATAAGAATGCCTAAGTTTGCCTATGTAACACTTCCACTGCAAAAGCTCCTGGTGGTTACCTTCTGGGTACAGTTAGGGATTTTGGTCTTTAAGGAGCTATACATAATAATAATAATAGTAGTAGTAGTAGTAGTAGTAAAGTTGAAAGGGACCTTGGAGGTCATCTAGTCCAACCCCCTGCTCGGGCAGAAAACCCTACACCATTTCGGACAAGTGGCTGTCCAGTCTCTTCTTAAAAACTTCCAGTGTTGGAGCATTTACTGCTTCTGGAGGCAAGCTGTTCCACTGATTAATTGTTCTCACTGTCAGGAAGTTTCTCCTTAGTTCTAGGTTGCTTCTCTCCTTGATTAGTTTCCACCCGTTGCTTCTTGTCCTGCCTTCAGGTGCTTTGGAAAATAGCTTAATTCCCTCTTCTTTGTGGCAGCCCGAGATATTGGAATACTGCTATCATGTCCCCCCTTGTCCTTCTCTTCGTTAAACTAGACATACCCAATTCTAGCAGCCGTTCCTTATGTGTTTTAGCCTCCAGTCCCCTAATCATCTTTGTTGCTCTTCTCTGTACTCTTTCTAGAGTCTCAACATCTTTTTTACATCGTGGTGACCAAGACCACTTTCCTATTCAGGTTGGAAAAGGAAAAATGTTAAAGTTTCACCCTGAGGAAACATAATCATCTAGTATAAAGATAAGAGTATAGGGAATTCTCTACTAAATTCCCAAGGAGCCCTGAGGACCTGATTTTTTTTTGGTGGATCTTGCAAACGGAATAGGAGTATGGATTTTCCCAGCAGTGCTATAGGGTGACGGAGGAGGTTGTTTTCTTTTTCTCTTTATATTTGCTCAGTAGGGTTTGGTCTTGGGGATTTTTTGGGTGGGGAAAGTTAACTCTGTTACTATATACTGGATTGTAAGCTGCTCAGAGTCATCTGACTAGAACAACAAATAAATAGAATAGAATAGAATAGAATAGAATAGAATAGAATAGAATAGAATAGAACAGCTCTTTCATATAATAGAAATTATTTCATATGAATTTATTTCTTCATTTTTATCGTGCTTTTATTACTTTACAAATAAATCAGAACAGCGAACATACCTAATACTCCTTCCTCCTGTTTTCCCCACAGCAACCCTGTCAAGTGAGAGATGAATTGAGCTGAGAGAGGGTGACCGAACCAAAGTCACACAGCTAGTTTTCATGCCTAAAGCAGGATTAGCATCACACTCTCTAGGTTTCTACCTGGTGGCTTAACCTTTACACAAAACTGGGTAATGCTTACCCAGTATGTCATAGTACATACAGTGTTTTTTAATAACTTTATTAATGATTGTATTAAATCAAACTAATACAAAAATATGTGTTTATGTATGTGTAATGTGCGTGAATGAATGAATCAATGAATGAATGAATGAAAAAGTGTGGACCTCCCCAAAAAAAGATATTAAGAAAAAGAAACTTCCTCCTATTCACCACATGCATCTTCATTCCATACCTCACTTGGTTTTCTAAATCTTCAGCTCTCCTTTTTAAACAGCAAAGATCCAGTAAAAAAAAATAACAAAAATACAACATAAGCATAATCTTCCTTTCCTTTTACTCTAAACCCCCTCATCCTTCTCTTAACAATTAAACGATTGTAAAACAAACAGGTGCCAAAAAACCTAAACAAAAGCTATAACAGTACCTAGCACATTAATTCCTTATTTAGATGTCTAAAAGTAGTGACATAAATATTAAGAACTAATCCATTACATAGTTAAACATTTCCAAAAGGAAAAAACCCTGTCTGATCCAGATAATCATTAAACATCACCAAAGACAGCAATTTATTACTTAAACATAGTCAAACTTATTTTGTATTTTTTCCCTCCTCCTCCTTAAATCCCATCAATAAAATTCTAATTCTTATTGTCTTCTACTATCTTTGTTTCCTCTCTCAACATTCTTATGTTTATCCATGTATATTTATAATTTCCGTGAAATAATTCTAATAAATTTCTAGGATCCGATCTGGGACCAGAGGTTTAGTCTTCCGAGCTTCCGGACTTATCCTGGAGCCCATCATCAAGGAACTTGTCTCTAGCAGAGCATGTGTTTTGGGTTATTCTGTGTGTGTTATTTATGTGGTGCCTGGTTGTATGTGGCTTTTCAGTTGTTGACTGGGGTGTTGATGGCTGGCTATTAAGTCATTGGCTCTTGTTTCTTTGCACTGGTTTCTTGGTTATAGTTGCTACAATCTGTGAATGACAGTCTTTAAAAGATGTGAGAATTGCTTGGCAAGAGGTCAACATAACAGGGCCAACATATGAATGTCTTTCAGATACAGGAATGTCAGAGAAGAGGCTGGCATCCATATGGGTTTGCTTACTAATATCTAATGTGGAGAGAGTCCAGTCTGTTGGGAGAGTCCTTCTTATGGACATTAGGGCAGTGCTTCTCAAATAGTGGGGCGGGCCCCCCAGGGGGGGTGCGAGGCTCCGTAAAGGGGGGATCGTTTGACCTCGGCAAATACTGTCATATTGGATGCACGTGACACACGCAAAGGACCCGATTGGATAGACAGTCGCGCGGGGGGGCGCGAAATGTTTTTTTCTTCCTAGGGGGGCATGACAGAAAATAATTGAGAAGCACTGCATTAGGGCAACCTGAACAGCTGCAATAGAGGCCTTAAGATCAATCAGTGATCTTTCCAGTTTTTCCTTGGTACGTTTGAATTGCAAATGGTGTTCCCTGCACTGCTTTTCCATTTCTGTATAGCAAACCACAAAAGCAGACCAGTTGCCCAGTTTGAGAGACATGAAGAGCATCCAAGACAACTTCACAAAAATTAAATTTGTTTCTGTCAAAAGTTCCAGCAAAGGAAAACCGACACCTCGGTTCTTGTGAGGTAAACACATGCCATTGCTGCAAGTATTGACAGAATCTACGTCCTTTATGAACATGTGTATACACACACACATACCATGCCAGGGTACCCTTTTTAGGAATCTCCCCCTCTTAGGCTGGGAACATCCCATTATAGAATGAAAAGTTAACGAATTAAATCAAAAGAGCAGGAAAAAAGTTAAAGAAAGGTTATAAAGACGTGAGTGGACAGGAGACACTACCTTGTCCAATTCAGGCTAAAATGCTGGTGGTTACACTTCATTTTCTCTCAACCGTGCATCCATCAATCAATCTCAAGACATACTGCATTTAATCATGGTTGAGGCCCTACAATGTTCTTATGTAGTTGGTTCAGGGTTTTTTTGTCTTGTTTGTTTTTTTCTGTCTTTCTTCCCCCATATTGTTGTTGTTGTTGTTGTTGTTATTATCATTCATCGCACAGTCAGCCAGATGTTCAGACTGGATTTGGCATTTTGTCTACCTATCGAGTCCTTACCCAGGACCTGGGATAGGCAGATGTGGATGTTTGATGGTATTACAGGTATCGTCGCAGGATGGAAGCAGTTCCTAATAAGGCCGCCTTTTGCCATTGACTAATAGCAAATTTGTCAATGCCAATGGTGTTCAAGTGGTGCTCCAGTTGTTTTGGGATTGCGCCCAAGGAGCCTATGACTATTGGTACTACCCTTGCTTGCTTTTGCCACAGTCTTTCTATTTCGATTTGTAGGTCTTTGTATTTTGTTATCTTCTCCAGTTCTTTCTCTTCTATTCTGCTATCTCCAGGCACTGCCACGTCCACTATCCAGACTTTTTTGTCTTTCTTATCGACAATTGTTAAGTCTGGGGTGTTATGTTGCAGGTGCTTGTCTGTTTGATAACACCCCAGACTTAACAATTATTATTATTATTATTATTATTATTATTATTATTATTATTATTATTATTATTATCTCTCACATGGGCAATTGAGAGACAATTGTCCAGGGGCAGTAGAAGGAATTTGAACCCTGCCAACACAGGCAGTCCTTATGGATGGAAGAGGTCCATTCCCTCTTCATCAGTAGAACTGACCGCAGCAAAAGAGGAGTAACATGCTATCTCAGCAAAAAAAAAAAGGCCGACCCTTATCTACAGAAAGGTAGCTGGCACAAAAATTGATGGCAATCAACAATGGAATGCAATACCCCAGGAAAACAAGCTGACCCTTATTTACGGGGAAGGTAGCATTTGACACACAATCAGAAGGCAATCACATATCAGCAATGAAGACATGGATACAGACAAAGGTTCAAATATTACACAGAACAATAAACACATTGAAACAAAATGAGTGATACCACACACATAAGCATGGAAAAAAGCAGACAAAATATATGCATTGGGATAACTGGATGTACAGTAGGTCTAGCCTGGGAGTGTGCCAAAAAGATTCCTTCTGCCACCAGGAACTCTTCCTTCTCCCAATGTAGAAATCACAAAACCCAATGAAATAAAAGATGGACAAAAACAGGACTGTAACTCCACCCTAGGAGTGCCACAAGAGAGACCTTCCTCCATCAAACTAGAGCTCACAGGCCCTGCAACAAAAACAACAAAAACCCTTTAAAAGCAGGCATGTAATAACAACAAAAAAATTATCAAAAGCAACCACACGACAGGGAAAAAAAGCAACTGCAACACAATATTTCACAAACGACACCTTCAAGCCCAGCTGAAGGCTGCCAGCTAGAAATAAAGCCACAGAAGACAAATCAACAGGTTGCTGTTCAGGACCAGAGGAGCCATTAAAATAGGCAATGTTCACTATTAACTAAAGGGAGGACACAATTACAAAAACACAATGCATAAAAGAATGTGCACGTACAGTAAAGAAAAAGAAAAAAAAACATTAAGCAACAGTGGGTTTCACTATGCTCAAAGACAGAGAAATCAGGAAGCAAACACAGTTAATACAGGACAAATTCAATGACAGGTTCAAGATAAGGAAGGTAACCACAAATCACTGGACTATAATTCTAAAGAGCAATTTCATAACTTCCAAAAATACCCATAGTAATGCACCAAGCCAAAACTTTTATTCAAGTGTCCACAACAACACCGATGTCATTTCTAATCTTGAATAAAATAGCACCTGCCAAATCTAACAATTAAAGCAATTTTTCATACACCCAAGGAAACTCCAATGCACAATATCAGTTAGGGGTGAAAATAAGAGGAACATACCTTCATTCCTTCAAATGAAGTGCAGCTAAACTAAAAGTCCAAAATTCAAACATCAAAATGGCAATTTCAGAGCTTAGTCTGCAAATCACTAGCAACTGGAAAAATGACATAATCTTATTTCCTGCCGAGCGTCGTTGATGAGAGAGCAAAAACCCTTATAAATGAGGCTGCAAGATATGAGAGCATGACTCTCTTCCAGAGGCACTACCTCGAATCACTACAAGGGAATGATCAGGTCCCAGGAAGGTCAGCCCCCTTTTGGGTCCCAGCCACAAGAGTTTCCACTGCCACTGGACTTATTGGACTGTTTTGCCTAAGAGTATGACAAGCTTACTCAATTAGCTCATTCAAAGTCCGGGTGTGACCCTTCCCTTGCAGCCAAATCTGGAAATGAGCTACTAACTAGCTAAACCACAACAACTTCCCTAACTAAGCTACTAAAGGGTTTCTTCAAAGATGAGACCCCTTGACTTACCTCTGATCCAAAGTGGAGTGTGGGTACACGGAGAGGGAGCACAAGCTGATTGCCTATGGTCCAAACCTGGAGTTGGTCATATGCTCCTGTGGAACTCAAGGCCTCTTTCAGCTTCCTCCCTTCCCAGCCAACGCACCAAAACTGTCAGGGGAAAAACTTGTTAAAGAGAAACAAGAGACAACACACAACAAAATTCTCACTTTAGGATCCAGAGGTTTATTTCAATTTAACACAGAGATTCAGTTCTTATATTTCAACAACTTATTGCAATAAGGACCAAGTGGACTAGCGGTCATTAAGTATGGCAGATGGGCCAGGAGGCGAGACCCAGATCTTTGAAGCAGGTTTTGTACCTTAGCATTGTGCCCACCTCTAGCATTCTGGTACCACCCAGTAGCCATCCCACTTCCCTTTCTCGGGATTGACCTCTGGATCAGCTCCCTACTTCTGGAACTGACCACTGTGTTAGTTCCTTATTCTTATTCCATTGTCCTAGTTACCGAGCCAGCTTCCTGTTCTTTCCTGTCCTTGCTCTAACCACTACTTTCCTCACTACCATTTCTGCTCGTGTCATTGCACCCATGAACAGGGCTCAGTTCCTCAATCCCTATGCTATCTGCTCCTGTGAAAATGTGTGCCAACCACAATCTTTCACCATCTTCTGCAAAGGTCACAGTTCTTCTTTTTACTAAGTATTTCTCAGCAGAAACCGGTCTTTATTTTAACTGACTATCAAAGAAATATGTTTGATTTATACAGAAATAATTACCGTAAATGCCGGCGTATAAGACGACTTCCGCGAGCGCTGAAATCGGCGCCAAAGACGGGGGTCGTCTTATACACCGAGTCGTCTTATACGCTGGAAATACTGGTAGTTTCCGGCGTATAACACGATGTTCTAGGAATGCGGCCCAGCTATAAAGACGGGGGTCGTCTTATACGCCGGGTCGCCTAATACGCCGGCATATACGGTATTAAGATATTTTTTTCTTTCACACCTTCACTTCCTAAGTACTTGGTAAGCTGGTAGTAAATGAGCACTCCTGTTGACTGACAAGGGACCTGTTTCCCAGGCTTCACTCATCTTAATAGCTGCATAATTGAATGTATATCCTTGTTCATTCCAGTGTGACAGTTACCAATGAGTTTGGGTCTCCTCATCTAACCAGTCTCTTTTGTTTTTGCAGTCTGGTGGTTAGCTTCCTCCCCATCTATCCTACAGGGGCAATCCATGCAGGGGATCTGGTAGATTACAGCGGAAGAATCTCCCACCTCCTACTGATCTTTACAATGCATAATTTATCCTCATATGGTAACCTCTTGGCGGTGCGCAATGCCCACTTGCAAATCTTGGAAGCTGCATTCTATTGCTTCCAAAATGTTTTTGATGTATGGTAGGGCGTGCCATGTGGTTAGTCTTGTACTTTGTTTCTTCCTTTCTCTGCACCGTATTGTAACAAATGCTTATGGGAACCCATTCTGCCTGAATTGTTCACGTAGGTAGCCACTTTCCAGTTGTTAGCTTGCTGGGTACAATAGTGGGTTCTTACCCTGCCATATAGTGTTCTGATGCAACTCTTTTTGTGTGACACTGGATGGTTACTGTTGAAATTCAGAATGTGTGGAGAGTTGATGGCCTTGTGATAAACAGTGGTTTCTAGGCTTACATCTTCTTGTCTGTTGACAAGCACATCTAAAAATGGTAATTATATAGCTGTTTCTTCCTCCATTGTGAACTCTATGTCCGAGAAGATGAAGTTCAGTACGGTATGAAAATCTTTCAGTACATTTCTTTTGATGATGACAAATGTGGCACCAGACTTTACACGTGTAGTTTTGAAGTTGCGGTGTTCCAGTTCATGCAGGACTGTTTCTGCAATGGCTCCTGATATTGGGGATCACTTGGGTGTCTCTTTTATTGCTCATACATTTTCCTGTTGAATGTGAAGAAGGTACATTGACAGTATTGGAGTATTGGAGTAGCTTCATGGTAGAATACTGTCAATATATCTTGTCAGTGCAATCATAGATAATCTTTACAATTAAGCAATTTTAATTCTTCTAGACTTTTTATCCTCTTGCTTTTGTATTTTTGTCATTCTGTCTTCATGATATTCTATCAGTCAAGAATATCTAAATTTTGAATTATGTTGTACTCTATATGTTACGGTTCTAGCAATATAATTTCTACACAGCGGTGGCTCTATGGAGTTCACTGTCATGAAATATTATTGAATAGAATTAGGTTCTTAATGGTTTGGTAAACTGAAACTATGGTTTAGTGATTTTAAGAGAATATTCTAAATGAATTACTACTTTCTTGTATCTTTTATCTCTTCTACCTACCCCTTGGAGTTCTCTATTATCGATAACAGCAGCAAGAACAAAAATAAGTAGCAAAGCCTCCAGAGCTATTTCTCAATCAGTACTTCTATTCTTGTTTCTCCAGAACTAGTGGGTCTAGGAAACAAATAGCTTACTTACTAATTGATATATATCTTGAAATAATCAGTATGTGTACCAGTGTTTTCACTTGTATTCACTCATGAATATAAATGGGCTTTTAATTTTGGATAAAAATAGAAATAACATACCCAAACATTGTTTCATTATTTTCTCTAAAGGGTTTGTGAATTACCGAGAGAGCTCTGATATAGAAATATAATTATTAAAGGAATATAATCCTGACAGCTTTAACCTAACATAGAAGGCATGGAAGAAGTGGGAAAAAGTTTATTTATTAAAAAGATATTTAAATATATGTTTTTAAAATTCATTGTAATATATGTTTTATCTGAAATATTCTGTTTTTTTCCCATGTGCTTAGTTAAAAGAGAAGGAGAAGAATTCTATATACTGAAACAAAAGTTGCCATCATTACTTTAATTATTTATGAAAAGAAGAAATACAGGCATTTAGGCTGGACATAAAATGAATTAATTCTGCTATTACTGCCTACTGGTTTCATAAAACAAATTGGTCATAGAATTAAGAAAGAAGAATCATGAATCATCAGTGCAGATCGGACATAGCATATTTTGTCTTAAGAAGCTCAGATGTATGCAAGCCACAGGAATACGTACTTTGTCC